>NC_046294.1:77004949-77372449 GCF_004115265.2 Rhinolophus ferrumequinum | reverse complement strand
CATTAACCTGCTGAACACCACTCACCCCACACTGGTGACTCCCTGAGACACCACCCCACCCAACTCACCGCCAGAGGCTGTTTTCCAGCCTACAGGCAGCCAGTGTTGACCCATCCTGTAGTCTCTCTTAGACAAGTTTCAGGGGTCCTCTGGCCCCAGGCAGGCAGTGGCTGGCCTCAGTGTACACTGAGCCTTTTAAAGAGTGGTTCCTGGCTCAGAACTAGCATCAAATCTTAATCT
Organism: Rhinolophus ferrumequinum; assembly: GCF_004115265.2. Lineage (NCBI taxonomy): Eukaryota > Metazoa > Chordata > Mammalia > Chiroptera > Rhinolophidae > Rhinolophus > Rhinolophus ferrumequinum. The sequence continues at coordinate 77,372,209 of NC_046294.1, read as the reverse complement.
GCATTAACCTGTTGAACCCACACACTCCACAGTGGTGACTCCTTGAGACACCCCTCCCCACCCAACTCCCATACCACCCAAGGCTCTTTCAGTGGGAAAGCCTGATGGACAGGCAGCAGGTGACAGCGAGCCTCAGGGTGGCCTGCGCCTTTTGCTGAGCTGCCACAGGCCTACTACTGGTAACAGCAAGCCTCAGTTCTCACCGTGGCCTCTCCCACACACCTAGAGGTCCAGCACAGGTAGCGATCACTTTGTTGTAGCCCTGGACCAGTCACAGACAGCAGCTTACCTTGGCCTGCACACAAACTCCTCCCAAGAGGAGGAACCAGCACCCCTGGTGGCCAGCTTCAAACCACAACAGAATACCACTCAATTAGCCCCACAAGCGGCACACCAAAAAAGTGGTGTCAGCAGGCACCAGAGCCCATCGGGGCAAATCCTGCTCCATGGGGTCAGGCCCCGCGTAGCAACTCATACACTGTGTACATGGCCAACTCTCATAACCAGTAAGCCTGAGGGTCAGTCCCACTCACTGACATACCAAAAGCATACCGGCTCAGGTGACAAGGGACACTGCACCACTGGGCCCCACAAAACACCTACTACATAAGGCTACCCTACCAAGACTGGGAGATGTAGCAGATCTACCTAATACAGAGACTCAAACACAGGGAAGGAGCCAAAACGAGGAAACTAAAAAGCATGTCCCAAATGAAAAACCAGGAGGAAATTCCAGAAAAATAACTAAATAAAACGAAGGCACTCAATCTAACAAATACAGACTTCAAAACATGAAGGATGATTAATGAACTTACTGAGGATGATTGTAATAAGGATGATTAATTAACTTACTAAGAACTTCAGCAAAGAGACAGTAAGCATAAAGAACGACAAAGAAACCACAAAAAAGAACCACTCAGAAATAAAAAATACAATGACTGAAATGAAGAACACACTAAATGGAATCAACAGATTAGATGAAGCAAAGGAACGAATCAATGATTTAGAAGACAAGGTAGCATAAAATACCCAATCAGAACAAGAAGAAAAAAGAACAAAAAACAATGAAGATAGTTTAAGGGACCTGTGGGACAACATTAAAGCATAACAACATTCACATCATAGAGACTACCAGAAGGAGAAGAGATGAAGCAAGGGATTGAGAACCTATTTGAAGAAATAATGACTGAAAACTTCCCTAACCTGGTGAAGGAAATAGACATACAAGTCAAGGAAGCAGAGAGTCCCAAACAAGAAAAATCCACAGGCAAACACCAAGACACATCACCATTAAAATGCCAAAGGTGAACGACAAAGAGAGAATCTTAAAAACAACAAGAGAAAAGTAGTTAGTTACCTACAAGAGAGCTATCATAAGACTGTCAGCTGATCTCTCAACAGATTTTTTAAGATTTTTATTCCAGTATAGCTGGCATACAATATATTAGTTTCAGGTGTACATCATAGTTATTCAACAGTACCCACCTAGCACCACAGAGCTATTAACACATTACTGATTATATTCCCTATGCTAAATAAGTGATCACCATGGTAAGCCCAGCAACTATCTGACACTGTACCAGGCTGTCACAATATTATTGCTCTTTTCCCTCCCTTTTTAAATTTTTCAATGAAAGTTAACATCCAATATTACTTTATAGTAATTTCAAGTGTATAGCATACTGGTTAGATATTTACATAATTTAGGAAGTGATCCCACTGACTAGTACTACCCAACACTATACATAGTTATTACTATATTATGTTCCCTATACTTTACATCCCCATGACTATTCTGTAACTACCAATTTGTATTTCTTAATCTCTTCATCTTTTTCACCCATCACCCAACCCTCCCTCCTATCTATCACCCGGATAGGTTGGTGCAAAAGTAATTGTGGTTTAAAAGGTTAAACGTTGCAAAAACCACAATTACTTTTGCACCAATCTAATAGTACCCATCTAACACTATACCTAGTTATTACAATGTTATTATCTATATTCCTATGCTATTCCCCATATTTCCATGACTACTGTGTAACAACGAATTTGTACTTCTTAATCCCTTCCCCTTTTCACCCACCCCCAAACCCTCTCCAGTCAGGCAACCATCAAAATGCTCTCTGTATCTACGAGTTTGTTTCTGTTTCGCTTGTTTATTTTGTTCTTTAGATTCCTCTTATAAGTGAAGTCATATGACACTTCACTGTCTGACTTATTATACTCAGCACAGTACCCTCTACATCCATCCATGCTGTCGCAAATGGCAAGATTTCCTTCTTTTTTATGGCTGAGTTAATATTCCACTGTATATATATATGTACCACCTCTTCTTTTTCCATTCATCTATTCAGTGACACCCAGGTTGCCTTCATATCTTGGCTTATGTAAACAATGCTGCAATGAACATATGGATGAGCACGCTCCCAGAATGAAGTAGCATTCTGGGTATTTTGGATAAATACCCAGAAGTGGGATTAATAGGTCCTCATTTGTTTCTTGTGAAAGTCTATTTTGTCTGGTATAAGTATTGCTACACCAGCATTCATTTGTTTGTTGACATTTTCATGAAATACCTTTTCCCACCCCTTTACTTTCAGTCTTTGTGTGTCTTTCAATATGAAGTGAGTCTCTTCTAGGCAGCATACGTAAGGGTCTTGTTTTCTTATCCATTCAGGCCCCTATCTTTTGATTGGAGCACTTAATACATTTACATTTAGGGTAATTGTTCATAGGTTATGTCGTTATTGCCATTTCATTATTTATATTTGTTATTTTATTTTTTCTCATTTTAAAGAGGTCCTACTAAGATTCCTTGTCATACTGATTTGGTGGTGATGAACTCCTTTAGTTTTTTTCTTGTCTGGGAAGCCCTTTATCTGTTCTTCGATTCTAAATGATAGTTTTGCCAGGTAATCTTAGTTGTAGGTCCTTGCTTTTCATCACTTTGAGTATTTCTTGCCAATCCTTTCTGGCCTACAAAGCTTCTGTTCAGAAATCAGCTAACAGTCTTATGGGGGCTCCTTTGCAGATAACTGCTTTCTCTTGTTGCTTTTAAGATTCTCTCTCTGTCTTTAACCTTTGGCATTTTAATTATGATGTGTCTTGATGTTTGCCTCTTTGGGTTCATCTTATTTAGGACTCTCTGTGCTTGTATATCTATTTCATTCATCAGCTTAGGTAAGTTGTATGTCATTATTTCTTCAAACAGGTTTTCAATTCCTTGCTTTCTGTCTTATCCTTCTAGTATCCCTGTGATCCGAACATTGGTACGCTTGATGTTGTCTGGGAGGCCCCTTAAACTTTCTTCAATGTTTTGGATTCTTTTTTTCTTTTTGCTGTTCTGACTGGGTGTTTTCTGCTACCTTATCTTCTCCATCACTGGTTCGATCCTTTACTTCATCTAATCTACTGCTGATTTCCTGTAATGTATTCATTTCCGTTATCGTATTCTTTATTTCTGACTGGTTCTTTTTCCTGTTTTTCTATGTCTGTTTTTATGCTTCCTATCTTTGTTGAAGTTCTTCTTGAGATCACTGAGCATCCTTATAACCAGTGTTTGGAACTCTGTGTCTGGTAGATTGTTTGTGTCCATTTTGTTTAGTTTTTTTTCTAAAGCTTTGTTCTGTTCTTTTATTTGGGGCATGTTTCTTGTCTCCCCATTTTGGCTGACTCTCTGTGTTTGTTTCTATGTACTAGGTAGGGCGGCTATGTCTTCAGGCCTTAGCAGAGTGGACTTATGTAGTAGGTGTGCTGTGGGGCTCAGTGGCGCAGTCCTCCTGGTCACTTGAGCCACACACTCCAGATGTGTTGCTTGTGTGGGTTGTGTGTGCCCTCCTTTTGTAGGTGAGCCTTTGTTGCTATTTGCACGTCAATAGGAGGGATTGACCCTTGGGCTCACTGGTTGTGAGGCTGAGACTCACTAGCTGAGACTACAATGGGAGTTGTGGTGCAGGGGATGACCCAACAGAACAGGATCTGCCACAGCAACGCTCTGGTGCCTGCCCAACCCACCCATGTGTGTCCTTCTTGAAGGCAGCTGGGTGATGCTCCAGCTTGTTTCAAAGCTGGCCATTGGAATTGCCAGCCCCAGGATCACCTTGGAGGGGATCCACTAAAGGTCAAGTTTTGCCACAGCCCGGGCCACCCAGCAGGAACCACAAAGAAATCTGCAGATGGCTGCGGCTCATGCCATGCTTAGAAGTGTCTCGAGAGGCCAAGCTGCAAACCAAAGACAGCTGCTGTTAGTGCCAGACTTAGGGCTGCTCAGCCAGAGGTAGAGGACACACTCAAGCCAGATGCTGCTTCTCTGGGTTCTGTGAACCTTTGAGAAGCCCTAAGAAAATCTGCAGCATGAGCTAAGACAAGCAGTTTGTACAAAAAGCCACTGGAAGCGGCTTTGATGTGCCAGAAAGTTGGGCAGGGCAGCATCTGGAATTACCAGACGATGCAAATGAAAGGCTTTAGCCAGCTTGATGGAATCTTAAGATCTGATGGCCACTTGTGCCTGCATGCTGATAAGAGGGAGGGCTCAACAAAGAAACAATGGCCTCCGAGACCTTCTCCATCTCGAAGAAAACTACCTCCGCAGCTCCCGTCCTAAGCCAGACAACTAAGTTCTCCACCATATGTCCCTGCCGCCTTTCTAGCTGCTGCCCCAGGTCTGAACCAGTGATTCTGTCAAGTGAGTAAGTGCTTGTGCAGTCCCTTTAAGAGGAATAGCTGGGACTTTAGCCACCTCCATCTCTTTCAGTCACAATGTCCACTGGTTTTTACAACCAGAAATCATGGGGACTTCTCTCCCTGGCACTGGAGCCCTGGGTTGGGATGGGGCTGGAAGGTCTCACTACTCTGGGTGGGACCTCCACAGCCGAGATAGCCCTCCCAATTTTTAATGGTCATATGTAGGTGTGGGACTAGCCCATTCTTATCTCTGTTCTTCCTACCAGTTTCGAGGTGGCTTCTTCTACAAGTCCTTAGTTACAGGGCTTTGCTTCAACAAGATTTTAGGTGATTATCAATGATGGTTGTTTTGTAGTTTAGTTGTAATTTTGATATGGTCATGACAGAAGGTAAGCACAGCATTTCCCTACTGCACCATGTTGACCGTAACCGCACAACAGAAACTTTGCAGGCCAGAAGGGATTGTCATGAAACATTTAAAGTGATGAAAAGTAAGAAACTATAACAAAGACTACTCTACCCAGGAAGACTATAATTTAAAATTGAAGGAGGGATAATGAGCTTCCCAGATAAGAAGAGGCTAAAGTAATTCATGACCACCAAACCAGTATTACAAAAACTGTTAAAAACACTTCTCTAAGGAGAAGGGGGAGAGGAGAACATAAGTATGAATAATATAATGGCAATAACTGTGTACCTGTCAATAATTGCTTCAAATGTAAATGGATTAAATGCTCCAATCAAAAGACACAGAGTAGCTAAACAGGTAAGAAAACAAGATACACATGTTGTCTACAGGAGACCCACTTCAGATAAAAAGACCCAGACAGACTTAAAGTAAAGGGATGGAAAAACATATGTCATGCAAATGGAAATAAAACAAAAATAAGCTGAAGTAGCAATACTTATACCAGACAAAACAGACTTTAAAACAAAGGCTATAATAAGAGAAAAAGAAGGACATTTCATACTGATAAAGAGATCAATCCAACAGAAGGATATAACCCTTGTAAATATTTCTGCACCCGACACAGGAGCACCTAAATACATAAAGCAAGTATTAACTGAAATAAAGGGAAACGCTGACAGTAATACAATCATAATAAAGGATTTTAACATCCCACTGACATTCAATGGATAGATCTTCCAGACAAAAAAATCAAGAAGGAAACAGAGGCCTTAAGTGACACACTAGACCAGATGGATTTAATTGATATTATTAGAGTATTTCACCCCAAAGCAGCAGGATATACATTCTTTTCAAGTGCACATGTAACATTTTCCAAGACAGACCACATGTTAGGCCATAATACAAGTCTCAATAAATTTAAGACTGAAATCCTATCAAGTTTCTTCACTGATCAGAAACCAATTACAAAAAAAGAAAGGAAAAAAATAAAAACCTGAAAAACACACAAACACATGGAGGCTAAATAACATGCTACTAAACAATAAATGGGTTAACAATGAGATCAAGGAAGAAATAAAAAAATACCTTGAGACAAATGAAAACAAAAACACAATGACTCAAAATCTATAGGACACAGTGAAAACAGCCCTAAGAGGGAAATTCATAGCAATACAGATTTACAAGAAAAATCTCAAGTAAACAATCTAAAACCTAAAAGAACTGGGAAAAAAACAGCAAACAAAGACCAAAGTGAATAGAGGAAGGAAATAATAAAGATCAGAGCGGAAATGAACAAAACAGTCTTAAAAAAACAATATGAAAGATCGATAAAACCAAGAACTGGTTCTTTAGAAACAAAATTAATAAACCTTTAACCAGACTCATCAAGAAAAAGAGAGGAACCAAATGAAGTCAGAAATGAAAGAGGAGAAGTGAGGTGAGAATGGACACCACAAAATACAGCGGATTATAAGAAAATAGTACAAATAATTATATGCCAACCAATTGGACAATCTGGAAGCAATAATTCCTAGAAACATACAATCTTCCAAGACCAAATCCAGAAGAAACAGAAAATCTGAACAGACCAATTACTACTAACAAAATTGAATCAGTAATCAAAAAACTCGCCACAAGCAAAAGTCCTGGACCAGATGGCTTCACAGGTGAATTTTACCAAACATTTAAAGAAGAATTAAAACCTATCCTCTTCAAGATATTCTAAAAAATTCAAGAGGATGGAAGGCTCCCAACTGGCCACCATTACCCTGATTCCAAAGCCAGACAAAAATATTACAAAAAAAGAAAATTATATACCAATATTCCTGATGAATATAGCTGCAAAAATCCTCAACAAAATATCAGCAAACTGAATTCAGGAATACATTATAAGGATCATACACCAGGTTCAAGTGAAATTTTTTTCCTGGGATGCAAGGGTGGTTCAATATCTGCAAATCAATATGATACACCATATAAGCAAAATGGAAAAACAAAAATCATAGGATCACATCAACAGATGCAGATAAAGTGTTTGACAAAATCCAGCATCCATTTATGATAAAAACTCTCAGCAAAGTGGAGAAACAGAGGACATACCTCAACATAATAGATGCCATATATGACAAACCCACAGCTAACATCATACACAATGGTGAAAAAGCTAAAAGTATTTTTTTTTAAGATTTTTTTTTTTTAATTGGGGAAGGGGAACAGGACTTTATTAGAGAACAGTGTGTACTTCCAGGCTTTTTTCCAAGTCAAATTGTTATCCTTTCAATCTTAGTTGTGGAGGACACAGTTCAGCTCCAAGTCCAGTTGCCATTGTTAGTTGTAGGGGGCACAGCCCACCATCCCTTGCGGGAGTCGAACCGGCAACCTTGTGGTGGAGAAGACGCGCTCCAACCTACTGAGCCATCCGGGAGCATAGCAGCAGTTCAGCTCAAGGTGACGTGTTCAATCTTAGTTGCGGGGACGCTGCCAACCATCCCTTGTGGGAGTCGAGGAGTTGAACCAGCAACCTGTGGTTGAGAGCCCACTGGCCCATGTGGGAAATGAACCGGCAGCCTTCGGTGTTAGGAGCACGGAGCTCCAACCGCCTGAGCCACCAGGCCAGCCCTAAAAGTATTTTTCTTAAGATCAGGAACAAGACAAGGATGTCCACTTTCACTGCTTTTATTCAACACATTATTGGAAGTCCTAGTCACGGCAATCAGACAAAAGAAAAAAAAAAAAGAAAGAAAAGGCATTCAAATTGGAAATGAAAAGTGTCATTATTTGCAGAGGACATGATACTGTATACAGAGAACCCCAAAGATTCCACCCAAAAACTTTTAGAACTGATAAATGAATTCAGTAAAGTAAGAGGATACAAAATTAATATTCAGAAATCAGTTGCATTTCTATATACCAATAATTAACTATCAGAAACAGAAATTAAGAAGACAATCCCATTTCCAATTGCATCAAAAAAAATAAAATACGTAGGAGTAAATTTAACCAGAGGTACAAGACGTGTACTTAGAAAATTATAAGTCACTGAAGAAAGAAATTGAAGAAGATACAAATAAATGAAAGCATATACCATGCTCAAGGATAGGAAGAATTAACATAGTTAAAATGCTACACAAAGCAATGTACAGATTCAACACAATCTCTATCAAAATACCAATCACATTTTTCACAAAACTAGAACAAACAGTCCTAAAATTTATATGGAACCATAAAAGACCCTGAATACCCACAGTAATCTTGAGAAAGAAAAACAAAACTGGAGGTAGCACACCTGTTATCAAATTATACTACAAGGTTACAGTAATCAAAACAGCATGGTACTGGCATAAAAACAGATACACAGATCAATGGAACAAAACAGAGAGCCCAAAAATAAACCCACACCAAATGGTCAATTAATCTATGACAAAGGAGACAAAAATATAGAACGGGATAAAGACAGTCTACTCAATAAAAGGTATTGGGAAAACTGGACAGATACATGCAAAAAAAAAAAAGGAAAGGAAAAAGAAACTGGACCACCTTCTTACACCATTTACACGAATAAACTCAAAAGAGATTAAGGACTTAAATGTAAGGCCCAAAACCATGAAACTCCTACAAGAAAACATAGGCATCAACTCTCTGTAATATTTTTTCTGATATGTTGCCTCAGGCACAAAAGAAACAAAAGAAAAAAGAAACAAATGGTATTACATCAAATTAAAAAGTTTTGCACAGCAAAGGAATCCATCGACAAAACAGAAAGAACTGGATAAAGATGTGATATGGGGGGACAGCCGGTTAGCTCAGTTGGTTAGAGCACGGTGCTCTTAACAAGGTTGCAGGTTTGATCCCCACATGGGCCACTGTAATCTGCGACCTCCACAACTAGATTGAAACAACCACTTGACTTGGAGCTGATGGGTCCTGGAAAAACATACTGACATAAATAAAAGTTAAAAAATAAAAATGTGATGTGGTACATATATACAATAGAATATTACTCTGCCATAAAAAAGAATGAAATCTTACCATTTGCACTACCCAATGGGTGGACCTGGAAGGTATTACGCTAAGTGAAATAAGTCACAGAAAGACAAATACCATATAATCTCACTTACATGTGGAATCTAAAGAACAAAGTCAACGGAAAAAAAAACAGAAACAGAGTCATGAATGCAGGAAACAAGTTGATTGTTGCCAGATGGGAGGGGGTTAGGGCATGAAAAAGGTGAAGGGATTAAGAAGTACACATTAGTAGATGTGAAAGTCATGAGAATGTAAAGTAAAGCATAGGGAATATAGTCAGTAAAATGGTAATAACTACATATAATGCCAGGTGGGTACTAGATTAGTCAGGGGGATCACTTCATAAATTATATAAATGTCTAATCACGATGCTGTACACCTGAAAGCAATATAAAATACTGAATGTGAACTGTAACTGAAAAAAATTTTTAAAAGGTGGGGGGAAAAAAAAGGTTCAAATTTCCAGATATAAAACAAATAAGTTATGGGGATGTAATGTACAGCATGGGGAATATAGTCAATAATATTGCGATAGCGTGAAACGGTGTTAGATAGTTGTTGGACTTATCATGGTGATCACTTCTTTAGGTATATAAATGATGTGTAACTATGGTGTATACCTAAAACCAATATAGTATTGTATGTTAGCTATATTTTAATAAAAATCTTAAAAAAAAAATAAAAGAACGTTCCTAAAAGACCAAGGAGTTAGGGGTGAAGGGATACTGACCACTACATATCAGACTTTTAACTTTCAATTCATTGCTTCCTTCAACTATTCCAGGATTCCCTTCAGAAAGAAGTGTCCTCAATGGATTACAATTGTCTGCTATCAGAAAACTTACCTCTACATCCTAAAGCTCAATAGTATTTCTAGCTAAAATAAGAGATCTAGACCTTTGGCTTTTGGTTCCCAGTGGTAATTATTCCACTGAAATTACCTAAAAACAAACTATGGCCAGAGGAAGGGAAAAAAAGCCTTGCCAATAGTGTGTCTTCTACCCAAGAACTATTAATCTGCAACTACTCCAATTCAGATTCCCCAGCACAACTCCAATTCCAGTTGAGTCTTTTAGCATCCCTTAAACTTTGCTCATTCATACTCTATTACTGTAGCATGATCTGGTACTGTTCACAATTGCCAAGCCACCCTCAGGTCTCCCAGCCTGGTTATCCAGGTTACAAATCAGGTCATTAAAAAAATATATATTTAGAATAATTCCATTTTTGTACTTTTTTTACATACACAGACATACATGAAAAAAATTTTAGGTGATGGGATTTGGGCATTTAATTGTTTTGCCATTGTCTAGAATTAGTATAGTGAATGAGCACTACTTTTATAATGAAACACAAGTTACTTAAGAAAAACAAGTAAAAAATTTTATATGCTTTAAAAAATCTACATATTTTACATCACCCTTACTTCGTTAATACACACCCCAGTACTACCAATATTAGTGTATTGGTAGATATTTCTTTACCTTGACCATTACCTTTCAGGATATGTATGAATGCATCTTTCATATCTAACATATACATTATTTATACCTAAAAGCTGGTCACCAAATATCTGGAGAGTGAACAAATGGAAACAAAGCACTAGAAGTTGCATAGTAGATAAAACACTGAATTTGGAGTCAAAAGAACTTATTTCAAGTCCCAGTTGTACTATTCATTAGCTTGATAATTTTAAATAATGAGTCACTTTATCATTATACATCACATTTTTATATTTATAAGTTATACAATTTGAATGAAATGATGTAGATCCCTTCAGGACCTAAAATTCTACACCTGTGACCTGTCACAATACAAACATGATCAAGAGGTAGAGAAATGGAGACAACTGCTGGTCACACGCTGCTATTCCACAGCCCTTCTCTCTTCCCGTCCCTATAGCTCCTCCTGTTCTCCCTATGCCTCAGCCTCACCTGTGGCAACCAGTCCCATTCCTGCCACCGTGGGAGAACAGTGCAATCGGCCACACAGATGCAGACAGCCAAAGGAATCAGAGTCCAGCTGTTCTGCTCCTCCTGCACAACGTGGTACAGAGGAAAGCTTATTGCAGGAGAAAGGATATCTCTGACTCAAAGTATCTAGACTCTCTACACTAGATTTAAAAAAGAAAAAGATGGGGAAATACGCTGGGAAAAATAAAATCATCTGCAATCTAAAATCTTGGAAACACGAACACGTACACCACAACAGGCTCAAAAGTTTGACAAATGAAGTTCACCACAAAGTACCTAGAAAGAAACCAAGCAAGCTAACATGCACTGCATGGAAAGCTCCCAGCGAACTGATTAAGAATAAGGATTTATGAGTTCACAGGGCAAGGGTAAAAATCATTAACCTCTATCAACTGTCCCCCAGAATTTTTTTAAAAAGACGATGCTTTGATAGATTTAGAACAAAAAGAAAATCCATATAAAAGCAGTATTGATACCACCTAAAATTATACTTTCAGAAAACTGAGTTAGCAATGATTAACAGCATTTTACAGAAGAAACTGAGGCTTAAGGGGTTAAGAACTGATCTAAGGGTACACAGCCATCAGATGACAGAGCCAAATCCAAACCTAACTATGATTTTTAAGGATAGTGTTTGATCAACTGTTGGGTATGTGTCCCTCATAGTCCAAATACAGAAGGGAAAAATAATGTATTTTAGTGCATGACCACAAATGGCAGCAAACTAAAGTTATTTACCTTCTTGCTCCAAACACCTGGTTTTCTTGCATTCTAGAAGCCCTGCACAGCGGGAGCAGCCACTAAACTTCATTAAATAAAAACAGCTATTTGAGACACACTGGCAAGAATATGAGTTGCAGAGTCAAAGACCCAAGTATAAATCCCAACCCTGGTACTTCCTAAGTAAGCTTGGACACATTTTACCTCGAAATCTCTGAGAAAGATTTCCCAAAGAAGACCTCTTTCCATAAGGCTATTATAAAGACTAAATGAGTTCATTCATTTATTCACTCAGATTTTTACTCAGTGTTAGGAAATGGCTAAGCTACTGTCTAGTCATTCCCTGTGTGAATGCAGGAGAAGGAAGAAATCTCCCAGGCTTAAAAAAATTTTTTAAAAGCCATACAGTCAAATCTCCTCGTAAACATACTAGTGACAGGCTGACAGGCCTCCTGGGGAACAAACATGGTAAATTTGCTAGCATGTGAGTCTTCATCTGTGAGATGCTATTAATAGGATAGAGCAGGTTGTTTACAGTCTATGGATTCAAGGGGTAGGTCTCTGCAGTCAGCCTTGTAACTGAGTATACCAATGGCCCCTTCGTATAGTGATAAGCCATGCATATCGCTTAGAGGCTGAGGCCAGAGCACATCCTGCTGTACAAGAATGGACCTGTGGAGCCATACTGAAAGTCCCATGCCTCTTCCTTCCTCACATTGGAGGTCAGACAATTAAATGCGAATTTCTGGGAACAATGTTGCTAACTAACCTTCTTTTTTATATCAGAGGGATTATTCATTATGAATTTGTACCAACTGGACAAACACCAAGTTTACTATTTGGAAGTGCTGAAAAGGCTGTGTGAAAAAGTTAGATGAAAACGACCTGAACTTTTCACCAACAATTCATGGCTCTTACATCATAATACACCAGCTCACACGGCACTGTCTGTGAGGGAGTTTTTAGCCAGTAAACAAATTACTGGAACACCCTCCCTATGCACCTGATCTGGCCCCCAATGACTTCTTTCTTTACCTAAAGATAAAGGAAATATTGAAAGGAAGACATTTCGATGACATTCAGGACATCAAGGGTAATGTGACGACAGCTCTGATGGTCATTCCAGAAAGAGTTCCAAAATTGCTTTGAAGGGTGGACTAAGCGCTGGCATCAGTGCATAGTTTCCCAAGGGGAGTACTTCAAAGGTGACTGTAGTGATATTCAGCAATGAGGTATGTAGCACTTTTTCTAGGATGAGTTCACGAACTTAATTATCAGACCTCGTATACCTCGTATACCTTTCTCCTCAATATTACTGAAGTTTGATATTAACTGTGGCAGTCATCTTCTAAAATGGCTCTCAATAATCCATCTGACCAAGGCATATCTGACCAAGAGCTAGTGAGGAAATTAATTCTGGCAACAAGCACGTTGAGTGAGCTTGGAAAAGGATCAAACCCTCACCTCACCCCAGGCCCCAGTTCCCCAATCCCCGTTGAAACTTAAAGTGCTATATGACACCTTGACTGCAGCACACATACAAAGATTAAACTAAGTTTTAACAGATTAAGAACACATGATTAGCCAATATCAGAAGACCCAGATGAGCCACACCTGGATTCCTGACCCACAGAAACTGTGAGATAACATGTAGTTCTTAATTTAAACCACTAAGTTTGGGGTAATTTGTTACACTGAAATAGCTAATCAATATATTAAGTAAGATCTCTAATTCATGAGTCTGATTTGAGAAACTAATTGTGTTATCTCAAGTGTCTATTCGGTGCCAGGCTGTGTTCTAAGCCTCAGGGTACAGCAATTAAGTAGATAAACTCCCTTGCCTTATGAAGCTTACATTCTAGTAAAGACAAAGACAAACAAATAATAAATATAATAAGTAAATGCTCTAGTATATTAAAAGGTGTTAAGTGCTATGGAAAAAAGAAAATAAGAGCAAGGTAAAGAGGAGTGGTTGGAGCAAGGTAAGACAGTCATGTGGATACTTAAGGCAAAAGCACTGCAGAAGAAAGAAAATATAAGGGCCCTGAGACAAAAACATGCCTGGCATGGAGGAGAAACAGCAAGACCAGTATGGAGCATAGGAAACAAGTGGAGAGTAATAAGAAATAGGGTTGGAGGAGGGTTGAATACTATCACCCCAGTGAATCATTGGCTTTTACTCTGAGTGAAATGGGAAGCCATCAAAGGAATGACATGATCTGACTTGTGTTTTAAAATGATCACTCTGCCTGTTAAGGTGAGAAAAGACAGCAGGAGAGCACGGGTGAGTGCTTGGGAAATAAGACACTCCTAAGCAATATCACCCCCCTTGCCCACCTAACTCGATAGCTAGACTGATCATACTCTACCCCTGCTCCTCAATGCTTCTAGATGCAAAATAAAGGATTGATTTTGCCCTTTTTTTAAAGCTTTAAATTCTAGATACCAACACACAAAGGCAGAAGGCCATGTGAGGAAACAGCAGCCTCTATACAAGAGTGGACCAAAGATAGAATCTCCGAAAATCTAAGCTAAAGGAATGAAAAAAGTAAGAATTTTCATTAGCAAAAATTGTTCCTATGTTAAACCTAAGATACACATCCTAAGTTTCAGTAAATCAATGCTCATGGAAATTGTCTTTTCACTTTTATTATTTCAATTTACAAACCAATTAACGACATTTAAAAAGTTAACTTCATTACTTATTCCATAAAGTACCGGTATTTTCCACAAACCAACCATGAACTCTTCACAAGTTAGCACATTAGAAATTTGACTACTTTCCATCTTCATATTTGCTGTTGTATCTAAACTGCTGCCAGTGGGCATGCAAGCAAAGAACTGTCCTCTGCTGTCCCCTAGTGGAATTACATTTTGCTACCTCAATCACTCCCAAACAAAATCTGAAATCCACAAAATATAGCCAGGTAAGACTAAGCTGGAATATTGCTAGATTTTACCACTACTCTGGAAGACAGACAAGTTATATTTTATACACGCAGACACTCCCATCTTTTATATATCAACTCCCAATTGTTTATATATAAACAATTATATAAAGTCACACCTTCTACCCACAGACCCCCACTCCCCAAATAAAAGCATTTAAAAAATTAGGAATATCTCATGTACACCTCCTTTCCATTCCCAAAGCTTTATTTTCAAGTGGCCATTTTTATAAGTGAAAGAGCTTGATTTTGTGAGTACCAAAAACTGCAAGCCCTAAAGACAATCACTTTTAAGTGGGAGAATTATCACAGGACATAGCTTTATAAACTAGGTTTGGATCCCTTACCTCACTTGTCTCTAAAGGAGATCATTCTGTTAAAAAAGGTGTGGATGATTAAGGAAAACGGAAATTTTTCTCAGTTGCTAAAGATCAAAAGAATTTTAGACAGGTGAATAAATTAAAATAGAATAAGTACTTTAAGGAAATAAGTACCCAAATCTCTCCTTATTTTCACTTAGCTAAAAGACGAAAAAGAAAACAAACAAAAAACCAGATTCCCCAAACCTCAGCTATTTTGCCACAAAGCACTGAATTCATTTCTGTGTATTCATATAGTTCAATTCCCAAAGCAAACACTATGTGGCAATCTGGCTTTGATCACAGCATATGCAAAGGATTTTAATTAGTTTCAAATTTTAATTTAGCCTGTATTCAATTCGATTTCCAGGCTCATAGCCCACGAAACTCTATCTCTAAACCCATTAATGGCAACTTTTAAACTGCAATTTAGTCAGTTTTTATGAAACTGTTGAAGAAAAAACAAGCATTACATATCCTAAAACTTTCCACAGACTACACATCTAAAAATAGTCAATTCAAAGTATTTTTAATTGGTTACGAAGGGTCAAACAGGCTTGTACTTTAAAAATTAATGACCACATTAGAAACTGCATTACAATAGTTTTTCAAATGAGTATTTTCTCTTAAAACAATCATGATGTGGTCCTCCGTCCCCTCATCTCCACGGTCCTTAAGACCAATTTCATGTGCACCAGGACATGTTGAACCACGTAACATTTTAACAACTTCTCCAGGAACCAAGAACCCTGAAATATTTCCCCTTCATTAACTTTTTCCTGAAGCACTGAGATGTCCAATAACCTTCACACAGGAAGAATAAGTTTTAAATACTGCTAAATGTATTCTATAAAGGAATCAGTTTGCTCTATGCATGTCAACACCAATGGCACAACTAAAAGCCTGTATTGCCCCTGGTCCAATATGCTAGTGAGAGACCAGATCCACCCCGATCTGCCTAGAGGCCTTACAGGACCACAAAATGGAAGTGCGTGCATGGGTACATGTACAATTCCACATACACTACACATTTACTGAGGAGAATTAAACAATGGACAGTCATTCCAGCAAACACTATTAAAAACTACTGAATATCTCATATACAAAAGATAATCTGAACGTGTATGAAACACATCAAAGCCCACCGATGTACCATGCACCTTCTCATAAAGTGGAAAACAAGGCTGCTATTCTACCTAAGGTAGGTTCCATTTACTTAGATCCCATTAAAAATCAAAAGGTTACCATACTATAGGCAAGTTTGTCTGAATGCACAGACATACACAGAACCCAGTTCTAACTCTACTCCTGTTCAAATTATATAAATGCAATAAAGACTTACTTTTGAAACTTCTAGTACATAAATCCTATTTTTAAAGTTTCATCTTTCACTATTGTACTATTCTAGTCTCTTCCTTCACGCTGATCAAAAGAAAAGCATTCAATTAAAGTAAGTACATTTTGATTATAGCCATGTTTAACGGCCCATGGGGTAAAAGTGAATCAACTGAAAAATGTTTAAACATTCCAACATTTTGTGAAAATTAGAAAACAAGTAGGAAGAAAGAGCTCTACTTCATAGGCTGTGGAAGGACATGAAAAACCACTTCAGTTGAAACAACAAATTCGCCAAACACAAACAAAAATATTTTCTTTAAAGCCACCTGACAACTGTGAACACAGAAATTTAAAAGAACTAAACGTCAAAAGGACTTCATAAATAAGCAAAGAATAGAGGACACTAGGGCCATTTGCTGAACGAGATAAAGGATAAATGGAGAGCAAACCTACTGGAGATACTGGAAATGAGTCTTTGCTTGGATAAGGATTTAAATCTTGGGTCTAAAGATCTTGCTGTCCCTGGGAAATCATTAAACAAAAGTTGGTGGCCTAAAAATCTGAAGTAACTGTTGGCCCAGTTAATGTCTCTTCCATCATTAAGCATCAATGGCTCTTTGACTTCCATACTTTGACATCCATCCAGTTTTCATGAGAAAATGAAACAAAATGGAAATCCAAAGAAACAGTCCATCTGTGGCTAATCATAATTAATCATAACTCGATTGTGATTATTATTTAGGCTGTTTCCAATTCTTAACCTGCAACTTTTTCTATCTACTTTCTTAAGATCAGTTTCTAGACATGGAACAGTTACTGAGGCAAAAGGAAGAATTCTAAGAACTGCTGGTAAGTATCACAAAATACTATCCAGAAAGATGCTAACCACTCGGAATTCTAATAGCAGCATACATGTTCCAACTTCACTGCAACCGCAACAGGAATGACACAGTGTTATCCTTTTCATTATTCAGATTACCTTTACTCCCAAATGATCAGGACTTTGCTATATTCTTTTCCAGATAGTTTCCCCACAGCTTGTTAGCATATATTGGGTGGGAGGAGGAGGTGCTCTTTTAGTGAGGACATATAAAGAAAAGGGAGCATTTGCGAGTAGCCTCCAGCAATGCCTCTCATTTCCAAACTAGAAAATAAAGGAAGAGAGAGAAATCTACGACTCAAACCCACATTGCCTCTTAGAGCCTAGACCACAGAAAGTAAGAGTACAGATCTAGACTAGAGTTGTCAGACTGCCTATATTCAAACCCTGGCTCTATGGGTCTTTGAACAAATTGTGTAACTGCTCAGTTTCCTCATCTGAAAATGGAGACTGAGTAAGTCCTATACTTCAGTGAGGGGTGATCAGGATTCAGTGAGATGATGTTTAGTGAGCAGTTCCGGTAAAAAGTTTAGTAAGGGAAGACAGAACAAAAAAAAACTGAAGTAACGTTTTCATGGATTTTTCTCAGCAGTAATCATCAAGTGTTGGCCATAATGACTTACGATAGCCGAGCAGCTGCTATCAACCTACACCACAATGCCAAACCCACTTACCTGAATTCCTCCATTCTTTGTCTGCAGTTCAGGAAGCATGGTTTTTTTGGGGAGTTGTTGTTGTTGTTAAGAAAGCAGCAAAAGCAAAGAAATGGGCCAGCACACCTACCTGGCAGTTCTACCTGCTCTGTGAATGTATGTGTTGGCATCCTCTGGACAATCAAACTGAAGAACCCAATTCACAGCCGGGAAATCTGCACAAAAGGAATGTCAAATTAAAAAATCAGTTTCAAAATCTGCCTGGCTACCCTATTTTTATTTTACAATATTGCTTGCCAGGACTTTCTGTCGCATCAAACTGATAGGTATTTTCTGTGAACTCAATTAAAAATAAAATTAACTGCATGAACCAAGAAATAATAAACATATCTTTGAAAAAGTGAATGAAAATTAATGACAGTGTTTGAATATGAAGATTATTTCGTATCTGACACAGGAGAGACAAAACAGTCGCTTTGTGTCACACAAATAATGAAATACTCTGATATTTAATAACCTAAAAGAACCACTTCTCATGGGCTCCTAGTGAACTATAAAACTGGTTTCTAAATTTAAATGTAGGCTCACTTTTCCTCCTAGTCCCATCTCCATTCGAATTAAGTTGCTCTCCAAATTTCCTGGCAATAATTACTCCATATATATTTCCGGTTACAGAAGTTTCCATTCATTCCCAGAGATCCTGCTCTCAACTATTTAAGAGAACTACCTTTAGTCATTTACTAATTTTGCTGTGAGGATTTCAGATCGCTTTCTATCATAGAGAAAAGGGCTGAGCACTTAAAAAAAAAAAAATGTGGGAGTAGCAGGATAGAGAGGTAACAAAAGGAAATCTGTGGATAATTACTACTAAACTTGATAAATTAAGAAACGGCAGTATAAGATTGTTACTTAGAAATATAAAATTAAATACCAAAAGAAGACATAGCAGATTTAAGTAGCTGCTTCCAGAGAGTGAAGAGGGGTAGAATAGGGACTGCTTTGTCTCATAACTCATCTTTACCCATATGCAAGTGTTATTTATTAAAAAATAAAATAATTGAGAAAAAATTAAGAATCAAATAAAGTTTATAAAAGATACTGATATGTTCCAAAGACATTCTTGGACATAAGAACAGAACTTCAGAATACTCACTGCACATTTTTGGAATAAAAAGACTGAGATGTAAAAATGTCTGTTATTCCAGCAATCGATAAGTAAACTCAAAATATGATATACTCTCAAAATACACTGGGCTTTTACACATCAATATGAAAAGACTTCAAAAGCAAGTCATCAACTAGTATGTATATTATTTGTGTAAACTTTTAAACACCCAAAACTGCATTCACATAAATTTTTTTAAATAAACCAGAACAGAGGTTCTTAACATTTTTGTGCCTTAGCTAAAGCCTAGAAACCGTTTCTCAGAATAATTTTAAATGCATGAAATAAAACATATAAAGGGGGGAGGGGAGAAAAAGAAGGTGAGGGGAGGGGCGACGGGGAAGGGAAAGGAAAGCTAGATCTGGAAAGAGAAGTCCCAGGATGACAAATGTGCATCAGGCTTATGGAGCAACCAGTCTAGACTAGAGCTGGAGACAGAAGACTCCCAGAAGAGGAGGTCTCAAGAGAAAAAGAAACATACGGTGTTTGAACTGTTAGACAACTAGGCATGTGACAACTGCTAGAACATCTGAGAAAAATTAAAACTGGGAAACACAAAACTAAGCAAATTTTAATTATTAATCCAAAGAAAAAAACAAAACACAGTATAAGAAAGGAGATAATCTTAGTACACTACTTCCCTCAGCAAACAATTACATAGTCAAAACAATGTGAATAAAAAATGTTGATTTTACCAAAAATCCTACTGTAACAATATAGCCTAGAGAGCTTTAACAACATGCATACTTGGCTACTGCCTCCAGTTACATGAGAATGAACTGATATGATGTCTTTAGATATGCTTTAAAATATTCCCAGAGGGACAAAGAAACAGGAGGAAAAGGGAATCATGAAAAAGAATAGTTCCTCAAGTTGGGTAGCATATGAGGGTACATGACACTTATTCTCTTTATGTATGTTTAAAATTTGCCATAATAATTAACATAGTAAAAGAAAGTGAAGAATTCAAACTACTACTTATTTAGTCTCATCTCATTTTTTTCTTATCTCTAATTTTCTTATAATTACTTCCATACCTCATTCAACACCCAGTTGTATCACAGTGGCTTTCTTATTTAAAATCACATTAAATAAGATTTTAAAATAAAAACTACAATGTTTGGTGAAAAGATGGACTTCACCAATTTTTCTTGTTAAATAAATTGCAATATTTATCAAGTTTCCAATTTTCAAAGAAACAGGACTTTTTTTCATATCTTTAAACCTTTTATCCTCCTTTGATTTTATAGGCTCCTCAGGATTCTGTGATGTAATTATTATTATGAAACAAAAAGAGCACAAAAGATGAAAATATTACGCAAATTTTTACTAAAGTAACTTTAATGTTAACCATCTCAGTTATCAATTTACTTCTCTCTTACAAGAAGAAAAGAAGGCCCACTTATTTGAGTCAAACTACTTGAATTCCACAAATCCACCCATTTATAAGAAAATTCTATTTCCCATGATCACAGAATATTTTCTCATAAATTTTCTTACCCAGCCCCCTGGCTGCAATATCAGTAGCAAAGAGTACTGCAGCTCTCTTGCGGACAAATTCATTATAGACTTCCATTCTTCTCATCTGCTGCTGTCGACCATGCAGGGCAAGGATAGAAATCCCAGGACGTAGCCGACAGAACACTCGATACAGATACTGAACCTAGGCATTACCAGAAAGATGAGTTTAGTACTTCTGGATAGCAGCAGCGAAGTAAGCTCACAAGATGAACAGCATAAATATACGAAGGAGCACAAGTTTCACCAATTAAAGATATATCAAACAGAGAAAGGAAAATGTAGTCTAGAGTACGGTGGTAAAGCATTTTTTGCTCACATTATTTCCAAAAAGAATTTTGAAAACAAAAATGTGCTCCCTTGTATTTTTAAGTTAATAATCTGACATTTTCCAAATTTAACTGGCTGCAAAGAATGTAATTTCTGATCTATTATAAATATTGATATTTTAAAATAAATACTTAAAGCTTCTTATAAATGTACCCAACAAATTCTAAATAGAGTAATTTGCTATTTAAAATAGCAATTCACCAGCAAATAATTTAAACATGTCAAAATAAAGTAATTATTTTTAAAATGTAAAAATGTCAAAATATGCACTGTGTGAGAGAGGGCCCCTCAATTTTGCTGCAAACCTAAATTGCTCTAAAAATATTAAGTCTTTTTAAAAAAATTAAAAACAACATATGAAGAAACTCCTCTTTCACAGAGAGAAATTTTATATCATTTCTTTTCCTCTTGAAACTCTTATTTCCTGACTCCACAGAATTTTATCTTCATAGTTTTATGCTTGAAAGTCTTTTGATTATCAAAATTCATGATTTTCTACAACGAAATTATGTATATCAGTTTTAACATTTTTAAATTTCCTGGGCCATAACACAGCATTAAAAATTTTCTTCTCGAACTGAACGATTACTACAACTGTTATTAGTACAGAACTGACCAAAAGAATACTAGAATTTGATTTAAAAAACCTGTTAGACATAAAAAATAATTTTATTGTAAAATGTTGGAAGTTACAGAATAGTGGATTTTATTACGTCTCCTAATATATGGGGCTAAATAGAGACAACTGTTATTTTAGTTTTATTTATCTTTAGTTTACGTATTTATAAATGCTACTACTGATTGCTATAATGAGGCAGAGCACAGCATCATTTTATTCCTATTTTCTCTTTCTAACATAGGTATTAAGAAAATTTCTCCACAAAAATACAGGAAATGGACTAGAAGGAATCTTAATTCTTTGAACCCCTATAAAATAATAATTCAAAAAATAATCTATCAGCTAATAACTCTATTAAGTCTCCTTTCAAATTTTGTTGCCAGAAACGTTCTCTAATCCTGAGACAATGCACCAATAAGATTAAGGATAGACAGATGCGTGACTTTCTTTTGTTAAGTTTTTAAAAGGACTAGCATGAAAAGGGGAGATAGGAAAGGAGAACCAGCCAACCACAGGTGCTTTCAGGCAAACCAATCTCAGAAAAGTACATATGGAAATTGAGGAAGTATAAATTGGGTCCATAAAAACTCTCCGCAATCTGCATCTCTTGAATCAAGACTGACCTTGAATTCCTCCTCTTGAAAAAACTGGCAAGGGGAATGACGTATGTAGAATAAAGCCATGCAGGTTCTAAGTAACAAATTTAACTTTAAGTCTAAATTTACAGAAAGTCATTGGAGGGTTTGCAGAAAGGCAGTGACATATTCCAGTTTCCACTTTCCAAAGAGCATTCTCGCTATAATGTGGAATAACTACAGGAAAGAAAGTAAAGGAATGGAGAGACCAATCAGGAGTAAGAGAAAGTTAAGCATGGTTCAGAGTCAGGTGTAGCATTAGGTGGTGGTGAGATGTAGTAGAGCTAATGAGTTATCAATAGGCTGAATATGGGATGAAGACAGACAACAATTAAGAATTCAGCCATTTATTGAGCTAAGGAAGAGTTTGAGGGTGCAGATCTTAGGAAGAGAAAATCTTCAATTGTTTTTCCTATGTTAAATTTGAGATGCCCTCTAGACACTCAATTGGAAATACCTGGCAATCAAGTAGATACACAAGTCTGGGGCTCCGGAAAGAGGTCAGGGCTTGAGATGTGGATTTGGCAGCTGCCAGAATATAGATGGCATTTAAAGCTACAGAACTGAAGAGGTTACCTAGAAAGTGTATACATGGAAAAAGGGCACAGTGCAGAGGTTTGAGGCACTCCAAAGTGTAGTGGGCAGGCGAAGGAGAACCAGCAAGCAAAGTAAACAACAGTCAGAAGGCAAGGAAGAAAACAACATGTTAGCGAGTGTGGAGTCACAGAAGTCTAAAGAAGTCTTTCAAGAAGGAGGGAATGGTCAACTGAATTAATATGCTCCTGAGAGGTCAAATAAGATAAGGATTAATGAGTGCCCACTGACTCTGGCAAGCTGTAGGTCTTAGTAAGGGCTGATACAGTGGAGGGCAGCGGAGAGAAGAGATGAGGCAGTGATGCAGCTAATAGAAATAAATCATTAAAAGAGTTTGCTGTGAAGAAGAGCAGGAAAAAAAGAGGCAGTGACTGTAAAGGGACATGAGATTTGCTTTTTATTCTTAATATGGGCAATATTCAAGAATGACAGGGAGACAAGAAAACACAGGAGAGAGGATATTTGCAGTAACAAAGGCCTTGGCAGGAGGGTGGACAAGATGTGGAGCAGACGTAGACGAGCCCATTGTAGACACAAGCAAGGACACTGTCCACTGTGATAAGAGGGAAAGCGGAGTATTATGGAGTGGAAACTTTCAACATAAACTCTTAAATTGATTTCCTTGTATACAGATACCAAAAACAGCCCTTCTTTAGGAGATGGAAAGTTCTAAAAATCTAAAATAGGTCCTAAAATAAAAATCTGAAGTCATTCTTTACCTGTAGAGGGACATGAGGGTTCTGTATTTTCCCCCAACAATAAACAGACCACTATTTACCTTCCCCATAAGCTGGAGGGAAACTCACCCTCATATTTATCACATTACGTTAGTCCAAAAGTTATAAATCTAGGATCAACCTACTATATGCCAACAACTATGTCATCAGGGAATGTGAAAAAGTGACAAAAATCAATCATGGTCCCTTCTCTTATATATCACTGAATCCCTTATTCATAGCACAAGGCTGGTGTCGATGAAATGTTTATTAACTAAATAAAGATATAAATAGTACTGAAGGATAGGGGAGGGAGTTGATTGTAACAAGGGAATTGGGAGTGACCAAAAAGGACTTGCAGGCATTAACAACTGAGTTTAGTCTTAAAGGACAGTAAATATTTACACAGAATTGGGGTGAAGGATGCAGGGAAGGCATTCCAAAGACTGGCATGACCAAAGATAAGGAGGCATGAAAATAAATGGCATATGCATTTCAGTATTCATGGAGGGTAAGTGAGTTTATTATAAAGATTATACTAGATTATAACCAGATTATAAAGACCTCTGGTTAGTCTAGTCATTCCATTGTTCATTCTACCAGTATTTTAGGGCTATTAAGTTCTAGCAAGTATTGTGCTAGGTGCTAACAATATTGAAGTAAAAATTTTTTTCCCTTATGGAGCTTATAGTTTTATCCACAGTTTCCTTAAAACAAAGACACAGGATTCTCTATCTATAGATCCCTCACCACATCTAGCACTGTATTTACTGGAAAAGAAATGGCTATTTGTCTAAATGAAATTTGATATTTTAAAAGGGATGATCCAACATGAATAACTTAAGAAAAATAAACATTCAGTACCTCTTTACAACTGGAGAAAAATACAATACTTTTCTTCTTCAGGTGGCTTCTCAAAAAGGAATATAGCACACTTATTTTTTGCTGCAGTTCACAAACTATATAGTTCTGTTCCAAAGTGGCAGGGGTGCTTATGGAAATAGAAGGAGGAAAAACATTAAAAATATGCCATGTTGGTAACTTTGAGATCCAGACCAGAAAAAAAAGAATGTTAACAGCTGCATGCCTCTCAAATTTCTCATACACACACACACACACACACAGATTCACGTACATACTCACACATACATTCATGCACACAGGCATCCCTGTGTGTCTGCTTATATTTTTTAAGAGAGGCAGACATACCAAAAACTGAAAATTGGTCACCTATAGAGGAATATACAGAAGAGAATTAATTTAATTGAATTTTTTTAAGAAACAAGCCTAAAGCTGTATCAAGTTGGTTAACTTAATGACAAAGGAATTTCAAAGGAATCTGGATTGTTACATTCTTACTGGGATATCTAAAAAAACAAAATAATGCAAAGGAATCTTAAATTTTCATACGTAATCATGGTGTTAGTAATATTATTGGTATTATCCTGAAATTTTACATAAACTAACTGATAAATAGAACAAGTAAGTAAAAGACATTAGGAATGATGTTTGGCATAAGAAAAAAATACATCTATAAAAATTGAAGAGGCTGAGCAAAAGGCTATATAACCTTAAAGTTGATTTGTAAATATCAGCATGACCTCATAATGTGTTTTCTCTTAAAAAGAATATATCCACTGAAAAGCCTGAACACAATGACCATCACTGACACCTAGACTATGGTCTCTAAACACAATATCCCGTCAAAAGAATTTTATATGGGGTAGAAATATAAGACGAACCTAGAACACCAGAAAACAAGGAAGCCAAAGATGTGTCTAAAGGATCCAGGTAACAATTTGAAGAACCTCTCACTAACAAAGTTTAGGATGATGCAAGACAGTTGGAGTATTAAAAATATAATAATAATTTCTATTGAGGGCAAACAAGACAGTATGTTTAAATGTATGAGTTAATATCAGTAAATAATTTATCATAAATGTCAATGTCTATGAGTTCATTTTAATTTAAAAAACTGCTCACCTATGGAAAATGTTAGGGAATCAATTCTTCAGTCTAAAAACTATAAAATAAAGAGAATGAAGCATGTATTCTGGTATTCTGACCTTCTTATAAGAACTGTACCTCAAATAATCAAGTAGTTGGTATGGGAAAGCTTTTTCGATATAAAAGTATCCCAGTTAAGAAATAATAGAATCAGAATATTACAAGTTTGCAAATCCTAGACAATAATAATCACTGGCTACTAAAATTGTAATGTTACACAGCTATTATTCCTGTCACAACGGGGCTGTTTGTATCAGATTAATCCTTTGGCCTACAGCACTATGAAAACTGGATTAAATATTTAAAAAAAAAAACAAAAAAAATAACTGAAGGCATTAGCGTAACCAAGGCAGCTAAGACTCAAGGTGCTGAAGAAGAAAATGCAAATGCCCTGATGTAAGCCCCATATTAATCTACACATTTCCCTCAAAGCATCTGCTTATTTGTAAAGCAAATGAGAGATAAAGTAGAAGCCTTAGTTAGGCCTAAACATATCAGTTCAAGAGCCTAGAGAAGGAACCATGAAAAACTGAATCTCAAACTCTTCATACAATTTCCCCATAAGGAGTATGTCAACTGTGAAACTCAGCACACACAAGGCAAAATGAGTGAAAACATGAAACAGTAAAAACTGGGAAGCTCAGAACTGAGCTGAGATCCTCCCAGTCTCACAGTGCCTGGAAGTTCAGAGCCTGCCAAGGTGCAGGGCGCTGGGAAATATCCATCCTTCAGTTGAGACCCCCAGAAAGGCTATGCCCTCTGAGTCAGGGCTATAAACCAAGACTAAGGGCAAAACAGAAATTGAATAGCCCCAGGATCTAAAAACCAGGCTGGCCTACATCAAAGTCCTTACCCACATCTCCTGCCACAAAAACGGTATCATTCTTGGTTTTGCTAAGAACCAAAGACAAGAAGATCTTAAAAACTACACATTACCTTCAAAGGAACAAGAGAACTGTTCGCTGCCTTTAACAGAAAGAATGGAAGTGAGGGTATAATAGAAATATATCTTTGAAGAGAGAAAAAAAACCTACCAAGATATCCTTCAAATACGAAAATGAAATAAAGAGATTTTCAGAAAAGTCAAACAGAATTTTTCCTTAGTAAACCTGAACTACAAAGAAATTCTTTGGGCACAATACAAGAAATAAAAAACACCGAAAAATAAATATTGAGATAAGTTTAAATAAGTACTGATGTTTAAAACCTAATAATAATGGCTTATGGGGCTTAAAATGTGTGAAATTAAAATACTTCACAATGAAGGAGGCAGAGTGGAAAGGAATAAAGAGACTTGAATAAAAGGGTAAATGTAAGCAAATTCAATCTTCCAGTTGAAAAGCAATAATCGTACCAGATTAAATAAAAATACAATCATTTGCTGCTTACAAAGACATATGCCCTAAAATAGGGGCATATAAAATGTATTAGGTTGGTGCAAAAGTAATTGAGGTTCTTGCAATTATGTTTAACCTTTTAAACCTCAATTACATTCGCACCAACCTAATAGAAAGTAAAAGATTCACCAAGCAAACACTAATCAAAAGAAAGGTGCTCCACACAGACTAACATCAAACTAGACTTTAAGGCAAAAAGTATTAATAAAGATAAAAACGAACATTTCATAATGATCAGTGATTCAAATTAACAGGAAATGAAATATCAAATTTCTATGTACCCAATAACATAAGTTCAGAACATCCATCTCAAATTTGAAATGTTGCGTAACTCACCACAGAATTCAACTTACATTCACTGTAAAACATAGCAAATCACTATGGCCCAAAGACAACTATTTTCTCTTAAAAAAATACAGAAACACCATTTTGCTATATATAGCAATACATGCATAAAGAAAACACACTGGTATACTTTCTTAGTATATTTTGATATACAACTTCTGAAAGATCTAAACTTTAACTTATTTTTCTGGTCCTTCACAATTTGAGAGTAGATACTCTATAAAAGCTTAAAATATTCCCGACTATATTCCTGACTATAATTTCTCAATTCAGAACAGCATCTGCTTTTTATAGAGCTGATAAATTTGAGATTACAGAGTACTGCAGTCATTATCGTATAACCTGTGGTTTTGTAAATTATGTCACTTAAAGATCTGCCTTCTAAAATGTTTTCTGAAAGCCACGTTTTTCACAAATGATGGAACAGCATTTCAAAAATCATTTATGAAATAAACAGTCTTTGGATTCAGATTTTTCTAACTAACTTTATGAACTACAGATAATAACCAACCATTACCTACAGATATTGGAAACAGAGATAATATGTACAATTAACTTATATAAATTACAAAAGGTTTTAGGGAGCATTTAATGATTGCTAAAGTCTGATAAAGACACTAATGAGTTTTAAAAATAGGCAGAAAGCAAAACAGCAAAAAGAACAAAGAAGAAAATCTAAAGACCTAGACAGTCTTTTTAGATTATTAAATTAATTGTACAAAAAATTTCAATAGCTATCTCAACACAACTTTACAAAGACCAATGTCACTCAGTAGTAAGCCAAGGAGCAAACTATAACTCAAGTAAGTATCTCTTGCTATTCTATTCCTGAGTTCTTGATAACCAAAGCTATCATTACTCAGATTCTCCAAAGTTTATCCATTAGGATCACCTAGAAACATAGTCTGGCCTCTTAGGCTTTTTTTTTTTTTTTAAATCCTAGACATCTGTTAGCTAGGTCAAGGTCAAGATGGGAAAAGGAACATATCCAAGAGGATAACCCAATTCATTTTCCCAATCTATTTCTTTTTAGACTAACATTTCATTGCAAGCAAAGAAAGAGATAATAGTAGAGTTGAATCCATAATGACATCTTCAACACATTCAACTTATATTCACTGGAAAACATTTCTGGAAGTCAAATATGTACAGAGTCTGCAATGATTCAAACCAAACATACATACACTTCCAGTTGTCATAATATCAAAATACATTTTAACCCTATTTCCCCCAACCCATTTACACATATCACATACACACTCTCTCTCTCTCTCTTACACTTTTTACTATCACATAAACAAACATACCTTACGCTCCAGTTTTTAGTGAAACCAAGCTAGAACAACAGTTGCTGGAACATTTTAAACAGAAAGATATTTTGCATATATTAATGCATTTGATAAAATGTGTTCCATAGCACATTAGTCTGCATACTGCAGCTAAAAAGAATAATTCTGTGCCCAAATAATTTTTGCAAATGCAGGAAGCTATATTCATTTCCCACTGCTGTGGAGAACCACAATGTCTCTGAAAATATTAAAGGCTCTGAAAAGTCTTGAAGAACACTGTTTTACTTTAACTCAACATTTGCTAATTTATCTACCTTGGAATGCATCCCTCCACCTACTCTACCCCATTTTATGGGGGATAGTGGGTGAATAAATACCCACTATCTTATGAAAAAATATGTGTTCCCCAGAAACATTTTGGGAAATACTGCCTTAGAGTATGCGTATTCTCACATATAAGATGTATCTAGAATTTAAATAATTTTTACTAACATATTTACTATGGTTTGCATACCTAACAACACATAAAATATTTTATTTCATTTGAAATGTCAAATTCTTAAACTAAAGTGAACATTGATTTTGATCGCATCAAATATGGTTTCAAATAGTACATACCTGTATTTTGCTTTTTCATGAACCCAGACATATTCAGGGTTTTTCAAACTCAAGCGTGCAAGGTCCTTTACAGATTTGGTTTGTGTAGCTGAGAAAAGCAAAGTCTGACGTTTCTTGGGAAGATTTTCAATAATAGCATTCATAGTATCAGCAAAGCCCATATCCAAGATTCTATCTGCTTCATCAAGAACTAAAAAGGGAAAATGCAAGTTTAATTACAATGTTTAAAATATACGTTAGGCTAAATGCAATGTGGTGTCCTCGCCTGGATCCTAGAATAGAAAAAGATCATTAGTGGAAAAACTGGTGAAATCCAAATAAAGTCTGGAATTTGTATAACATACATCTCTTAGTTTTGCCAAGGGTACCATAGTTATGCAAGATGCTGCAGTAAGGGAAACTAGGGGAAGGGTATAGAGGAACTCTGTATGATCACTGCAACTTTTCTCTAAATCCAGAATCATGCCAAAATAAAAAGTTAATTTAAAAAATACATATTAGGTAATATCACTGGTACTGGATGTACCTTAAAAAACTCGTAGCAGTATCAAATACTGAAGTATCTAATTTCATGTATAAAAGTACTTATATTCTTCGATTTTGATTTTTAAAAAGTCTAATTGTACTCTGAGTTCAGAATCCACAAGCCAAAAAATTAAGCCATTTCTCAGATTGTTTTTGTTTTTAGTCATAATATTTATTCAATAAAACATCATTAAAATTTATGAGGGCTCTCTCCTAAATTGAGATATTTTTCATTAAAAATTCATTAGACTCACCTAACATTTGGAGATTGGTGGCATGAAAACATATTGTTTCATCCATGTGTTGAAGAAGCCGACCCGGTGTGCAAACGAGTATATTTATGTTATTGATCCTCTCAGCTTCATGCTTCAGATCCTGAAAACAGTTTTCTTTTGATTACACAGACACATCACTGAGCAGCCTATATAGCAAAACTATAAAAGCCATCTGCATGTGGCAATTCATCAAAGCAATGTAGATATCAAGAAATAAATGTAACTTCTCTCTGCTATTTCTGCAGCACATTCAAATTTCCAGGCCAAATAAAAGTCCTTAGTGAAGACCTAAAGTGCTCAGAGTTCCTCTAGGTTCTTAACAATATGCAGGATTTTGAGGCCAAGAAAAATATTATACGAGTGCTCTAAGTCTTGATATCCTCTTAGTACTGCTAAAATAGACTTAAAAAACAGAATTGTTCCCATTCTTTAAGTTAGGACTCAGGAGCACTGAACAGGCTCTGTGACACCACTCACTGCACAGCGTGGACTACAAAAAGAGTCCACCTCTTCACTTCTCTCCTTGAAACAAGAACCACAGAACGTTCATTGTTAAAGCTGGGTGACAGGTACATGAGTATGTGACGGTTTGTGATGTTGTCTTTTCTTTCTTTATGTATGCTTGCAAATACATACAAAAATTCAAGTATCCTCACAGTCTACTGAGACTCTAGCAGAGATAAGCATTCCCGGTATACTAAAAGGTAGAGAAGCTGAGCACAAGGTTTACTATGACCTAAAATAAACAGTCCTCAAACTATCTTCTATCAGAATGACGTCAGAAACATGGCAGCTTCACAGGCGCTCCTTGAAATCTCCCCTGGAAGACACAAGTTGAACAGCTATAATTCAACAAAGGATTCCCTACGTAACACACAAACACAACTGAGAGATCCATGCATCGAAACATCTGAAGGTGGGCTAATCAGGGGCTAACAGAAGAGGAAAGGGGGACGGGCAGCGATGGTGGCCATGGGACACAGCCCAGATCTCCCTGCGGTCCTGGGAGAGGCGAGGTTTGAGACTGCAGGTTCACATTCTGTGGCCCCAGAAATCCTGCCTGATGGATCAGCTTACCATCCAGCTGAACCCAGCAATCAGGCAGAGACCTCCAAGCAAAGACAGAATACAGAAGAGCGACAACTGGGATCAAACAGCCCTCCCTGCCAGGTAGAAAAACAAAGCCATGGAACCTGGTCGCCTTCGCCCAACCTCCCAGAGCTCCCCGCCACCACACACTGCCAGTGTTAGCAGTGGGCCCCAGAAAAAAAAAATGGTAGCAGTGTTGGATTAAAGAGCAGAATATCCACAGCCCTGAGAACCGGAGAGACAGTTCCTGAGTGGCAGATGTAGGGTGCAGCTAATCTCAGTGATGGGGAAGGAGCTACAGGGGTGAGGCAGCATCTGCCCCCTCTCACAGCCTATCCTGCCCCCACCTTTCCCGGCTGATCTGAGCAGGTGCACCCAGCGCTGCTGAGGTGCAGAAGCAGCACTGGGATTTCAGAGGCTCAGAACCCCATTGCCCACCACATCCTCTCACGGTGAATGGTGCCCTGAGACCAAGGTGACCTGGTCACAGAGGAGAAGCCCACCTCCCAAGGAAATCCCCCACCAGGCAAGAAGCCTGAACAGCTCAAGAGAAAATAATGAAAGGCAAAATACTGGAACAGACCAAGAGAAAATAAGAAAAAATACTGGAAGACAAAAGAAAACACTTACTCATATCACCCTGCTTCAGAATTCACTCATAGAGGCCCAGGAAGAGAAATAATCCAGTAATTGCTGTGAATAACCAAGGTAACAAGGAAGCTCAGAAAGAAAATGAAAAATTTTCAGAAAATAAACTTAAAGACATGGAATTATGTGACTTAAATGACAGAAAATTCAAGACTGCAGTTCTGAAAAAAACCCAATGAGATGCAAGAAAACTCAGATAGGCAGTTTAATAAACTCAGAAATAAAAATCAAGAAACAAAATGAGTATTTTACCAAAGATATTGAAATTTCTAAAAATCCCAAATAGAAATTCTGGAGCTGAAGTACTCAATAAAAGAAATGAAGAATTAAATAGCCAGCTTCAGAAATAGAGCCGACCAGGAGGAGGAAAGAATTAGTGACACTGAAGATTCAAATCCAGAAATGACACAGATGGGAGAGAGACGTGAGAGTTAAAAGAGATGAAACTCTACAGGAACTATCTGACTCCATCAGAAACAGCAACAAAAGAATAATGGGTATATCAGAAGGAGAAGAGAGGGAGAAGGGAACAGAGAGTATATCCAAACAAATAGTCAGCGAGAACTTCCAAAACACATGGAAAGAACGAGATCCTCGAATCCAACTGGTCTTTTCCAAGGCACATTACATTGAAGCTGCCAAAAATTACTGACAAAAAGAATTCTCAAGGCAGCCAGGAAAAAGAAGGCTATAACATACAAAAGAAAGCCCATTAGATTATTATCAGACCTTTCAGGAGAAACTCTAAAAGCCAGGAGGGAATGGAATCAAGTATTGCAACTATTGAAACAGAGAAATTACCAGCTAAAAGTAATATATCCTGCAAAGTTATCATCTAGATATGGAGGAGAATAAAGACCTTTCCAGATATACAAAAGCTGAGGGAATTTTGCACTACAAGGTCTACATTACAGGAAATACTGAAGGAGGCTATTCGACCTAAAACAAAAAGACAGAAAGATATAAAAACAGAGCAAGATTACTAACAAACAAACAGAAGCAGGAAATAGTAAATCCTACACAAAATAGGGCACTATACACTTAAACATAAAGGGTAAAGAAGATAAAACTGGAACAAAAAGAAAAAAAAGAAGACAATTTGCTACTGCAACTCAGAAATCAACTCACGGCATAAATAGGGATAATCTGTGACACAAGAAAATAAAAGGCAAGGAAGTAAAGGTCTGAATTTGCAAAGGGGAATGGAGATAAGAAGCATGCTGAAGAAAAAAGCCTACTTTATATGTGAAACTTTCTTTTACACAAACTTAATGTAACCTCTCAAAAAGAAATACAGAACTGGACACATAACAAAAAAAGAGGAAATAGAGGGGAAAAAATCATACAATACCACCAAACTAAAATAACTAACAGAAACAAAAAGGGAAAGAAACAATGGAGACACCAAGCTACCAGAAAATAATAGATAAAATGTCTATAGGAAATCCTCATATATCAATTACCACCCTAAATATAAATAGACTGAATTCACCAATAAAAAGGCACAGAGTAGCAGACTGGATCAAAAACAAAACCCAACCATATGCTGCTGCCTCTAAGAAACACATCTCAGCAACAAGGACAAATACAGACTCAAAGTGAAAGGGTGGAAAACAATACTTCAAGCAAATGGCATCAAGGGAAAAGTGGATGTAGCCATATTTATATCTGATGAAACAGACGTCAGGATAAAAAAGGTAACAAGAAACAAAGATACACATTTCATAATGCTAAAAGGGGACAACACAACAAGAAGACACAACACTTAGCAATATACAGAAGGTGCCAAAACAAATGTATACATATTTTAAGAAAGAAAACTGTATTAAAATTGTAATACTCAATATATACCAACAACGAAAGATGAATACAAGTCATGTTTGACTTCTGCAATTACAAGAGGTGCTCAAAGTAGTTACCATCAGCATCCAGACACTTCTGATTATGGTAAACTACTGCTTGAGCAACACTGACTAAAGTGTCTACTTGTATACATTTTGTTTGGCACCCCTGGTATAACCTCCCAATCAGGGAGCACCAAAATATATAAAGCAACTACTAACAGAACTGAAGGGAGAAACTGACAAAAACACAATTATAGTATGCGACCTAAATACACCACTGACAGCTATGGACATATCATCCAACAGAAAATCAATGAGGAAATATCAGCCTTAAATGACACATTAGACCAAATGGACATAATCGACATTTACAGAGCATTTCATCCTACAACACCAGACTATATAATCTTTCCTAATGCACATGGAACATTCTCAAGGATACACCATATGTTGGGACACAAAACCAGCCTCAGCAAATTTAAGAAGACTGAAATCATACCAAGCATATTCTCTGACCAGAGTGCTTTGAAATTGGAGATGAACGACCAAAAGAAAGCGGGAAGAACCACAATGTGAAGATTAAACAACATGCCATTAAAGAACGACTGGGTCCAAGAAGAAATAAAAGGAGAGATCAAAAGATACACAGAAATAAATGAGAATGAAAGTAATCATTATCAAAATTATCAGGATGCAGCAAAAGCAGTATTAAGAAGGGAATTTGTATCATTACAGGCCTATCTCAAGAAACAAGAAAAATTCCAAATAAATCTAACATAGTATCTTTAAAAACTAGAAAAAGAAGAACAAATGAAACCCAAAGTCAGCAGAAGAAAAGAAATAACAAAAATCAGAGCAGAACTAAATGAAATAGAGAACAAAGAGACAATAAAAAAAAATTAATGCAACAAAGAGCTGGTTCTTTGAAAAGATTAATAAAATTGACAAACCCCTGGTTAGATTCACTAAGGAAAAAAGAGAAAAGACACAAACAAAATCAGAAATGAAAGAGGAGAAGTTACAATGGATACCACCGAAATATACTACAAAGGATCATATGAGAATACTATCACTGTAAGGGTGATGATATATATATATATATATATATACATATATATACACACACACACATATATATATATATGTGTGTGTGTGTGTGTGTGTGTGTGTATATATATATATATATATATTTTTTTTTTTAAACTTTTATTTATTTTAAGTGTGTTTTTCCAGGACCCATCAGCTCCAAGTCAAGTAGTTGTTTCAATCTAGTTGTGGAGGGCGCTTCCCACACTGTCCATGGGGGTATCAAACAAGCAACCTAGTGTTATGAGCATCGTGGTCTAACCAACTGAGCTAACCAGCCGCCCCAGGGTGATTGTATATTTTGCACGATGAGACTCTCTAGTTTATCTTTCTTTTTTTTCCTTTGCTTCCTTCTCCTCCTCCTCCCTGATTCAATTGCTCTGTTTTCCCAAGGGTACATACATATCTCATTAATCTGGTTAATCTTAAAACATGGACTTGAAAGAAACTGTTTCAGCCACCATAACCAGGCTGTAGCTCCCTTGCAATTTTCCACCAGATGACACATGAACTGATCTTATGACCGAGTCTGAGATAGTATCTTGAAGTAAACCAGACCCCAGGAGACATTTCCCTGGACGTCAGAACCCAGGAATCACTTGATTACGTCACCCTTTCCTTTTTCAGCCTCTTCTCACAGGCCTATAAAATCTTCTGGCCATTCTAAGAATGGGGAAGGTGGCCTTTGAGACTGGAGTCCACCATCTTCCTGGAATGCTCGCATTTTGAATAAACCTCCTTTTCTTTCCACCCACCCTTGCCTCTTGAACTTTGGCTTTCGTGGGGCAAGCAGCCGAACCTGGATTTTTTGGTAACGTTATAAAGGACTATATGCCACCAAATACAATAACCTAAAAGAAATGGACAAGTTCTTAGAAATATATAGTGTTCCTAGACTGAATCACAAAGATCTGGAAAATCTAAAAAGGCCGATCAACAGTAAGGAAATTGAAACAATCTTCCAAAAGCTCCCCAAAAGCAAAAGTCCAGGACCAGATGACTTCACTAGTGAATTCTACCAAACAGTCAAAGATTTAATACCTGTTCTCCTCAAATTCTTCCAAAAAACTGAAGAAGATGCAATACTTCCTAACTCATTTTATGAGGCCACCATAACTCTGATACCAAAACTTAATAAGGATAACACGAAAAAAACAGACCAATATGTATGATGAATATAGACACAAAAATCCTAACGAAAATACTAGCAAACTGAATACAACAATACATTAAAAAGATTATACATCATGACCAAGTGGGGTTCATCCCAGGAGCACAAGGATGGTTCAACACATGCAAATCAATCAATGTGATATATCACATAAACAAAATAAAAGATAAAAATCATACAATTAAATCAATAGGTACAAAAAAAGCATTTGACAAAATACAACATCCATTTATGATTAAAACAATAAAATGAGTATAGGATGAAAGTACCTCAACAAAATAAAGGCCATATACGACAGACCCTTAGCTAATATCATACTTAGCAGGGAAAAAAATGAAAGCTTTTCCTCTAAAATCAGGAACAAGACAAGGATGCTCCCTATCACCAATGCGATTGAACATAGTATTGGAAGTCCTAACCAGAGCAATCAGATAAGAGAAAGAAATAAAAGGCATCCAAATTGGGAATGAAAAAGTTAGTGTCACTTTTTGCAGATGACAGGATTCTTTATACAGAAAACCCTAAAGACTCCACCAAAAACTATTAGAAACAATAAACAAATATAGTAAAGTTGCAGGATACAAAATCAACGTACAAAAATCCATTGTGTTTCTATATACTGACAATTTCAAAAAAAGAAAAAACAATACCTTTTGCAATTGCAGCAAAAAGAATAAAATACCTAGGAATAAACTCAACCAAGGATGTAAAAGACTTATATACTGAAAACTGTAAGATATTTTTAAAAGAAATTGAAGAAGACACAAAAAAATGGAAAGACATTCCATGTTCACGGACTGGAAAAATCAACATAGTTAAAATGGCCATATTACACAAAGCAATATACAGATTTAATGCAATCCCCTCAAAATCCCAATGGCATTTTTTAAAGAAATAGAACAAAAAATCATCAGATTTGTATGGAACCTCAAAAGACCCCAAATAGCCAAAGTAATCCTAAGAAAAAAGAACAATACTGGAGATATCACATTCCTTGACTTCCATTTGTACTATAAAGTGACAATAATCAAAACAGCATTGTATTGGCAGAAAACACACCCACAAACCAATGGAATAGAATTGAGAACCCAGAAAAAAACCCAAACACACATGGACAAATTAATTTTCAACAAAGGAGCCAAAAACATACAATGGAGAAAAGAAAGCCTCTCCAATAAATGGTATTGGAAAAATTGGAAAGCCACATACAAAAGAATGAAATTAGACTGCTCTCTGTCACCATGTACCAAAATTGACTAAAAATGGATCAAAGACCTAAACGTAAGACCTGAAATAATAAATTGCATAGAAGAAAGCATAGGTGCTAAACTTATGGACCTTGGTCTCAGAGAACATTTTATGAACTTGACCTCAAAGGTAAGGAAAGTAAAAGCAAAAATAAATGAATTGGACTGTATCAAACTAAAAAGCTTCTGAACAGCAAAAGAAACCATCAACAAACCAAAGAGGTAAACAACCAAATGGGAGAAGGTATTTGCAAACAATGCCTCCAATAAGGGGCCAATATCCAAAATATACGTATAAAAAAAACTCATACAACTCAACAACAAAAAAACAAATACAATTTAAAAACTGGGCAGAGGACCTGAACAGACACTTCTCCCAGGAAGACATAAAAATGGTCAACAGATTAATGAAAAAATGCTCAACGTCACTATCTATTAGGGAAATGCAAATCAAAACCACAATGACACAATGAGATATCACCTCACACCTGTTGGAAAGGTTATCATCAACAAGACAAGTAATAACTAGTGTCGGAGAGACTATGGAGAAAAAGGAACCTTCATACAGTACTGGTGGGAATGTAAATTGGTGCAGCCACTGTAGAAAGTATGGAAGTTCCTCAGAAAATTAAGAATAGAGTTACCATAAGATCCAGCAATCCCTCTCCTGGGTAGCTACCCAAAAAATCTGAAAACATTTATCCGTAAAGAAATACATATTCCTATGATCATTGCAGCATTATTCACAGTGGCCAAGACATGGAAACAACCAAAGTGTACTTCAATAGATGATTGGATAAAGAAGATGTGATACATATACACAATGGAATATTACTCAAGCATTAAGAAAAGATGAAATACTGCCATTTGTGACAACATGGATGGATCTTGAGACTATCATGCTAAGTGAAATAAGTCAGACAGAAAAAGTCAAGAACCATATGACTTCACTCATTTGTGGGATATAAAACTGAAAGCAACAAAGGAACAAGACAAAGAAACAGAAACTCATAGATACAGACAACAGTTTAGTGGTTACCAGAGGGTAAAGGGGGGGAAGTTGGTAGAAAAGGGAAATGGGGGTCAAATCTCGGGGGGTGCCAAAAAATGTATACAAATGGACACTTTGGTCAACGTTGCTCAAGTAGTAGTTCGCCATAATCAGAAGTGTCTGGACCCTGATGGTAACCACTTTGAGGACCTCTTGTAACTGCAGAAGTCATACGTGACTTGTATTCATCTTTGTTATGGGTATATACTGATTATTACAATTTTAATAGTTTTTTCCTTTCTAAAGTGTGTATACATTTTTTGGCACCCTCTGTATATGGTGATGGAAGGAGAACTGACTCTGGGTGGTTAACACAACGTAATATATGCAAGGTGTGAACAAAAATAGCGGTGAATGTTTAAATTAAAGAAAAATTATTACAGTAAAAGACACATTGCCATTAATCTCCCTCCAAATACTCCCCCTCACTTTGAACACACTTATCCCATCGTTCTTGCCACTTTCTGAAGCAGTTCTGGAAGTCCTCTTTCGTGAGTGTCTTTATTTGTGCTGTCATGGCTGCCTCGATGTCCTGAATCATTCTGAGTTTGGGGAAGAGCCAGAAGTCACACAGTGCCAGATCTGGTGAATAAGGTGGATGAAGACACACCGTAATATTTTCATTTGACAGAAATTGCCATACCACAAGTGATGTGTGACATGGAGTCTTTCTGTTGTGATCCAAAACTACAGTGAATGCTGCTGCCGAGTGCCATCCAACGCAATGGCAGGGATCTTCAATACGGGAAGCGGCGCATTGAACCCCAGTAACAGTGTGTGAGAATTTCAATTCATTCAGTGCAGGCAGTCAAGCGTGAGCTACAGTTGAGAGAAGGTGTGTATTAAAGTGTACCAGAAATCATCCTCCATCATGACAATGCTCCATGTCACACATCACTTCTGGTATACAACAATTTCTGTCAAATAAAACATTATGGTGTGACCCCATCCATCTTATTCACTGGATCTGGCACCGTGTGACTTCTGGCTCTTCCCCAAAGTCAAAATCATTCAGGCCGTGAAGGCAGCAACAACAGCACAACTGAAGACATTCACGAAAGAGGACTTCCAGAACTGCTTCAGAAAGTGGCAAGAACGATGGGATAGTAAGTGTGTTCAAAGAGAAGGGGAGTCTTTTGAGGGGAATTAATAGCAATGTGTCTTTTACTGTAACGAATTTTTTTAAACATCACTAACTGTATTGTTTGATCTACCTCGTAGATGATACATTACAAAAATGTATACTTGAAGGCTGTATAATTTTATTAACCAATGTCACCCAATAAAGTTAATAAAAACAACAAATTTTTAAAAAAACTATCTTCCTTTCTTCTGCTGCTGACCCAGCAATGTTCTGAATTATTCAATCTGTTACATACCTTATTAAAAGGAACTAGTCCATATAGTGAAATACTTTTCCCAATGTATATTAACAAATAGATTTACAGGTTGATTAGAGTAAATTAGTCTCAGAACCTGATCAATTCAGATACCCTGACAAAATGGACTTTCTGGATCTAAGAAACTGACAACCAGACTCTAGATGACAGGGTGCTACCACCCCGTTTAGGGGGCCAGCCTGTCTTTTGGATGAAATCGCCATCTCTTCCCAGTTAGCTGCCACACTGCTCCGACATAAGTTATAGAATAAAAGAAAGAAGGACAAGGACAAACCTTTCCACCAATGATGAGACCAGCCGAAAAGTCGTGGTTCTTCCCTACTTTTCGGAGAACCTCAAAAGTCTGGTAGGCCAGCTCTCTTGTAGGTGATATAATCAGTACCCCCAGCCCATCCGTTGATGTCCACTGCAGACGATATAAGGCTTCTAGCACCTCAAAAAAAAAGACAGCAAGTTCGTGTTCAGTAAGTCCTTAGAGAAGTCACCTTTTTGATTCCTGAGTCAACCTTGCCCCTCCAGATCAGAGGCACCAGCCAAGCAGACAGCATACCAGTCACAAGTTTTACCCAATCAGAAAGAAATAAGGGGGGTGGGGGGGTTGGAGATGAGGGTAAGGGGGATCAAATATATGGTGATGGAAGGAGAACTGACTCTGAGTGGTGAACACACAATGGGATTTATAGATGATGTAATACAGAATTGTATACCTGAAATCTATGTAATTTTACTAACAATTGTCACCCCAATAAATTAAAATAATTAATTAATTAAAAAAATAAAAGGATAAAAAAAAAAAAGAAATTGTTTTGTTTTCTCTTTCTTCCATCCACCAGAAGCATTCTCTCCCAAGTCATAGAGGGAAGGGAAAAGACGCTCCATCCATAGCAGCTCAGCTGCTGCCAGAGACACATCGTGAGGAGACTGGTAATCAGTGAAAGGTATGTACAGTCCACAGACTGTTAAAACAGATTTCATAAATATATGTTATCATTCTCTGAACAGAAACCACATTAAAAATAAACTCATCTGTGTAGCTATTGTAGTTATACACTGACAATTTTCTAGTGTGCAGTGACATCATTATAAAAAAAATTAGGATTTAAGAGAAAAATGGTTTTATAAAACTTAGAACAAAAACTCAAAATGTGATTTTTCTGAGCCAATTATTTTGTAGGAATTAAATTATGATACCAACTGCATAACTGAAATAGAAATGAATTCCTAAGAGCCTCTATTGACAGATATCAATGTCCCGGAAAATTTTCAACGAGTGACCAATCTTCTTAAAGTGAGCATATTTCAGCTTTATCCAAAAACAAGTGGCAAGTATAAATGTCATTGACAGGTTTGCAAGAGTGAGCACAGAAAGAGCCTTGCCCCCAGTCTTACAGCAGAGCAGAACCATTCTGACTTGCCGCCTTTAGAAATGTAATGGCTTGTCAAGGCACAATCACTCATTCAATAAATTACTGACTGCTCACCATGGACAAGGTGCTGTGCTACGACCTGTGGAATAAGGTGAAGAACAAGACAGATGTGGCACCTGTCTGACAAAGTTTGCGTTCTAGCCAGGGAAATCAAACACAAAACAACTCTTCACTTAAGTATTTATTTCTATCTAGGCACAGAATGTTTTAAAATCATGGAACAGAGAATCTGACCCAATATGAATAAAATACTTACTGGAACAAGGAAAGCCAAAGTCTTGCCAGATCCAGTTTTGGCAGCTCCAAGAACATCTTTACCTTGCAAAGCCAAGCCAATGGTCTGCTTCTGTATCTCGGTTACCAAACGGTACTGGGCTTCCTGCAAACCTGCAAGTGTGAAAGGGAGGAGAATGACACTTTAGAAAACTCCTACAGAACAGTGTTATGGTCTGAACTGTGCCGCTACCCCATATGATGAGGCACTAACCCCCCAGTACCTTAGAATGTGACTGTATTCGGATACAGGGCCTTTGAAGAGGTGACTAAGTTAAAATGAGCCCATTAGGGTGGACCCTAATCCCATCTGACAGGTGTCCTTGTAAGGGAAAATTTGGACATACAAATGTGACTGCACAGAAAGAAAATCCTGTGAAGAGGCACCAACAGGGCAGCCATCTATAAGCCAAGAGGCCATCTGTAAGCCATTATGACCCTCAGAAGGAACAACCCTGCCAGCATCTTGATCTTTGGAGCTTCAGGCCCCAAAACTGTGAGAAAATAAATTTCTGTTGTTTAAGCCACCTAGTTTGTGGTATTTTGTTCTGGTGGCGCTCGTGAACCAATACAAAAGGTGTCATGCTTTTGTTTGTTCTCTTGCTTATTTTAACATAATTAGGTTTCATTTTTAAATGTTCAGAGGCCCTAACAGCTTGTTTTTTCACTACTGTTCTTTAACTAGTTCTTTAAAGGATACTGTTCTTTAACGGATAAGAATGACAAACTGGTAAAAATTAAACGAATTGTTTTTGTTTTTTTTAAGTTTATTACGGTGACATTGATTAGTAACATTATATAAGTTTCAAGTGTGCAATTCTATAATACATCATCTGTACATTGCATTGTGTGCTCACCACCCAAAGTCTGGTCTCCCTCCATCACCATAAACTTGGATCCCTTGACCCTCTTCATTCTCCTCCATCTCCCTTCCCCAGTGGTAACCACCCTTCTGTTGTCTGTGTCTATGAGTTTGTTTTGTTTGTTGCTTTCTATTTTACATCCCACATGAGTGAAATCACATGGTTCTTGTCCTTTTCCGTCTGACTTACTTCACTTAGCATGATACTCTCAAGATCCATCCATGTTGTCGTAAATGACAGTATTTCATCTTTTCTTGTGACTAAGTACTATTCCATTGTGTATATGTACATCTTTATTCGATCACCCACTGAAGGACTCTTAGGTTGTTCCCATTGTCTTGTCTATCATGTATAGTGCTGCAATGAACATAGGGGTACATATATCCTTATCAATAATATTTTCAAACTTTTCAGTAAATATCCAGAAGAGGGACTGCTGGTCATAAGTTCTGTTTTTAATTTTTTGAGGAATATCCATACTGTTTTCCAAAGTGACTCTACCAATTTACATTCCCATCGGTAGTGTACAAGGGTTCCTTTTTCTCCACAGCCTCTCCAACACCTGTTATTACTTGTCTTGTTGATGACAGCCATTCCAACAGGTGCGAGGTGCTCTCTCATGATGGTTTTGATTTGCATTTCCGTATTAGGTAGTGAAGCTGAGCATCTTTTCAGGTATCTGTTGGCCATTTGTATATCTTCTTGGAAAAAGTGGTCAAGTCCTCTGCCCGTTTTTAAATAGGGTTGTTTGTTTTTTGGTTGTGAAGTAATATGAGTTCTTTATGTTTTGGAAATTAGCCCCTTTCAGAAGTATTGTTTGCAAATATCTTCCCCCATTCGGTTGGGTGCCTTTTGGTTTTGTTAATGGTTTCTTTTGCTGAGCAGAAGCTTTTTTAGTTTGATGTAGCCCCATACTGTTTGTTTGTTTGTTTGTTTTTACTTCCCTTGCCTTTGGGATCAAGTTCACAAAATGTTCTCTGAGACCAAGGTCCAAAAGTTTAGTACCTGTTTTCTTTATGTGTTTTATTGGTTCAGGTTTTACATTTAGGCCTTTGATCTGTATTGAGTTAATTTTTATATATGGTGTCAAATAGCAGTCTACTTTCATTTTTTACATGTGGCTGTCCAATTTTCCCAACACTGTTTATTGAAGAAGTTTTCTTTTTCCATTGTATATTTTTGGCTCCTTTGTTGAAAATTAGTTGCCCGTGTACATGTGGGTTATTTCTGGCCTCCCAATCCTATTCCATTGGTATGTGTGTCTGTTTTTCTTTCTGTCATTACCATATTGTTTTGATTACTGTAGTTTTGTACTATAATTTGAAGTCAGGGGCTTTGTTATTTTTTTTTTTCCAGAATTGCTTTGGCTATTCAAGGTCTTTTGTGGTTCCATTTGATAGGCATTGCATTAAATCTGTATGTCGCTTTAGGTAATATGCCCATTTTAACTATGTTGATTCTTCCCATACATAAACATGGAATATCTTCCTATTTCTTTGTGTTTTCTTCAATTTCTTTCAACAATATCTTGTAGGTTTTAGTGTACAGGTCCTTCACATCCTTTAAGTTTATTCCTACGTATTTTATTCTTTTTGTTGCAACTGCAAACGGAAACTTTTTTTTTCATTTCTTTTTCTGATATTTTATTGTTAGATATAGAAACGCAATGGATTTTTGTACATTTTGTGTCCTGCAGCTTTACTGTATATATGGTTTCTAGTAGTTTTCTGGCAGAGTCTTTAGGGTTTTCTATGTAAAAAATCATATCATTTGCAAAAAGTGACAATTTGACTTCTTTATTCCTAATCTGGATGCCTTTTATTTCTTTCTCTTGCTTGACTGTTATGGCTAGGACTTCCAGTCCTATGTTGAATAGCAGTAGTGAGGGTGTTTATTTTTGTCTTGCCCCTGATCTTAGAGGAAAAGCTTTCAGTTTTTCCCCACTTGAGTACGGTATTAGCTGAAGGTCTGTTGTATATGACCTTTATTATGCTGAGGTACTTTCCCTCTAAACCCATTTTATTGATTGTTTTCATCATAAATTAATGTATCTTGTTACATGCTTTTCTGCATCTATTAATATGTGATGTTTATCCTTTATTTTGTTAATATGGTGCATTACACTGATCAATTTGCGTACATTGAACCACCCATCCTTGTGCCCCTGGAATGAACCCCACTTGATCATGATATATTAACTTTTTAATGTATTGTTGTATGCGATTTGCTAGTATTTTCTTTAGAACTTCTGCATCTATATTCAGAGATATTAGTCTCCAATTCTCTATGTTGTCCTTGCCAGGTTTTAGTATCAGGGTAATGTTGACCTCATAAAATGAGTTAAGAAGCATTGCCTCTTTTTCAGTTTTTTGAGAAGGATAGGTATTAAGTCTTCTTTGACTGGCAGAATTCACTAGTGAAGCCATCTGGTCTTGGACTTACTTTTGGGGAGGTTTTTGATGACTGGTTCAATTTCCTCATTACTGATTGGTCTATTTAAATTTTCCAGTTCTTCATGATTCAGTCTAGGAAGGTTGCATATTTCTAAGAACTTGTCCATTTCTTCTAGGTTACTAAATTTGGTAGTATATAGCCATTCATAGTATTCTTGTATAGTCCTCTTCGTATTTCTGTAGTGTCCACTGTAACTTCTCTTTCATTTCTGATTTTGAGTCTTTTCTCCTTAGTGAGTCTAGCCAGAGGTTTGTCAATTTTATTAATCTTTTCAAAGAACCTGCTCTTTGTTGCATTAATTTTTTCCTATTGTCTTTTTGTTCTCCATTTCATTTAATCCCGTTCTAA
Source organism: Rhinolophus ferrumequinum (assembly GCF_004115265.2). Lineage (NCBI taxonomy): Eukaryota > Metazoa > Chordata > Mammalia > Chiroptera > Rhinolophidae > Rhinolophus > Rhinolophus ferrumequinum. Next base: position 77,327,286 of record NC_046294.1, on the reverse strand, counting down.
TTTTTATTCTTTCTTTCCTTCTACTAAATTGGGGCTTCATTTGTTGTTCTTTTCCTCGTTCTTCAAGGAGAAATGTTAGGTTGTTTGAGATTTTTCTTATTTCTCGATGTAGGCTTATAATGTTGTAAACGCCCTTCTTATTACCACTTTTGCTGCATCCCAAAAATTTTGATATGCCATATTGTCATTCTCATTTGTCTCTGTGTATCTCTTGATTTCTTATTTCTTCTATGACTCAGTCGTTGTTTAGTTGCATGTTATTTAATCGCCATATATGTCTCAGTTTTCCAGCTTTCATTCTTCTGTTGATTTCCAATTTCAAAGCACTGTGGTCAGAGAATATGCTTGGTATGATTTCAATCTTATATTTGTTGAGCTAGTTTTGTGTCCCAACATATGGTCTATCCTTGATAATATTCCATGTGCACTATAGAAGAATATGTATTCTGGTTTTCCAAGATGAAAAGCTCTATTTATCAATTATGTCCATTTAGTTTAATGTGTCACTTAAGTCCAGTATTTCCTTATTGATTTTCTGTTTGGATGCTCTCTTCATTGCTGTCAATGGGATACTTAGACTCCCTATTATAATTGTATTTTTGTCAGTTTCTCCCTTTAGTTGTTAGCAGTTGCTTTACATATTTTGGTGCTCCCAGGCTGGGAGCACTTATATATTAATAAGTATTATGTCTTCTAGATATATTGTCCCTTTTGTCATTATAAAATGACCATCTTTATCTCATTACTTTTTATCTTTAAATCTATTTTGTCTGATATAAGTACGACTACACCCACTTTTCTCTGGATGCCATTTGCTTAGAGTATCATTTTCCACCCCTTCATTTTGAGTCTGGGTTCATCTTCGCAGCTGACGTGTGTCTCCCAAAGGCAGCATACAGTTTGGTTTTGTTTTTTGGTCCATCCCACTACTCTGACCCTTTTAATTAATGTGTTCGGTCCATTTATATTTAGGGTGATTATTGATATATGAGGATGTCCTATAGCCATTTTACCTTTTGTTTCCTGGTAACTGTGTTGCCATTGTTTCTTTTGCTTTGTGTTTCTGTCTGTTATTTAAGTTGGTAGTATTCTGTGATTCTTTTTATTTCCGTCTCCTCTTTTCTTTACGTTATGTGTCTCAATTATATTTTTTTTCTGTTACCATTAGGTTTATGCAAAAAAAAATTTCATATATAAAAGCAGTCCTTTTCCTTCTACTTGCATCTTACCTCCATTCACCTATGCAAGTTCAGTCCTATCCCTTCTCCCCTTTTATGTTTTTATCACTTTATCCCTTTTTATTCTGTGTACATTTCCAAGTTGCAATAGCTACTGCCTTTTTTCCAAATGCTTTTACCCCCTTTAACCTTTATGTTACATTTAAGTGTTTAATACTCTATTCTGAACAAAGACTGCAATTTCCTGCTTCTATTAGTCACTTTACATTTTTGTATTTTTTTATCTTTTTGTTTCAGGTAGAAGAGCATCTTTCAGCATTTCTTGTAATGCATATCCTGTGGTGGTAAATTCCCTCAGCTTCTGTATGTCTGGAAGTCTTTATTTCTCCTTAATACCTAAAAAGTAACTTTGCCAGATATATTATTCTTTGCTGGTGATTTCTCTTTCAATAATTTGAATATTTGATTCCACTCTCTTCTAGCTTGTCGGGTTTCTGCTAAAAAATGTGATGATAACCTAATGGAGTTTCCTTTATAAGTTACCATGTTCTTTTCCCTAGTTTCCTTGAAAATTCTTTCTTTCTCATTACATTTTGACAGTTTTTAACATAATGTGCCTTGGAGAAGGCTTTTTTGGATTCTGTTCCCTTCTCCCTCTCTTCTGGTATGCGCATTATTCTTATATTGCTCTTTCTAATGGAGTCAGCTAGTTCTCATAGAGTTCTTTCTTTTTTTTTTCTTTCTCTTGATTCTCTCTCATATTCCACCTGAGTCATTTATAGATTTCTATTTTCACTATCACTAATTCTTACCCCAATCAGGTCTGCTCTGTTTCCTAAACTTGCTAGTTCATTTTCATCTCATTTATTGAGTTCTTCAGCTCCAGAATTTGTTTGGTTCTTTTTTATAGTTTCAATCTCTTTGGTGAAGTACTCCTTTTATTTGTTAATTTTATTTCTGAGCTTGTTGAATTGCTTTTCTGAGTTTTCCTGTATCTCACTGAATTTTTTCAGAACTATAATCTTGAATTCTCTGTCATTTAAATCACAGCCTTCTATGTCTTTAAGTGTATGTTCTAGAGATTTTTCATGTTCTTTCTGAATTCCCTTGTTACCTTGGTTATTCATTGTGCTTGATAGACTATTTCTCTGCCTGGGCATTTGTGGAAATGAAATCTATTTTCTTTTTTAAATATTTGACACTTCCCAGTTTAGCAGATTGCTAAGTAGAGGTCTTTGTTTTGTTTTCCAGTAAGTGGTACTAAAGCACAAGTTTTCATTTTCTCTTACATGTACTGCTGGGGCTTCCAGTGTCTCTATAGAGTGGTGTCGCCTCGGCAGCAGATAATGCCCCTTACTCCCCAGGAGGTGGGCGACCGCTTTCCAACCCAGTCGCCTCAGTCTTGTGGCACCACTGACAAGAATTAGAAGTGGCAGGCTATGGGTCTCCTGGCCTTTGTGTTCCCAGCGCCACATTCCTGTAGCCAGAAGTCACAGGCACAGCCACTCTGTATGAGCTGACCCAGCTGCCTCTACCGGGCTGCACCACCATGGGGGGAGAGGTGGGGAGAAGCAGATTCACACATTCTCAGCTCTGTTCTGTCTAGAGGGTTTAGCCACAATAAGTACAGACCACTTAGGCTGGAAAGAGTTTTCCAGCCCTTTTGTGATCTGCCAAGTAAGCATTTTACTTCCAGGTGGGCCACAGGGGGATGGGGTGAGCAGGTTCCCACGTCTGCAGAATCCTTTGTCTGGTGATGGTGGTCTGCGATCCTCTGCATCACTTCTCTGCCCTAAAGCTGAGCCCAGCTTCAATGAGTGCCAGTCACCCAAACCTGATTGCTGTCTCTGTCCTTCCGGTTTGCCCTGTGCGGGTTGCATTCTGACCTTTCACTGCTATCGAATCTGCGCTGGGGTGGCAGGGAGCCTCAGAATGCATGTGGCTTCTGTCTCTGTTCTTACCCATATCCCATCTCACCTGTTCACTTCCATACGCCCACCTTCCGATGTCTCAATGCACAGTTCTCTGAGATGTGTTTATGTATTGAGCAGAGAATCCTGATGAATTATAGCTGTCCAACTTGTTGTAACTTCAAGGGGAGACACCTGGAGGTCCTCTCATACCACCATGCTGCTTAATTGTTTCTTATTGTAGGTTTTTATGGTATCAAAAGTACTTGCCAAACTAAGATTTTTCAGGTTAAACTGTTTGTAAATCTTTTTCCACTTATAAAAAGCATCAAGAAATCCAACATTTACCTACCTTTCAATGTTTTTTTAGACAAGGGGAAATCTGAAAATCTTGTAATTTCATTTACATTTATCTGAAAAGAAAAAGGGGACTATGTCAGATAAGACAAAATAACATACTATATAACTGACTTGTTTTACAACAGAACCATTTTTTTTTCCTACATTGTGCGGCCTAGCTCTCCTTTGGTATTGCAGGATTGAATTCAATCATCACTTCCAATTGAAAACCACCATTCCTTCTGAAAGGAAGTATGTCTTGAAAAAGCTGTTATCAAAAATACAAGTTTGTAACCATTTCAACTGGTTAGAAAAAACAAAACTTTCTTTCATTCAACACACACTACTTACTACCTTGAACATTCTTCACTTCTAAAATGTTAACACAGTACGTCATCACCATGTCAATTTTGGAAGAAAATTTACTTTCAGCCCATTCTTCATATCAGTTTAAGAAATAAAGGGACACATGACTACAAACCACAGACCACAATAAGAATAGTTTTATTTACACACGTTGGAGACTAGATTGGAGTTAATTGGAGAAATATATCTTGTTAGCACAAAAACTCTCAAAGTTTTAACCATAAATCAGTGGCATGTGAATTCCAACCTAATAGCTACACATTTGGGAGTATACTGAAGGAGGAGTATTATTTAATAACAACCAGGGGAAGTGTCTCTGTCACACTCTGAAGCCACAATAAGTAATACTTTGTCCACTAACTTTATATTATCTAAATATGTGTTACTGATGTTCTTCATTAGCATCAACCCAATTTTCTGAACTTCATTTCGGCTGTTCAGTAGAATTATTTTATTACAGATGCTAAGAGCAAAACCTACTATTCAGATCTGGGAATAGGCTGCCAAATTATTCATGATTCACAAAAGGGAAAGTTGCATTCATAAAGTTCATTTATTTAAATTACACTCCAGGCAGTAAAGGATGACAGCCTGTATTTCATTTTACAGTCTACACATTTTCTTTCCCGGGACTCTTAATGTAGTCCAGACAGGGTTACTCGCTGGACTCAAATGTTGAAAACACAAATATTACAACATTGCCTTAATTCCTACAAATCATTCCAGATAACATTGCAGAGGAGGCAGAATCAGTAGTATACAAGCCCTAGAAGGAGAAAATTATCTCATTTGGAAGGTAATCTCCCAAACAGGATATTAAAATTAGGTGCAGTCCATCCTTGCACTTGTGCTATTGTCAGCTAAAAAGCTATTTTCACAGCTAATGGAATACTTACAGAAGTAGCTAGACAGGCAACACACTCTTTTATCACCATCAGAGACAAAGTATACACAAAGTGGGCTATTCAAATAAAATACTGCACATCTTTCTAAAGTCTGTTAACCTTCTATAGGAAGAGTCTAGAAGAATAAAACTGTTCCAGCATTCTATCAGCCATTATAATGTAAAGCTATACACCACAGCCTTAGAAAGAAGTCACCAAAGAACCAAAGGAAATTTTTATTCCACTGATGCTCTAGAACGGAGGTCAGCAAATTATGGCCCACAGGTCCAATCCAATTTGGTACCTATTTTTATAAATAATAGGTAATAAATAATAGGTTGGAGCACAGCTACAACCATTCATTTACATATTGTCGATACAGTTGTGACAGAAACAGAGAGACACTAACATATTACCTATGTAGTTGTGACAGAGACTGCATGGCCCACAAAGCCTAATATAGGCATACCTTGAAGATACTGCGGGTTCAGATCCAGAACTCAGCAATAAGGCAAGTATACAAAAAGCTAGTCATAATCTTTTTCCTGGTAAGGGTCTTGTCTTCAATTTGTAAAAAACTCAACACCTCTGAAGTGCAATAAAGCAAAGTACAACAAAACAAGGTATGCCTGCATTGACTATCCGGCCCTTTACAGAAAAAGTTTACCAACCTTGTTCCAGAAGACTCTCAATTATATTCCAAAGAATAGTTAGAAACCACAGAAGATTGCGGTTGTTCCTACAAACAAGATAACACTCTTTTTCCCCTTCCCTTCATCCATTTCTTTTCTTAGAAAAATCATTCCTATCTTCCCAACCTTCACACTCCCTCTAAAATCTGTAGCATTCTTCTGAAATCAAGGAACAGATGTTTCAGTGATGGTACCTGTTAAAGACCCAACAGTGGTGGAAAAGCTGGAGGAGGCAGAGTGGAAAACATGGCGGATGACATTTAACCACTCTCCTATCATAGGCATACATCATCTTATTGCACTTCACTTTATTGCATATTACAGATGTTGTGTTTTTAAGAAATTGAAGATAAGACCCTCCACTTGCAAAAAATTACGACTCACTTTATTGCGGTGGTCTGCAACCGAACTTGCAATGTCTTCAAGATACCTCTTCTTTCTCACAAAAGTGAATAATACTTTTACATCCCAAAGCAGGAGAAAAAAGTATGAAAACCTCCTAGAGTGCTCCATATATTGCAATCAAAAGAAGTAATCTGCCTCAAATTATACCAGACAAAATTCTGATTATGACCAAAAAAAAAAAAAAAATTCCAGATTAGAATGCAGAGTGCTTATATAGCACAGATGAGTCCGATCAAAATCTAAATGCAGAGTTTGAGTCATTTATCAACGGTGAAAACAGTTGGTGAAAACAAATAGTTCAACATCTCTCAATACTTCAGTCCCCAACTTTCCATCAGTCCCTCCAGAACCGACCTCCTACATGATGGCCTTAGAAATACATCACCCAGATTTTCCACTGCAGAGAGTGTAACTGGCTGACAAAGCCAGCAGTCAGCCCCTGGATCAATCCCTGAAAACGCCATGCTTCCCTGGCCTGCTCCCAACGACTGAACACAGCAGCAGTAGGCCTGCAGGCCCATTCCAGCAGGGCAGGGGATTCCTCTAATGGGCAACTTTGGTTCGAAGACACCCCATCAGCTAAAGCGTTCTTAGAACTGTGCTACAGACTGAGACTCTTCCTACCTGCTCCTGCTTCCTTCCTCTCTCCTTTCGCTCCCTATTTCTGTTCCCTCTCCCTGACCTTCACATTTTCCTCCAATAAATCTCCTATTCACTTAATCCCATCATGGTATCTGCCACTCAGAGGCCCAAGACCTAGAGTATACAAATAGTCTCCTAAGTGGTCTCTTGGTCTCCAGACCATTTATAGCCTGGATATGTTCTCTAACTGTCCACTCAGAGACTCTCCACTCTTTCCAGATAAAGTTTCTGAGCATGGCCTCCATATATAAATTTCCTACTGTTGCTGTTACAAATTACCACAAACAATGGCTTAAACCAACATAAATGTATTAACCTACAGTTATGGAAGTCAGAAGTCCAAAATGGGTCTAACTCAGCCAAAATCAAGATGTTGGCAGGGCTGCATTCTTACCGGTGACACTAGGAGAGAATCTATTACCTTGTTTTTTCGAGCTTCTAGAGGCTGCCCACTTCCTTGGCTTATGGGCCCGTTCCATCATCAAAGCCAGCCAGCAACGGATGGGCACGTCCCTCTCGCGTCACAGCACTCTGACACTGACTTTTCTGCCTCCCTCACCTCCTCACTTAACAACCCTTAGATGATGGATTACATTGGCCCACCCAGATAACCTAGATCAATCACCCTCTTCTTTTTTTTTTTTTTGAGGGCACAGCTCACAGTGGCCCGTGAGGGGATCGAACCGGCAACCTTGGTGCTACCAGCATCATGCTCTAACCAACTGAGCTAAATGGCCACCCCCAATCACCCTATTTTAAGGTCAGCTTATTAGCAACCTTAATTACCCCATACCACGTAACTTATTCATAGGTTCTAGATATTAGGATTTCGACATCTCGAGACTGTTATTCTACCTACCATAGCCTCTTAAACCATTCACGGTCCACCTCCAACCTCATCTGAACCCCGTTCCGGACACATACCACTCCCTAAGGTGTACCTACCCGCTCAAAGAACACCATGTATTTTTACATCTTTTTGTATTTCCTCATGTTGCTCACTCCATCTACAATGTCCTTGCCAATCTTTTCTATCTGGAGAACACATCATTCAAGAACTAGCTCCACTCATGGCTAGCACAAACCACAGGACAGTTTGTGCACTACACAAAGGCATCTGGTAAGGCTGAGGTGCGGGGCCGAAAACCAACCCACATCGGCTCCGCAAGCCAGGCCTGAGGCTGCAACCACCCGGAAGAAGGATAGCATGCCCAGAAGAAAAACGTTCTAATTTATCTGGCTGGAAAGAACACTGTACCAGATAACTCAACCTTTTCCCCCTAATTACACCATCCATAGCACTGTACATATTTATTATCACATTTGTCAAAATGTATCAAGCTCACCCCACCTCCCTAGGGACACAAACATGGATTTTTTTTTTTCCCACCTATTTTTACCGAGGCTTCAACAAGCACCTGTCAAACTGCTCAGTATTTCACCAGTGAGACTACTGAGCACCAAGAATGTACTGTAGTGCTACAATGAAAGTTTTATGCACAACCGCTACAATCTGAGGAGCCATACACTGCGGGTCTGCCCCTCAGTTACCTAGAGAGTAATAAATCTGCTTTGATGTATTCTAGTGTTGTTAGCCCTCACAATTGATTTCACACTGCCTTTATTTCTTGACAAGGTCTTAAGAAAATATTTCTAAGATTTAAAAAAACAAAACAGCACAATACTAAGTGGGAAAAACTGCTCTTTCAACTTAGTGAAAAGATTGAAATTTAAACATCTGGGCACTGCAACGCAATAAAGCGTAGTGCTTTGGAGCTGTTGCGAAAGACCTTAACTACCTGGGTTAGCACTTTTCACGTACTAGCTTTTTCACTTAGTGTTCAACCTTGCACACATTATTTAATCTTGCTGTGCCTTAAAAGTTTCCTCACCTATATAATAGGAGCAATCTCATAGGGTTCTCTGTTGAAGTCAACACGTATAAAAGGTTGGTAAATGTTAGTAATTTAAAACAAGAGACCAAAAAGAAGGGACCAATGTTATCGACTATAATAAAGCCATCTGGAATAGGTCATGGTGCACCACATAGCTAAACACCAACTAAGCGCCTACTCAAGGACAAGCACTTTGCAACTAGTCTCTGGGGAGAGCAACGGTGAGCGTATCAGTGGTCTCTGACTGTCAGAGGCTTACGGTCTAGTAGGAGAGTTAACAAAGAAGTTAAAGAAGCCAATCATCACAGCCTGGTGATAAATGCCGTAATAAAGGTGTATACAAAATGCTACAGATATATAGCAGCCGTAACTCCAGCAGGGGAGGGTAGGAAGAGAAGGACAAGTCGGTATCCCTAGGGGGGAGGAAGGGGATGCTCACTGCAATGGGAACATCAAGTACCAGGATGAGAAGCATCAAGAAGCATGGAGAATTCACAAACCTACAAGTTTTTCTTCCACGTATGCCTATGACAGGCCGCTGGGTTTTTTCATTGAGCCTTACAACACTCTGTGTGGTTTATAATCTCCATTGAATAAAGAAACTAAAACTCAGGATCATTAAGAAATGCAGCCAGTCAATAACCAAACCGAGTGAGATTTAAACCAGGGCTGCCAAACCACAAATAACTTACTCTTTTATTGGACTGGAGCATGTTGACATGTTAAAGTGTTCGACCATTTTCCTGAAAGTAACTGTGAACCAAGGAAAGGTTTTAATCAGGAGTTAGGCGACTGGATTTTTATCTTGGAAAGAATCATTCTAGCAGCAATATGGAGCATAGATTAGAGGGGGATAAAGAGTAAGGGCCAAGTGCCATCAGCCACCTGTTTTATTAACTGAAGTTTTGCTAGAACACAAGTAGTATATCCATCTGTTTAAGCATTTCCATGGTAGCTTCTGTGTTACAATGTCAGAGTTGAGTAGTTCCACCCTTCTGATCTGCAAAGCTGAAACCATTTCCTATCTGGTCCTGTACAGAAGAGTTGCCGACCCCTATTATAAGCAATAGCTCTGGTTGTAATCCAGGCAAGAGATGATGGGGCCTGATCTAAGGCACAGTACTGGGGATGGAGGAGCATTTGAGAAATTTAAGAAGCAGAACAGATCACCACTGTGACTGACTAGACGTAAGAGTGGTCAGAGGGAAATCTCTAGGATTACTCCTAGGTTTCTAGCTCAGCAGTCTGCTTAGATAGTAGGCTAGGATGTGGTAGGCTAAATAAAAGTCTCCAAATATGTCCATATCTTAATCCCCAGAATGTTACTTTATATGGCAAAGAGACTTTGCACATGTGATTAATAATCTAGAGATGGGAAGATTATCCTCAATTATCTAGGTGGGCCCTAAATGCAATCAGAAGTGTTTTGTTTTGTTTTTTAAAGTAGTACATTTGACACAGAAAAGGAGAAGGAGACAGAGATTGGAGTGATGAGACCACAAGCCAAGGAACCCAAGCGGTTACCAGGAGCTGGAAGAGGCAAGAAATGGTTTTCCCTACAGCCTCCAAAGGGAGTGTGGCCCTGCTGACACCTTGATTTCAGCCCAGTAAACTGATTTCAGACTTCTGACTTCGGTTGAGAGAATCAATTTCTGTTGTTTTAAGCCACTGAGTCTGTGGTAATTTGTCACAATGGCAATAAGGAACTAATACATAGGATTGTGAACTTAAAGGAAAGATAATGAGCTCAGTTTTGGACTTGTGGCATTTAAGGTATCCTATGACACAGGTAAAGACATCCAGCACCGTCAGAAAAAACGGATATGGATTCAGATGAGCTCCATGTAGAATACAAACAGAAGGAATCATTGGTCCACAAGAATAAACCTTGGGATTACACCAGGGAAGAGAATAGAGTGAGAAGAAGCAAGGGCTGAAGCTATACCCCCGAACAAGTCTAGTCTCTGAAGAAAAATTGAAAATGCAATCTAACGATAATTTATTTTAATGTTTTTGAGGTTCTGTGTATATAGCCGTAGTAACACTAACAATATATAGCAGCTCATATCTGGAATATTTACATGTCAGGCATTATGTAGAACGCTTTACGTGCATTCTTATTAACTCCCCACAACATCTGTAAGGTAGACATTATCATGTCTTTTAAAGACAAAAAAAGGGAACTGATTCAGTATCTTGCCCAAAGTCACTCATCTGGTAAGCAAAAGCCAGGATTAGATCATCTTAACTCAGAAGTCCAAAACAAACTCTAAGCTCTATCTAAACTTACTGTTGATCTAAGGGTTTAGAGGAAAACTACACCAGCAGAACACATGGTGATTTTAATTCCAGAAATGTCCTACATGTTAAATCCCTGAATACACTGCACTAGAAGAGGACAATCCCTGAGAGGCTGATGAGGTGGGTGAAGGTCAACAGACATAGGCATTAGGGGGAAGGAGGAGTGCTGAAAGCCCCAAGGAGCCTGAGGGGGAAAGAGGGCAACAGGTCAAAATGATAACTACAGGGAAACTCATCTAGGAACATCAGCTATAATGTTGGATGATAGGTATCAGAAACAATTACAACTCTTGGAATGGGGACATGAAGCAATTAGAGAGAATGATATGGGCACAGGAAGGAAGATGCACAATATTAAGGCATGCAAGCCTGGCGTAATGGTAAAAGGCAAAGGCTTTGGAATCAGAAAGACATGGGCCTAGGTTCCAATTTCACACTACCTAAGTGGAAAAGCTTAGGACAAGTATTAATATTTTATCCTCTCCGAGGAGCCTCAATGCTTTCATCTGTAAAATGGGAATAAGACCCATAGCTCGGATCAAATCAAATAATTAAGGCAAAGCATATGGCGAGTGGCTTAACATGCAGGTGTCATTATTACCTTTATTATTGTATTATTACGTATATTACTGTGACTTACAACATTAATCTACCCTTAAGCACCACCGCATTTCCATCATTTTATCAAGAATAGTGAGGAGAAGAGCGGCCAGGACGATCAAGAGGCCTGCGATGGGGCACCCAGCTGACCACCTGTAGGGCCTCAACAGGGCCCCCCAGGGGCCCCTCTCAACTCATTCCCTTCCCTAGCCCGAAGGACGGCAAACTCCACAGGCCGGGTCCCCAGTGGACTGGTCGGCCTCCTCCCCCTACAGCCTGTCGCCGCAGTGACACGCAGCTGCCGGCCCACCCTCGCGCCTCAGCCGCTGGCCTACGCCCCCTCCCCAGCGCCGGCCTCACCTTCTCATAGTTCTGCATGAGGCGACTGATAACCTCACGCTCGACCTGCCACTCCGGCTTCTTCAGCTGCTTCCTCAACTGCTTCTTTTGGCTTTGCTTGTGGCTGTGTTTCTTCTTCCAGTGATTGAAGCTCCGCACCGGATCCGGCCGGGATCCCGGACCCGGAGAGTCCGTAGTTTTGCCCATCGCGGCGGCGGCGGCGTCAGCCCTGATAGCACAAGACACGAGACGCTTCAGGCCAGGCGGAGGAACGGCTCCGAGAGGACGCGGAACCAGCGTGTGGTGAAAAGGCCTACTGCGCGTGCGCAAAACCAGAAGCCCGCCCCCGATCTTTTGAACGCGGGGCACGCGCCAGTGACGGCAAGGAAAATGGGGGCAGTGATTGGCGACTTGGCTTCCGCAGGGCGTAGCGGAGCGGTCCCGGGGACATGGAGGCGGAGCGATCTGAAGAAAAGGGCGGGGTTGAGTGGCTGCGGGAGCAATTCGGCTCTTTAAATGAGTGCATGCGCGCTGGTTGCTGTTACTATGGTGATGTCAGAACTAGTTAGCACTTAAGGGCTGTTCACAAAGCTCCTATAAGGCTAAAAAGGATTTGGAAATGTGCCTGGTAACTACTACTACAAATAAAGGCAAAACTTACGTGTGGGTAGGGTCTATGCTAAACTTTAGGAGGGAAATATAATATTAGTTCCTCATATATTGATATCCTGTTGAATACTATTCATCAGTTTCTACCGTAAGTTTTTACATAGTTGTAGTTGTTCATCATCATAATTCTCCAAATTACCTGTCTCTAAAACTCTGAAGACTATTATGTTTTTTCAGGAGTTTAAAACTTTTGTTTATAAAGATAATCTTTGAGAAAGCATACAATGGTACTCCAGTAATGATGACCACAATTGTCATCCAGATCTCGGTTTGTAAATACCTTTTTTTTTTTTCAATCAAATGAACCAGAGCTCTTTGGAGAAATAGCTAATTCAGAGATAAGGCAGAGGAAGCACAGGATGAGCCTGGCATGTCTTGAGATGCCAGAAAAGAAAGAGCTCAAAGAATGACGGGAATAGAGGGCACAGTTCTATTTCTTGACCTAGGTGATAGTTACAAGGATGTTTGCCTAATAGTACCTCATTAGACTCTACTCTTTATGTAGTTTTCCATAAGTATATTTTTTCAATAAAAATGCTTTAAAATATAAAATGTCCACATCAAAAGAGTCATGCCAAATTAGTACTGAGAAAATTTAAACATAGGTGTTGTCAAAAGTATATCTTTTGCTAGTATTCTAACCTTTAGATAACTTATCTTTTAAAATACCTATTTATAAAAGAACATTGCTTACTGCCTCTAATTGAGTCTTAGCAGCAGGATAGCCTCAACTGGATTTTCACATCATATATTTTATAATGATTTCAAAATTAAGTAAATGTTTGTTTCAATGCCCTTCCATGTTTCAACAAAATAAAAGGTAGTTTATAGGTCTTGAATGATATAAAATTTTCAAAGTGCAAAAAAGATTTTTGCTATGTTTTTCACCATTAAGTTTAAAGAATGTCCAATAGATATAGGATGCTCTAGAATTACATTTTGAGAATCTGCCTGTCAAAATGTATTATGTTTTCATATACAATATGTGGCACTGTCATATCTCTGACCTTCCAATTAGTAGTAGTAGTAGTAATAATAATAATAATATATTAGATAATATGTATTATTATTAGAACCAAACTTAAGTTTCCTAGATATCAATCTATGCACAAAAGGTACTTTTTTTTCTTGAGATGAGATAATTTTCAACTTACCATAACATCTGCACCTCAAACTGTAGCATCTCAAACTTTATTTTGAACTCAGTCTTCAGTAAATTTTTTTTTGCTTTTGTTTTGCAGAGAAGTAATCAATCAAGATGGTGGTCAACATGTTATCATGATGTCAGGAGAGAAGGAGTGTACCATCTCAAATCACAAAGATTTTTCCCCTTCACATTATTTTGGTTTCTGCTCTGTATTTATAATTAGTCTATTAAATATGTAGATCAATGAGATTATTCCCCAGTTATATCATCTGCTGAGTAAAACCTATGTTCACATGTAGAAGTACAGGATTTTAGAAATCCACAAACTTACAATAATTATTATCTATTCTGCATGGGATCTATGGAAATTGTTACTAAAATAACTGAGCAATATTAAGCATATCTTGCATTATTCAAATGGTTAAAAGGGTTTTATTCAATGCATCTGCAATAGTGTTAATTATGTGGTTTTATATTCTACCCTCTAAATATCGTCTTTATTCCATAGTATCAATAGCTACATATACTCATATTTGTCAAATCAGATTTCTGTGTTGAATAGTTAAGATTTTGCTGATATGCGTATTTTTCATCGCTATGTGGTTTCTAAGAATAGGTGATAAATGCCAGTCTTTGTACCCATTTGGATTCTAAAATTGATTTTTTTTCATTCATTCAGTTTTTAATAAAAACAGACTCCTTCAAGATACATTAAATTAATCAGAATCTAGTAATTTTTCACTGTTTAAGTTTGTGTAAAAAGAAGTTTCCAAAAACTTCCACTGGTGCTATATATTTTTTGAAAAATTTACATTTGTTCCTTGTGGTAGATAGTTTTCAAAAAGAATGATGTATTGTATGATATTCAAGTTACATGACCATGTACCTGAATTGAGAGAAAATATTTGTAATATAAATGTGTATTCAATTTTTTCTCTTTCAATTTTTATTTAAATTCATCTGTTATGGTTGACATGAAGGTAAGTAAATTTCCATCCTGCTCTCAGTTCTATATTCTGATGAAATTACTATCTTTTTTTCCAGTATTCCTCATGTTTTCTCCAGAAATAGTATTCAGTTATCCAAACAATATTATTTCATTTCCCTTTATACTGGCTTCCTATTTTTTGTTTTCTGATTCTATTAATTTTTAAAATTATTTTTCTAATTTCTAATAAGAAGTGATGTAATACCTTAGTATTTTATCTCAGAATTTGTAAAAATTTGAAACATGAAGAAAAAATGTGCTAAATTTTAACAGTAATTAATGTTGCCTTAATTACATTCCATAAGGAAAAGGGAACAAGTGTTCTCATATAATTACCTAGAAATTGCTAAATTATTTTGATATGATATATAATTTTTGGACCTTATTTGTTTTGACTAGAGAATCAAAGGATTTTTTTCCTTTTTTTAAAAAAAATTAATCTAATAGTTTTACTAAGTTATATTTTAGAGTTAACTGTTAACAGGTCAGTTTTTTCCCAGACCCACAAAGAACCTCTTCAATAATAGGTTTGGGTTTTTTTGTGTGTTTTTTTAAAGTTTTTCTGCTCTCTATGCTATAACTGCCTCTCTACATTGTTACTGAAATTAAATGCTGTTTAATTTCAAGAGAGTCCCACAATATGTGAATAACTTGGCCTAAAGAAGCTAAAGGTTGCTTCCATATCTTGGCTATTGTAAAGAGAGCTACAGTGAACATAGGGGTGCGTATATCTTTTCTAATTAGTGTTTTGGATTACTTTGGATAAATACCCAGAAGTGGAATTGCCGAGTCACAGAATAATTCTGTTTTTAATTTTTTTAGGAACCTCCAAACTGTTTTCCCTGGTAGCTGCACCATTTTGCAGTCCCACCAACAGTGCATGAGGTTTCCCTTCTCTCCACATCCTTGCCAACAGTTGTTGTGCTTTGATTTATTGATGACAGCCATTCTGACAGGTGTAATGTGGTATCTCACTGTGGTTTTAATATGCATTTCTCTGATGACTAGTGCCTATCAATGGATGATTGGAAAAAGAAGATGTGGTACATATAAATGAGGTGTGATAAAAAAAATACAGTGAATGTTTAAATTAAAAAATTATTACAGTAAAAGACACATTGCCTAAAATCCCCCTCAAAATACTCCCCCTTGCTTCAAACACAATAATGCCATCATTCTTGCTACTTTCTGAAGCAGTTCTGCAAGTCCTCTTTTGTATCTTTACTTGCACTGTCATGGCTGCCTCAATGTCCTGAATCAATTCAAAACATTTTCTTTTCATGGTCATTTTGAGTTTGGGGAAGAGCCAGAAGTTACATGGTGCCAGATCTGTGAATAAGGTGGATGAGGACACATTGTAATGTTTTTATTTGACAGAAATTGCCATATGAGAAGTGAAGTGTGACATTGTCACGATGAAGGATAAAGTAAAGACACAAAAGAGGACTTCCAGAACTGCCTCAGAAAGTGGCAAGAACGATGGAATAAGTGCGTTTGAAATGAAGGGGAATATTTTGAGGGGGATTAATGGCAATGTGTCTTTTACTGTAATAATTTTTTTATTTAAACATTCACTATATTTTGTGATCACACCTCGTACAATGGAATATTAGCCATGAAAAATGAAATCTTACCATTTGCAACAACACGTACAGACCTAGAGGGTATTATGCTAAGTCAGAAGTAAGTCAGACATAGAGAGACAAATACCTTATGATCTCACTTATATGTGGAATCTAAAGAACAAAATAAACAAACAAAAAAACAGAAACAGACTCGTAGATACAGAGAACAAACTGATGGTTACCAGATGGGACAGAGTGAAAAAGGTGAAGGGATCAAGACGTACAAATTGGTAGTTACAAAATAGTTATAGTGATGTAAAGTACAGTATATGGAATACAATCAATAATATCATAATAACTATGTATAGTGCCAGGAGCTAGATTTATCATGGGGATCACTTCATAAATTACATAAATGTCTAACCACGCTCTACACCTGAAACTAATATAAAATAATATTGAATGTCAACTGTAATTGAAAAATAATTTTTTTTAATTTAAAAAGAAGCTAAAGGTGACCCATCCAAGTCCTTGCTTCGTGCAAAAGTGGAAAATAATTTTTGGTAAATCAATTAAATTGTATGTTGACTTTTTATTGGGAAAGAAACTAATAATGCATATATTTATTTAAATAATAAAATCCCTTTTTATTACTGTATCATTTAATATAATCAGTCTGAAGTTATTTTTTAGGATGTAGTACTTCTGTAGAATTTTAGAGGTTGCTGCTCCTTGGGTTGGTTTCAGCATCTTTTACTCATGTCTTCTACAACTCGGTAGAGCCAACATACAGCCACTTTAATCCCAAAGTGTAACCTCTCCGAAATTTTCAAGAACAACAAATAATATTTACCTAATTGACTAATACAAATAAACTAGAAGGCCAAAAAGTATAGCCCGCCACAACTGCTGTGTTGCTAACTGCTGCCAGGAGTCGTGAATAGTACTTCATGACTACTTCATAAATAGTATTTATGACTACTTCATAAATAGTACTTCATAAATAGTACTTTATCTTCAACTGGGGCAATATTATTATTTCTAATCGATTAGTTTGTCTATATGTGCTTTCATTCACTCATTTATTTAATATTTTTGTGGGTGCTTACAGTGTGCTGGGTAATGTTAAGCCTCAAGAATACAAAAATGGATAAGAAACTGTCCTTGCCTCAAGGAGCTTACATTCTAGTATGATAGTCTCTAAGGTTAATTGCATGAGAATCACATAGAGAGTTCTTTTTAAATAGTATTTCCTTAGCTTTCCCTCAAAATATTCTGATTCTGCAAGTATGAAACAGAGACTAAGCAATTCTGATGTGATCAGCCAGATCAACTGGTCTGCAGATTGCCTTCCAGGAACCTGATTAGGTTATAATTAATCATAACAGTTGAAGCTAATTATAATTATACATTTTGAATAAGTTCCAGTATAATGCCACTAAAATTAAACAATAAAAAAACCATAAAATATTAACATATGAAAGGAAAATAGTAATGAAGACAGCTTTCATAATGCCCTTGGAGTCACATTTGAGCCATAAATAATATTAAACCTAACAAAACCATCTCCACTCACTAACATTATCAATAAAAATTGCCGTGGCTCTCACACATAAGGATTCTGATAAAGAGGTCTACCAGTAAAAATATTTGAAAACTCATACCCTAATCATTTGTCGGATATAAACTAAACTTCTACTACTATTTTCACTTAGTGAGGAATTGGAACTTCCCGATAGTTCTTTTTAGTTCATCATTAGCCAGCAGGTGGCAGCCTAGGATTACATGCTATCTTTCCCTGCGGGTATAACCGAATTAGGCCTGGGTTTTTATATCCACAAAGAAGTTGGTTCATCTGCTTTATAACATTGAGCTTTTAGGACATGATGTACAATTAGCACTCCTCAAATTCTCTGGAATACTTTTGAATTCTCTCTCCCATCATGTTTTTCAATTAAAATTAAGGGACTGTTAACACTTATTGAATATCTAGTAATTGCCATACATGGCTAGTTTCATTACATACATTATCTGTAAACCGTACACAACCCATTTTCCAGATGATAAAACTGAAGCTAAGAAAGATTAAATGATATGCCTAAGGTCACTGACCTAAGTAAATGACAGCACTGGTATTACATCCCAGTGTGTGACACTGCGAAATATTTATGATTTCCATCTATTTATCACTGATCACTTTCCATCTTGTTCGAGGATGAATTAGGGTCTTCATAAATAGTACTTTATCTTCAACTGGGGCAATATTATTATTTCTAACACGAGACTGAGTTTGGTTATTTGAGACTGTCGGAGCCAGGGCAGGCCACCCCAAGCTATCCCACAATGGAATGTTAAGTATTTTGAACTAAAATTACATGAGAAGCAGAAAGAACTCTCTTGACTCATCTGTACCCCTAAAGGCAGGAAATAAACCTCCATGACAAGTGTCCTACATGCTCCTGAGGTCTGAGAGACAACCTTATCACAAGTTATGAAATCGAGTCAAAAAAAGCATGTACACACAAACCTTGTAACGCCGTAAATAACTTACTACCCAAGCCCAAACTTTGTTTAAATTTTTCAACGAATACCCAAACCTGCTTAGATTCCTCTCCAATGAGCAATAAATTCCTCACTGAAGAATACCCAAATCTGCTTAGATTCCTTTCCAATGAGCAATAACTTTCTTTGTCCTGTCAATTTCTCACAAATGTATTGTTTCTTTGTTTAAAAAGTTTTAAAATTTGGCTACTTTGATCACTTCTTTAAGCCTGATTTTATAATCTGAGCATCACATTGTGATTCTCCCTTGCACACGTATTTAATTGTGTTTTTTTCTCCTGTTAATCTAGTATTGTGTCAATTTTATTACTTTAGAGCCAGTGCAGGCAGAAGAACTAAAGAACGGTACATTGCGGGAACTCTCTTCCACTCCTCAACAAGATGATCTTTAATTGTCCACTACTTATAAGGTCTGACAAGTAAGTTCACGAACTTGTTGCAATGATGTTGCTCACCTTTTTTGATATCAGAAGGATTATTCATTATGAATTTGTACCAACTGGACAGTTAACCAAGTATGCTATTTGGAAGCGCTGAAAAGGCTATGTGAAGACGTTAGATGACCTGAACTTTTTCGCCAACAACTCATGGCTCTTGCATCACCACAATGCATCAGCTCACATGACACTGTCTGTGAGGGAGTTTTTAGCCAGTAAACAAACAACTGTATTGGAACACACTCCCTACTCACCTGATCTGGCCCCTAATGACTTCTTTCTTTACCCGAAGATAAAGGAAATATTTAAAGGAAGACATTTTTATGACATTCAGGACATCGCGGGTAATACAATGACAGCTCTGATGGCCATTCCAGAAAAAGTTCCAAAATTGCTTTGAAGGGTGGACTAGGTGCCAGCATCAGTGCATAGCTTCCCAAGGGAAGTACTTCAAAGGTGACCATAATGATATTCAGCAATAAGGTATGTACCGTGTTTCCCCAAAAATAAGACCTAGCCGGACAATCAGCTCTAATGAGTCTTTTGGAGCAAAACTTAAGACCCGGTCTTATTTTACTATAAGACTAGGTGTATGATATGATATGATATGATATGATATGATATGATATATGATATGATATCAGGTGTTATATTAATTTTTGCTCCAAAAGACGCATTAGAGCTGATTATCGGACTAGGTCTTATTTTCGGGAAAACACGGTAGCATTTTCTCTAGGATGAGTTCACGAACTTAATTGTCAGACCTCGTGTGTACCATTTCCATATATTTCTACATCTTGCATAGATTAAACAAGAAATCTTTATCAGGACATTGACAGTTCAGCTTTGACATGTAAAGAGCTTGTACATTGTGACTCCCATCCTTACAATATGAAAAAGCTGGACAAAGTGAAAATCAATTACTTTTCTTGGACCCATCAGAAAACTGAGTCTGCATGGCAAACTGCCAAACCGATATCTGGAGAAACATGTAAATCCAGAGACTCATGGAGCTGAGTTCTGTCTACCAGGACCAGAAGTTGCTGGAGCCATAAACTGGTAGGAATAGTTAGGTGGTAATGTTGATGAATTGCTGAAGGATGAGTACAGATTATCCTGAGAGTGGGAGCCACAGTCTTAGAAGGGAATGACTCAATCCCAAGTTCTTAAGATGCCCTTGTGGCTCTGGCCAGGGTGAGGGGAAGAGTAATTATTGTGAAATATCCCCAAATCTGTCTCTGGTTGATAAAGTTGTCCCCCACTGGGGTACAGGTTAATAATTCTAAAACCACTAAGCAGGTATAATGAAATTGAACAATTAAGTGCATTTGTAGCAAATGGGTGGGAGCCAGGTTTCTCATTGTTGTAGTGAGAGGTTATAGATAAGCCAGGGAGAAGCTAGAATGATCCAATGGTAATGGATTAGTGTTGGAGATATCAGTATGAACTCATGATTATTTTAATATAGATAGCTGCATATAGAAATATTTATAGATGTGTGCATATACATAGATCACACATAGATACATGTATCGCCTTGCTCTGTCAGCTGAGAGGCCCTAAAAACAATGATACTACAATAGCATACGTAGTGCCCAGACTTCTTTTTTAATACCATTTTCCAAGAAAAATAACCAAGGTTCCTTGGAGAAATGGCTGATTTTAGGAGCGAGGCAAGAAAGAGTCATGATGAGCCTGAAGCATCTTGTAGGATAAGAAAGTAAGCAAGTGCTCAAAATATAAAACAAAACCCCAAAATAATAGGGTATATCAAAGAAATACAAAAGCCAACTGAAAGAGCCACCAATAGCTACAGCTAGAAAAATTTGAGCAACAAACTAAATAGTATTGGATAGTAACCCAAAGTATAAAATAAATATCAAGAGTCCATTCTTATGTAAATAAATGATTGAATAAATAAAAAGTGGAGAATAGAACAATCTCCTATGCAAAATCATTTAAAATAATTTATGTAGATGCTTACCTTTAAGGAGATGGAACAGGAACACAATTTTCCCCTTCTTAAGTCTAGGCTGTGCATATTGACTTTCTTCCAAAATGGACAGTATGAGAAAGGAGGAAAAAAGAGTAACTCTACAACAAAGAAACCTGATAAACACCACCTCATCCAGGTGATGCGGGTTAACAGCAACAGTATTAAGTCACATTGATAGAGTAGGTATTCTTGGTATGAGGTGGTAAGAATGGCACATTACCCCTATGCCCTTCCTTCCAAAAACACAATACCTCAGTACAATCATGAGACAAACTTCAGGAAAATCCCAATTGAGGAACAGTCTACAAAATATTTCACCAATACTCCTCAAAACTGTCAACATGGTCAGAATCAAGGAAAGTCTGAGACTGTCACAGCCAAGAGAATCTTAATGAGACATGACGATTAATATAATGTGATAACTTAGATGGGATTCTGCAACAGAAAAAGGATGTTAGAAAATCTGAATAAAGTACAGATTTCAGTTACTAATAAGGTATCATATTGTTTCGTTAATTGTGACAAATGTACAGGAAGACGTCCATAATAGGGGAAACTGAGTGTTGGGAATATAGGAACTCTGTGTGCTGTCTTCACAATAATTCTCTAAATCTAAAACTGTTCTAAATTTTAAAATGTATTGTAAAAGTCTTTATCAGAATTTGCATATGCGTCAGTAAATTATCCTAAATACCTCAAGGTAATACTTTAATTGAACCTCTGAGACTGAACGTTTCTAATCCACAGAGAAAAAAAAGACTCATTCTAAATGCAAAGATGCATGCTAACATAAGTTTGCATGCCCGCATTAATCAGTGTTTTTGCTAGTCATCTGCACTGCAAACAAACAGAAACTTAAGATCGGTTATACAAATCATGTTTTAGTATCTGACTATCTGCCTATGCCCCAACTCTAATTGTATAAGAGCTTACTTAGAACTAGAAGTTATGGGCCTAATACTGTCAAGTGCCCATACTCATATGTCTTTAAATGCTTTCTTTCAAACAAAAGGTTTGTTCCTCCCACCCCACCCCCGAGAACCTAGCAAGATCTTCACAATATCTATATGGGCATTTATCATACTACAGTCCATGCTTTTTTTTTTTTTTAAGTTTACTTGTTAGATTTTGTTTTCTAATTGAGATATAGTTGACATACAACATTATATTAGTTTTAAGTGTACAACACAATGATTCGATATTTGTATATTACAGTATTGCAAAATGATCACCACAATAAGTCTAGTTAACATCCACCAACACACATACTTACACATTTTTTTCTTGTGATGAGGACTTTTAAGATCTACTCTCTTAGCAACTTTCAAATATACCATATAGTACTAACTCTAATCACCATTCTTCATATTACATGCCCAGGACTTATTATGACTGGAAGTTGGTACCTTGTTGACCCAACCCTAACCCCCTGCCTCCGACAACCACCAATCTGTTCTATGTATCTATGAGCTTGGTGGATTTTTTTGTTCTTGATTTTTTATTTTTGCTTTTGATTCCACGTATAAGTGATCTACGGTATTTGTCTTTCTCTGTCTGACTTCTTTCACTTAGTATAATGCCCTCAAGTTCCATCCATGCTGCCGCAAATGTCAGGATTTCCTTTTATTTATGTCTGAATAATGTTCCATTATATACATGACATATTTTCTTTATCCATTTATCCATTGATGGACACGTAGGTTGGTAAACAATGCTGCAGTGAACATGGAGTTGCATACACCTTTCGAGACAGTGTTTTTGTTTCCTTTGAATAAATACCCCAAAGTGTAAAAGCTAGATCATATGGTAGTTCTATTTTTAATTTTTTTGAGGAATCTTCATACTGTGTTTCGTAATGGCTGCTCCGTAGCTTTTTATTCCATTTTCATTATTTCCATGGCTTACAATGAAAAGTTATAATTCCTAAAATTCCCTAAATTCCCTTTTATTATGGTTAAACAATTTGTCTGAATGATACTTTCCCTTCTAAAACTTAAGCTTATAAAACACCATAAAATCCTGATGTTGGCAGTCTATATTTTCAGAAGTAAGATACGAAAGGCATTAAAATCAAAGATTGCATCTTCTCTAAGGGAACTGACTGGAATTGAACTTTGTTGGGCCATTGACAATGATATTCCTGACCAAGAATGTCATGACACCGTTGGCTTTCCTCCTGCACTCAGTGCAGTTGGAAGATGAGGACTCCTTCTTAATTTTTATTCTCTGCCCCTCAAGAACATGAGAAAGGCTCACCCTTGATCATTTAAGATCCTGCTTGGGCAGTGGAGGTTTACCTCAATTTTCTAATGGTGGAAACAAAGGAGGAAAAGTACTGGTTCTTCCAGGGCAAAAGCCACCTTGAGAGAGAATGACATGATGCAAGAACTGTTAAAGCAGCTCAAATCATGTGACACAAGTTATCTTGATAATTGACATGACAGTAATGCCTTGAGTTAAATTCTTATTCAGAGAGCCCAACACAAGAGATTCCTGGATATTGGGAACACTGCAATATTTGCAATAGTCTTATGAAAAAACACAGGATGGACATAGATTCTGTTTGGAGTGTATCCATACTGCAAAAATAAAAACACATATCCTAGAATATTTTTCAAAAAGATATTTTCCAAAATTCAGAGACTGTTTCCTGAGCATGTGCTGTGAATATGCAGAATAGTTTGCAGCCAAGTACACTTTCTCAGTCGCCACAGGGAACAGTAGGAAGCCTAGAGGACGAATAGGCTTCTGTCACTAGGAATCTCGGTCCAAGGCACTCATGTTCCTGGAAGAGACCAACTACAGGAAATAAAGAGTTGAACAACAGTGCTCTCCTAGAAATTAGGGACAAATATAATTTCATGTGAAGATGACCTGAGTTTGAGTTCTGCCTCTTTTGTTCAATGTTCACATGGCGTTAGCTAAGCTCTTAATTTCTCTGAGTCTCGTTGGAACCCCAGAAACTACTTCATGGGAGTTATGATTAAATTAGGTGGTAGGAATTAGAGGGCAATCAATCAAATTAAGCTCCTATACCAAGTCTAATGTGAGTTCTTCTGAATATAATTTTAAAAAGGGCTCCACTCTTTTGTTTTGAAAGCAGGGGAAATGAGTTTGATTAAGCTACAAAGAGTTTTGTAGTGCTGTTTTGAGAGAGGAAGAGAATGCAAAAGGCTATCAACTTTCCTTCTATAAGAGTGAGAATACAAAAGGAATAGAAAGCTTCCATGTGTAATTGTTTTCCTTGCCCTGCAGGCTACCTTCGGGCCTTCCCTGGAGCCAACGCAGCTGAGGAACTGAGTTTGAGTCTCCCCATATCACAGAGAGGATGATACACAGGAATTTGCAAAGAACATGAAACTCTACAAACTCGACTTCTCCCTCACTGCCTTTATCCTACCTATGGCCCTCTTCTCCTTATCTCTCAAATATCTCTTCTCTGGGAGTGCTCTCTTGAGGGAGGAAGAACACTGAGAAAAGGAATAACAGTTGAAAAATCTTGGCTAGCAGCCTCACACCTTGAACACAGCTATGTGGGCACATCTCAATTTATGGGCCCTGATGAGAGGGCCCATAACAGAGTGAGCTTCGTTTTTACCAACAGTGACTTCGAAAGCTATATAAATGAGTTTTAACTGATACTGTTAATATCTTGATTCATCCACTGCATCGATTCACTTGAATGCTAAAAATGTGTTTTTTGCTAAAAACAGAAAAATGAAGGCAAATTTAAACATCTCATCAAATACAAGATCTTTGAAATAGTCACATGTAACAAGTGGATTGAACAAGTAGTGCCTGTACTTAAGGCCAGTGAAAACAGAAGGGGTCAAAGACCTTAACATGAGGAAGGAAATGAAAGTCAACAAGCTCAGAATAAATCTCATCCTACTTCAAAGCTGTTGTAAACAAGAAAAATATGAATGACAGCGTTGGAAGTAAAACAGGTAACTTTGTATTGAAATCTGCATTTATACGCGTATGTAATGAAACTTAAGATGAACCAGAAATGCTCATTTGGAAAGACAAACAAAAAATAATTATAGATAACTGTCAATGAAATATAGATCCTGGGAGAGAGAGAACCCAAGAAACAAAAAAGAGCTTCTCAACTTTATGATGCAAGAAATGAAATTATTTAAGAATGAAAGGCAATGCAACCTTCCCAAGATCACTTTAACTGATAAAGCCACAGTAAGAATGGATTCAGCATAAATACAAACATTTATGGTTGGAACCAAGCTAATATGTCCAATTTAGAGAGCCAACAACTACCAAAATCTGACTGGTAAATAACAGAGCTGGAGTCCAGACCCCAGGCCTAGTTTTGTTGTAAGACAAGGCATACTTGAGTTCACACGGGCCATGTAATTAGCGGAGTGCTTTAACTTCTCTAAACCTTGTTTTTCCTCATCTGTAAATTAGGGATGAGGATTCTAATACCTGGAGGATTTTATGACAACTAAGTAAGATAGATAATGCCTAAAGCCTCTTAGCATGTGCTTCAAATGTAAGAGTATTTACCATTAGTTGCTATCACTGCTGATGCTGTTATTATTACTATCCTATCCTCTGAATACTGACAATGGTATTTTGTGATAAGCGCTTGACAGCTGTGATAAACGAAAATTGTTTTAAAAAACTGTTTTAATCACTGCACTCTATACCTTGCTGTAAGATACATCAAAAGGTTTATTGTGTTATGAAGAGTATTTTTCTCTATTGATATGTATATATGTTAGTCTTGTATCCTGTAACCCTGCTGAATACTCATTCTTAATAGTTCTAAAAGTTTGTAGATTTTCTTGGAAGCTTTTAGATGTCAATATCAAACATTTTGTGCTTTCCTTCATAGTCCTATATCTATTTCCGTCCTCCCTACCGTTCAGCCCGCCTTCTTTCCTTCTTGATTTCCTCATCACATTAGTTAAAACCACCTGAATAATTCACAACACAGTGGTGACAGCAGACATCCTTGAGAACATTACTGTTAACTAATTATATTGAAAGATTATAATATGGGATGAACAAACTTCTGAAGATTGCCCAGGGAATCTAGACATAATATAAAATATTTCATGTAAATATATTCACCTTTATAAATAATTGATTTACTAATGAATTTTTGGACATAATCTCTTGCTAAATTACAGATAGCATCTTTAATAAATTTGTAATGTGATATATTAAATGTCACTGTGGAATTTCCTAGAGCTAGAATTAACGCCAGATTTAGCAAATAAATGAATGTAAATTTATGATGATTTCCTAGTCCTACATTTTAGTTAGTATCTTATCAAATGAAAAATATGAATATCTAATCATACCTTCAGAAACTGTTAAAATATTTGGAGTAATATATACTTAGACTATCAAAGGAAGAGAAGGCTTCCCACTAAGTAATTTAGACAAACACATTATTCTAAAAAAAAAAAAAATAGCAAGTAAATTGAAAGCATTTCTTGCTTGGTCATCAATATATATGTGCAGCACTTCTGCCAGACCATTTAGTTGGTAAAGACTCCCTCAGCACAAACACAAATCATTCATGGTAGAAACAAGACAATTTGTTAGTTCAGAAGCCAGCATCTACCATTCTGATCTGGAAACAGAAAACAATTTCGAAATTTTATCAGCAACAATAATCCAGTGTGGAGCAAAATATCCTCAGCACAAACCAGGAGGTGTGGGAGTTAATGCTCTATTTGAAATTCTATTCTTACTTCACATTATGGTCAAATTACATCTTGAATTTAATGACTTCAGATCATTAGCAACTCTGCAGTCACCAAAGGAAGCAATACAGTTGCAAAGGAGGAAATGGTTTTGCAGGCATTTGGTTTTTTAAATAAACAGGTATTTACCACTCCAAGCAATTATACAGCTATGCATATTTTATTATTAATAAAGCATGCAGTGTATGACTATAAACATCCAGCTGGGGTTTTCCACGCATTTTATTCATGACATTTACCATTTTGGTGCTTATGGTGTTCTCTAACATCAAGCACCAGTATCAAAATATCGCTTGGGTATTCATATAATGGTTTATAATTTAATAATGGGTTTTCCATTTTCTGCCTCCTTGATTTTGTGCACTAGATTCTGTCCTTATATTCTTCTCCCAAATCTGAATCATCACCTAAAACACACTGCAAGTGATTCTTCCATCAAGTATACAGCGATCCTCCCTGCCCTGAATTCCTACGCTGAATCACTACTTGTTTAATAAATGGATGAATTACCTTGACTATCATTTGGCATTCTTATAAGGTCTTATAATGTTCATTTTTCCCCTTGTATTTCTCATTCTTTCTAAACATTATCCTAAGCTCCTTGATCAAGTCTTTATTTTATACTTGTTAGTATCTCTTAGTACTGGACAGAATAGTAGCTCAGTAAATTTGTTCACTGAAGATTTCTTATGATTTCAACATATAGCAGTTATTTATTCATTGTAAAAAAGTAGTAATTAGATGCTTTATGGAGTTTTACTGCATTTTTATAGATTTAATACCTGTATTTTAATAAGCAGAGATAACATTCAGCATTAGGAATCTATTCTGGTTTCCTTGAATCCATGTAAAAATTTGTAGGTTGAGAAAAGAGTCTTTTACCTTAAACTACTTTTATTATTATACTCCTAAATAAACCTTGACTTAGTTGAGGCTCATTTACTCAATGAAGAGCATGTCATATCTTTGTTTCTATGATATTGTTCAAATACCCAAACTGTCTTAATTGCAAAGATAATGAAAGGATTATGTCATAAAAATGGAGACATGAAGTGAGCCTCTTGAAATCTCTCCTGAAATTTATAATGAATTGAACAACTGTAATTTCATAAAGGACTCCCTGCATAGCAGACAGGCGAGACTAAGAGGTGTGCAACTGAAATCATCTAAAGGTGGGCAAATTGGGCGAGCAGGGGAGGAGGGAAGCAGGAAGTGCTGAGGCACAGATCCTGCGGGGGCCATAGGACACAGACCAGCGCTCCGAGCTCCCTGCATTCCGGAGCTATCGCAGCTGTGGGAGAGGGAAGAATTCGTACTGCTGGGGCTCCGCTTATGGCCCACAGTCCTGCCTGAGGGATCAGCATATAACACGGCCGAACCGCACGCTCATGGCATCACGGCAGAGACCTCAAAGCAAAGACTGAGGGAAGAAGGGTGAAAATGGCAGTTTAAGCCCTCACTGCCAAGCAGAGGACCGAAGGCTTAGGCATGGAGCCTAACTGCCCCCTCCCCCACCCTCCCGGAACTCATCCAACCCCCACCCTCCCAGCCCTTCCAGTGCTAGAAGCAGAATGGTAGCAGTGTCAGATCAAAAGAACAGAATATTTGCAGTTCTGAGAACTGCAGCCCACAACCACAAACTCGCAGCCCAACTAGCTACTGCAAAGGGGAGGGACACTTGGGTGTAGGACAGGTGTGCTGGTGGACACCGCCATTGTACACAGACACCTCTCACAACCCACCCTGCCCCTGTTCCCACCTATAGGGGCCGATCCCTGCAGGAGTAAACAGAGCTGCTGAAACACACAGGCTCTGAAACTGGTTCCCAACAGGAAGTCTCTCTCCTTTTTGGTCTGGGTGAAAGGGGCTTTGGGGAGGGAAGAGGTGCTGCCATGAATTGTTTTGTAAACAGGACACAGTGGGGTGTGAATCACAGCAGGTATATCCCAGGAAATCAAGCCCAGAGGAACACAGCGCTGGACACTCAGCACTGCTGTCTCAGGCATCTCACTATCTCCCACCCTAGAAACAGAGGGAACACCTCACAGGTATCCTTGTCGAGGGTGACCCCATGGCTGTCATCTGGCCAATCAGCATCATCTATCCTCCACAGCCACAGTGATTGGCTCAGGGCCGGGCATGTGACCAATCGGGTCCTTGGGGTCAGCCCTTCGTGTTGGGATCGTGAGACCAGTGAAGCTCAACTCCCCTTGGGGTCCTGAGGGAATATGACGTCATCCGGTGTCTGTTGGAAACCATGTTGCTTCCAGAAAGGGAAAGCCCACCTGAGAATGACACCAGCACAGAGAGAAGGAGGCAAAGCCAATAGGTAAGGAGAGCGATGGTTCCTGCTGACATCATCGACCACCCAGGTAAAGTCTTGTCTGAAGCCCTCGGCCTTTAGAATTCCTGGTTACATAAATTATTTCCTCCTGCTTTGATTGTTTGCTTATTGAAGCCACGTTGGGATTCCTGTCACTGGCTATCAGAAAAGTTCTGATTGGTCATTCCAGCTGGGAAATGGAGCACCCTGGAACTGCAACAACATGGATTTAGGCTAGCTTCAAGGAAGAACTTCCAGATAACACTGTAACACTCCAGTCTAACGTGGAGATGCAAACGGATTCAAGCGGTGTCTGCTGAGGGCCAGCTACAGGCTGGGCCACTCATGTTACCCAAATTAATCCTCAAGGGATTAACCCTGTTAAGGTCGCAACTGATGTCTCCATTTTAGAGGGTGGGACTGAGGCTCAGTCTGGGCAATAACTGGGCAATGGTGAGGAATTGTGGAGCCAGACTGTACCCCCAGATTCTGCTGTACATACTCTGAGAAGTCGCATGATGTGTCTTGTCCATGTGACGGGAGCTAAGGCTGCCAGCCCCACGCCCAGGATACTGTGGGAGCCTGAGACTTGGTAATGGACGGCCATGTGGCCCTTAGGAGTCTCCCCAAAGCAATTCGCACTGAAGGGAGGAAGGAGACCTTCCTTCACCGGCACTACCACACCCTCCCAGCTCCCTCAAGCCCGGCATCCCTTTCTCTTGCTTTGCTCGGCAATTACAGGGTATGCTCATGTGACCACACGGGCAGTTCCCCATTCACAGGCCAGCATCTGGAGCTCCTACAAGAGCCTTCGTCCCTACCGTACAGCTCCTTCCTTTGGGCCTTCGAGCCCATTTGCTTCCATAAAGGGAAAGCCCATCCGCACACCAGGAGTCTTGCAGAAAACTCAGAAAGCTCAGTCCGTTTGGAACGGGATGTATCCGTCACTGCCCTGTGTACGGCTCCCTTGAAGCTCAGCTCACGTACTCCTTTCTCGGCACCGTGGCCTCCTGTGGCTGCTGTAAGAGAGACCGAGCTGACAATAGCCAACCCAGCACTTGAAGGAGCATGTGAGGTGAGAACTGACAGCTGGGACCTCACATTTCACACTGAAGAGGCTGTACAAGCCCCTGGGGTCTGGAGCAGTGCTTCCGCCACAGTGAATCAACAGGCTTTTTCATGGCTGAAGGCTTCTGGCCATAGTGGGGGTGTGAGTAGTGATGTCCCTCAGGTGTCCTGAAGACCCATTATGTGCAGGCTCAGAGTGCACAGAGCAGAAAAGGCAGAGGCCTGCCCCACAGGTCATCACACACCAAAGACGAACAAGCCAGCTAGAGCACCACAGCTCATGAGCTGCTTTCATGGGTGAAGGGTGGGTGGACAGGGGCAGAGACCCAGTTCTGCTGGGGAACTAGTTAAGAACAGAGGATTCTCCACTAAGACTTGAAGGGTGTATCATTCAGATATGTGTTTGGCTGAAGTTACAGGAAACCCTGCCAGGAGAGGCTTAAACTATTACGAAGGCATCTCGCATTCAATGTTTAAAGATGTGAGATATGGGAGGTCCAGAGGTGGTCTGGTGGCCCAGAAATGTCTTCAGTGACTCAGATACCACCACCTCTGTACTTCACCATTCACAGAATGTTGGTGTCACTCCCTCAGGGTTGCAGGATGGCTGCCTCCACTCCAGCCATCACATCTGCATAGTTAGTGCGCAAGCCGAAACCAAGGGGGCACCTCCTTCTCTGCCCATCTCTTTGTTTTCAGGAAGGAAAATCTCTCCCAGATCCTTCTGCTCCCTCTGCCTCCTGAGCGATCCTGGTGCTTCTCTGTGTGGCCCTGAAAGGTGGCATTCCCCCTCCTCTGGGAACTGTGAGGAACAGACTACCTGTTCATTGGTCGTCATTTCTTGATCTGTTGGCCTTACTGAACTTCACATTTTCTATTAATACATTCTACTGAAACCAGCCCTACAAGACATTTTGCAGGTGCTTAGAGTAAACATATGAAGAACAAATGAACTATATACCTTTTTTTGTACGATGTCCTCAACAAGTTTAATGTTTTAATATATATTAGAATTGCCTTTCCCCATAAAATTGCAGGCTACATGAGAATGGAGTGCACATAAAATTATATAGACAAGACAAGACACCTGGGGAATCCTAAATATCTGTCTTCCCAGCCTGAGAACTATGGGCAAGGCTTGACCAAGTCCACTTTCTGCCTTCATACCGTGAATGGAA
This sequence comes from Rhinolophus ferrumequinum, assembly GCF_004115265.2. Lineage (NCBI taxonomy): Eukaryota > Metazoa > Chordata > Mammalia > Chiroptera > Rhinolophidae > Rhinolophus > Rhinolophus ferrumequinum. The sequence goes on along the minus strand of NC_046294.1, from coordinate 77,296,067 downwards.
TTTGGATGGTTTTAGAAATTAGGCTTTTAAAATTGTCCACTTTGCAGGGAACCTTGTCAGTTCCAGATTCATATTTCTAGCAATTCTCACGTTACAGCAGGTGTGAGACAGCCTGTTCCTTGAGTTCTTCAATATCTGCAGATATTAGCAGGAAGAGAGTCAGCACAACGTATTTCAAAAGGAGCTGAGTCTTTGGGAGAGAGTGGGGGTGCAGTAGTGTGGGCAGAAAGAACAACGGGACATCCCTGGAAGGATTCACTCCACACTCATTTAGTGGGGAGCGTACATCTTCACTGGTTAGATTTCTGGAGAAGCGCCAGGAGAGGAGAGTGGGCTGGAGCTGAGCTTGGCTGTCACCCCATGGAATGGAGGGCTGACAATTTCACACAGCTGTGGTTCTTGGAGCAGACTGACCCAAGGGAACCACACAGAAAAGTCCCCTCCAACACTACTCTCCTGGTTAGGATATAGCTCAGCTTCTCTAACAAAGGTTCCCACCTGAGAGTGGCAGACAGAGGTTTGCATCTCTCTCCTGGTCTGGCAGGGCTGCCTCAGGAAGCTCCTCTCCCTGATGCCCTGTTGTTCCGGGGAAGTTGCCCTCATCTACACAGTCCAGGATGGAGCTCCAGCCACATGTTTATGTTCCCAGCAGCAGGGCAGAGGGAGAAGCAGAAGGAAAGGCCTCCTTCTCTCTCCTGGGAAGGATCCTACAGGTTGTACAGATTGCTTCCCTTCCCGTCCTGGAGGGACAGGGTGGTCGCACTCCCAGCCTAGCTGCAGAACAGGCTGGGAATTCTGTAGAGCTGGGCGGCCACTTTCCCAACTCTAAGTCTGCTGACAGTTTGCTCTGAGAGAGAAGAGGGCGAGGTCATGGGGAGCCAGCTGGATATCTCTGCCACACCCCTTTTAATGCTCCCTCCTACCACTCACCACTTCCTATCCTGAGTTCATGCTTGATGAGAGATTGTCCACGAGAAAATTGCATTAAGTAATTCCTACTTCAGGAAGCAGCTGAAAATCGTGGGCCAGTGAGTGATTCTCAGCAGGTTTGCTGGCAAGTCGCTGGTGGGACCCCGTTACTGACTCTGAGGCTCTCTCTCTCCCACCGCGAGCCCACTGTGCACAAGCAGCCAGAGGTGTCTTGTCCAATGGCCATTGATCATGGCCCTCCCTGCTGGGAATCCCCTGCTCTTCAGAACAAAACCCAAAGCCCCTCTGTGGCACTGAGCTGGGATCCTGAGGGAGATCAGAGGCAGCCCCTGGGCCAGCCAGCCAAGGCCAGAGCTCAGGGAAGGAGAACGTCTCCTGAGCAGAGCGTTGTCATTGGAGGGAGGAGACTGCTGTCCAGGCCCTGAGCTGGGGGATGTTTAAGTTTGAAGATGCACAGAAAATGCACCAATGGGGGTGGTCCTGGGCACAAGGGGTTACCCCAGCCTCGTCCCCCACCTCTGTCCTGTATTCACCTAACACCCCAGCTTCCTCCTGCCCTTGTGCCTCCCCTCCATTTCACTGGTCAAATCTGCGCATTGTGGCCCCATCCTGATGGGGAAACGGGAAGTCCCAACTCCTGCCTTAGTCAGGAAACTCGGCTGCTCAGCTAAGGGCTGCTTTAGGGTCCACTTCTCTGATGCCCCACACAGGCTGGTTCATGGGACTTTGCTGTCCTACATCGGACCTCTTGGTCCTAATTAACATAGGGCATAGGACCAAAAGTCCTCATCGGTCTTTCTGAAAACGCTAGGTAATGTGAGTGTAGGAAGATAACACACAATTTCTGCCTTTCTGCCTTGCAGTCCGGCTCATAGCCTTTTCCCTTTGGAACCACATTCCTTGCTGTTGGGAGTTGCCGGGATCATTGTCTTCAGTCATCTTTCCATTAGTTGTCCTGATTAAGTCCCAGAATGACATCACTACACACTTCCCAACCTGGAGGATGCACAGCCCCAATTCTGTGCAGGGAGGTGCAAAACAGAGCGTCTGAGACATCTTTCTGGAGCATCAGTTTATTACAAGATAAACTGGAAGAACCCAGTACTTTAATAAGAACAACCCACACCCCACAACCATGGAAGAAAAGAGCAGGGGTGGGGAGAATGGCCCCAGGAACAACAGTCCAGTCTCTGAAGTTTCACCCAGGTGTGGGCGAGGGGTGGACCTGCAGTGAGGGCGGCTTCTCCTCTAGTCCCCCTCGGGGCTCCAGGTCGTCCTCCATGCTCACCAGGTATTTTGGGTACGATGCTTCTTAAGGCCACACAGACATGCCGGGTACCATCCTGATTTGAATCCTGCGCAGAGAAGGCTTGGGCAGTTGGCACTCCTCCATCGTCCTCCAGGCCTAGTTTTTTACACGCCGTTTAGTTCTTGCACTGTTCCCAGCCGCAGCCGTTTGCGTCCAGCCTCCAGCCTCCAGCCGATCTCCTGCACCATGTGGCCGGCCTCCCTGGTGCTCTGCATTTTCTGATTCAGCATTTACTATACAGGGAGAGCGGCTAGAACTTCCCTGAGTATTTGACTGTGGCCCTGCTTTGGCCGTCCACAATTTAAACATTATATTGATTTGACTTGGTTTCGTTTGACATGTTGCTTCTTGGTGGACGGACAAAAGCAGAAGTATTTTAAAATACAGGTCAAGAACCTCCTAGCCACCAGCTTATAGCCCTGCTGTTAGCCCGAGGAAGAGGCTGGGGTCACACCATCAGGATGCCCAGCACGGCGAGAGTTTTCCAAGTTTGGTCTTTCTGGGGCCCCACTACTGGTGCTGCTACTGCTGCTGTGGGTGGAGTAGGACCCCCTAGGGCCACGCTGGGGGTGCTAAGCGGGGTGTGGCAGTCCTGGACTCTGGTCTGGGCTTCAGAATGCTCCGCCTGGGCTTCGGGCTGGATTGAGGAGCACTGGTACCCAAATCTATGCGGGTTTGAGGAGTGCTGGTCCTCAAATCCATGTGGGGTTGGGGAGTGCTGGTCCCCAAATCCATGTGAGTTTGGGGAGTGCTGGTCCGAGAGTCCAGGCTGGGTTGGGGAATGCTGCTGCTGGATTCCCGGCTGTATTTGGGAGTTGCGTTTGTCGACTGCACACTGACTGGTGAACTGGCTGGCTCTTTGGACTTCTGGCTTGATGGCTGAAGCTTGCAGGTTGGAGAAGGCTCAGGGCTGCTCAACTCCGAGGAATGGTAGGGCTTTACTTTGATTATGTGTCCCTTTACCTCGCATTTTGTGGTACTGAGAATTAGATACATGGCCATCAGTGGGTCATAACTTCTGCGTGTCACTGACTCCTCAATCTGCTCCCGTTCAAACCCCATTTGTATCATCCTCTGGGTCACCCAGGAGTCCTTGTTGTCCCAGGGTGGCTCAGTGGAAGGCCTGAGTTCGTCCTTTTGGCCCAGGTTTAGCCATCGTTCCTTCATCACGTTTTCCAGCGTTCCTCTATCACGGGGGTTGACTGCCATTAATTTCTTCAACATCCTTATGCAGTCCAAACATAGGTACGAGGGGACTTGGAAGTGCCCTGTCAGTATCAGCTCCCGAAGCTGATAGAAGCTTGTTTCCATGAACGGTAGGGTCCCAGTGACCATCTGATAAAGCAGCACTCCCAGGCTCCACATGTCTAATTTTGAGCTGTCAGAGCCTTGGCCCAGGGAAGAGCTCTGGGCAATCAATATAAGGCACGGTGCCACAAAACAAGCTCAGCTGATAGCCAATGAATTCTTTGCTCAGGCCAAAATCTATAAGTTTTAGGTTCCGTTCTGAATCCAGGAGCACATTCTCTGGCTTCAGGTCCCTGTGTACAATGCCCCTCTGGTGGCAGTACTCCACGGCGGATACCAGCTGCCTCAAAATACCTTGGGCCTCGTTCTCGCTCAGGCGGCCGTGGATCGTCAGGTAAGCGTGCATGTCCAATCCGTGCACACTCCATAACAAGGTACATTGTGGTCTGGGTTTCAATAACCTCAGATAACTTCACAATGTTAGGGTGGTTCAATACCTTCAGGCAGTGAAATTCTGAATATCTAAAGTAGCCCTGCTGTTGAATGACTTTCACAGCCACCTCTGACCCCGTCAGAATGTGCTGGGCCAACCTCACCTTGGCAAAGCTTCCCTGGCCAATGGTGTTCAGGAGCTTGTAGTGGCCAATATCAGGCTCCTCGTTGGTAGAGATGGCTGTCAGTTCATGCGAATGGTGACGAACTAACTACACTAGCTGATAATACTAAGTATCAATGCTAAGTATGTTAACAAACAGTACTAACTATGCTAAGTATGTGAACTAGTACTAACACTGCTAACTATGCTTACTATGATGCTAATAAACTATACTAACTATATTCTGCTGATAGTAATACAAAGAATGCTAACTGTGCTTACTAACGATGCTAATAAAAGTGAACAATGCTAACTGTACTAATTGTAATAACAATGCTAACTGTATAACTAAAAATCTTTTAAAGAAATAACAACAAAAAGAAACAACAGCAAAACAAAAACACAAGAAAAAGAACAAGGAAAATAAAAAATAGAGAACAATGAGAAAAGAACCAAGAAAGAAAATTAAGTAAAAGAAAAGGAAAAAAGAAGACTGGAAAGAAAAAAAGAAGAAGACTGAGAAAAGAGAACAAAGAAAAATAAGAATATGGAAAGTTGTAAAGAAAAAAGAAAATGAGGGAAAATGTAAAGACAAAAGAAAAAAACTAAACAGAATAAAAATAAAACAAGAGAAAACAAACTAACTGGTCCAGTCCAACAGGTCACCACAAATCAGCTTCCTGTGCTATTAACAGACAAAAACCTCAGCCCAGCCAGGACCTTATATAGGAGGTTTTGTAATTCCATCACAGTGGTACCTGATGACGTCAGAGCAAGACATGAACACTCATGGCTGCGCATAAACCACAGTGGTTTTTCTCACTTACTGGTGTCAAGGCCCTTTTCCTCTGAAAATAAAGCAAGACAGTACCCTAAAGAGCTTTTTGTTTCTGTGGAATATTGAAGGCTGATATTTACTTCATTAGAAATTAAAATCTGTGGGATGCTCCAGTGACCTTTTATTTATAATTTGAAAATCTGTCATAATTTTTGTCTTTTAAAGACCTTATAGTGTCTGCACTTAAAACATTAAATTCCTTTTTCTTAAACTCTGATTGGTCTCCAAATGATGCTACAACTGAATTGATATCACCATATTATAGGAAAATGTTCTGTTACATAGGACCAGATAAGACACATTATTAAACCTCACTAACCATCAGAGAAATGCAAATAAAAACCACAATGAGATACCACCTCACCCCAGTCAAAATGACTATCATCAATAAATCAACAAACAACAAGTGCTGGCGCGGGTGTGGAGAAAAGGGAACGCTTGTGCACTGTTGGTGGGATTGCAGATTGGTGCAGCCACTAAGGAAAACAGTATGAAGGTATCTCAAAAATCTGAAAATGGAACTACCCTATGATCCAGCAATTGCACTCCTAGGTATCTATCCGGAAAAATCCAAAACTCCAATTCAAAAATCTTTATGCACTCCTATGTTTATTGCAGCACTATACACAATAGCCAAGACATGGAAACAACCGAAATGCCCATCGGTAGATGACTGGATTAAGAAACTGTGGTACATTTATACAATGGAGTATTATGCAGCCATAAAGAAGAGAGAAATCTTACCATTTGCAACAATATGGATGGACCTAGAGAACATTATGTTAAGTGAAATAAGTCAGACAGAGAAAGACAAATACCATATGATCTCACTTATATGTGGAATCTAAAGAAAAGAATAAGTGAATGAACTAATCAGAAACAGTTTTGGAGACATAGAAGAAAAACTGAGGGTTGCTAGATGGGGGGGGTGGTGGGGATAAAGGGGAAGGTGAGGGGATTAGAAAACAGTCAGTAACCACAAGATGGCCACGGGGTTTTGAAAATTAATTTGGGGAATGTAACCAATAACGTTGTAAAGATTTTGTAGGGTATCCGATGGACACTTGTCCCATTTGGGAGACCACCTCAGGGACGATGTAGATGCTTGATCACTGCACTGTACACCTGAAGCTGAACAATAATGAATGCCAACTATAATTTTATATGTATATGTATATATATGTATGTATATACTTATAAGAAGCGGAGTACAGCATTAGGAATATAGACAGTGGAAATGTAATGGCTCTGTGCGATGTCAGAGGGATAGTGGATGGGGGGAGAGGGGTTCACACAGTGTGAGGGATATAAATGATAAACGTCTAAGTAAAAAAAAATAAAATAAAATGTAACAAATTATGTTTTATATACAAAGAAATTCAGTGTTTCTCAGGAGACATATATTGACATTTTATGGGTTACTTTATTAAGAACAAATATAAATGTGTAGATGTCTAAGAAAAAAAAGAATTTTAAATAAAATTTTTATAACTGCAAAAAAACCCAAAAACTGATTATCATATTCCAGGGTATTATTTTGCATATGGATATTGTTATTGGTTTCTAGAGTTACACTTTTAACTCATAAGTATAAATAAAATAATTAAAAACATTTATATAGATATGGAGTTAATACTTCCCATGTATAATGTGCATCCTTTTTTTCCCTCACAAGTTTGGGCCAAAAAGTGTGCATTACACATGGCAAAATACAGTAGCTCTCTAGTAATAACTCTGTCCAGACACTCTGCTACCTACTGTAGCAGGAATGATAACTAAAAGCTGAAAATTTAGATATGCAAAAAAAAGTTTTTAATTCTCTCTTAACTGAACTTAATTTGTTGTAATCCCAATACTCCATTTCTAGCTCATGGAGGAAATTTTAATTGGTTGATTTTTACCTAAACTCAGATTCAGTTATCTTTTCATAAGTGTCAAGTTTAAGCTCTGTCACGCTCACGATGGTTCCCTTCACTGCTTCTGTCCGAGGCATCATATTGTCCTGGTCAGCCTCGTGCGCAGGTGGTACGTCCACATAGAGTCCACATATGATGCGGCCCTACTTGCCAAGAGTGGGGTCTCTTGAGGATCATCAGCTCCAGCATAGCTACCTTCTCTACTCTTCACAGCTCCAAGAGGAAAACACACAATTCGCTGTTGGGGGTATTTTTGGGGTCACAGGGACTTTCTGTGAGGCTACCTTAGGCTCCTCATATCCAAGCACCCTAAGCAGCCACCTCAATCTTCTAGTTAACCTCTAGTGCTAATGTGGGCTATGTTTTCGGACAAACCGGCTGAATCAGGGAATCAGACGTACTCTCATAACAGTGAATTTAGTGTTTGATCTACTCTCACACTCCCTCGTGGCTGGGCTGCAGAAGGAAAGAAGGATCGGGGCCTTGTCTCAGGGATACTCATCAATGGCTAATCCTCTGGCTTCCTCTCCAGCTCTAGCCTTTCTCCCCTGAGTTCTACTTAACCAGCAGTGGGTGGTGGTAGGAAAAATGGATTTGTAAGGCTTGTTTTGGTTCCACTTCCCCTCAGGGTGATCAAGACTTCACAGGCTGGGTGTGAACGGGGCTCATTTACAGATTTGAAAAGAAGTAGGGGTAGGGGTGCAGCACATCATAGCATAATGTGGTTCTCTGCTATCTTTCTTTGTACAGTTCTTGCTTCATCTACATTGTTGTGTCCTCTTCCTCCACCTAAATGCAGCTCTTATGCAAGTTTCTCTCTCTATAGAGACAATTCTTTGGGTGATCTCATCCACTTAATATAATACCTTTAACAATTACCTCTCTGCCATGACTCCCAATTTTGTATTTTAATCCTAAATTGGTTCCCTTTTTTTTTTTTTTTACAAATGTAAAGAAAGATCAGACTTACTTTTTATTTATTTAGGGGTCTAAATTGCCCCAAGTACAGACCACTTGAGTGCTACAGTTATTCTTCTGGATGCAGTTGTTTTTTTCCTATGTGCTATAAAAAAGAAAAAATCTTAAAATTTCAAATTCCTAGCTTCTTAAATGAAATTAGTAACTACATTTTTGCCTGCTGGTCATATTTGTAATAAAGCTGTCCTAATTTTTTTGAAATTTAGTTTTGAAAAGCAGTTGTCTGCTGTAGCTCTGGAAAACATTTGCTATCCTTCTCCCCAACTACTCCTAACTCTCTTTGAACTTTTCTAGAAGCTGTGCTGTCCAACATAGTGGCATTATTTCTATAGTGGCAGTATTTTTGATGGCAGAATTGTCCAATGAAAGTTGACCCCTCTGCTTCTAAGGCAAGTCTCTCCTAAGGCAAAACTAGTGTAGAGGTTAAAAACCTACTGGCAACCAGATTGCCTGGGTTTAAATTACAGCTCTGTCACTACTTGTTCTATGACCTTCGACAACTTATGTAACTTCTGTATCTGAGTTTCCTCACCTATAAAATGTGGATAATAATCTCTTAGGCGTTGGGATTTTGTGAAGATTAATGAATTAAACTGAAAGAACTGCTCCATACTAAGAACTACGTAAGTAGCTGTTATTATAACCAGTCATCTTTTGCTATTTGATCCCTTAGTCATCAGCCTTGGTCTCTTACAACTGGTAATCTCTATTTATTATGCCAGACCAGCTGTTTAATTTTCTGTTGTTTCTTTAAAAATTCAACTTTTAAAAACATATATTTTGTACATTATACACACACACACACACACACACACACACACACACTCATTCACAGCTTAAGCACTGATGCACACTAATGATTTCCTTTCGATAGCTATTGAAGCAATCGGTATGAAAAGGTTTGTGCTTGGCCTAGAGTAGGGACAGCAATGGAGAAGACATGAGTGTGACATTCAAAGGAAGGAGGCAGGACTTGGTGACCTTCTGAGTATAGAGGATCTGGTAGGTGAAGGAATCATACAAGCTTTCATGGACCAACCTGAGGTGACAGGGACATTAAAGATAGGGGTACTGTATTTATCTATTGCTATGTAAGGAAAATTGCCCCAAAACATAGTGGCTTAAAAACAGCAATAGCCATTAGAGCCATTTATTTTCTCTCATTGTTTTTGTGGAGAAAAGAAAGATCAGACTTACTTGAATTCAGACAGGGCACAGGAGGGACAGCTTATCTCTGATCCATGATGTCTGAGGGCTCAGCTGGAAGGGTTGAAAGCTGGGGACTGGAATCTTCTGAGGGCTTTTTTTCCACATTTCTGGCTGGACCTGGCCTCCAAGTCACATAACCTCACTTGTGCTATACTCCATTGGTGGAGGCAGTCAGTAGTCCCTGCCGAGATTCAAGGGGAGAGAATACAGACCCAGCTCTGGCTGGAGGAGTAAGCATCGGTCACACTGAAATAAGAGCTTGTGGGGTGGGCTATAGGTGTGGCCATTTTGAAAAACACAATCTCCCATAGCTGACAACAAAACTAATAAGTTAAACAAAACATAAGTAAGGGAGCGGTTTACTTTAGGAGAAACATGGATTTGGCTTGGAGTAAGTTGAGTTGAAGTGTTCATTTTGTATGTTGTCACTCACTTTATCTTTTATGTGACAATGCAGAGGAAAATAATGTTACAAAGTCACAAAGATTTGCTGTCTCCAAAGTTAAGTAATGGGCTCCCAAAATGTGAAAATGGTCATCATTAACACATCATTCTCTGGGGAAAAGTACAGGAAAGCAGTGCAATATAGTGGTGTCAGTTCAGACCCTAGTCCTCCCACTTTCTGTGCCATCATGGACAAATAGTTAACTTTTTTGTACTTTAGTTATTGTGGGAGTTCAGAAATAGTCATCCGGTCTCAGGAGAAACTTCTGTCTCTCCTTTAACTACCTGGGAGAACTTGAATTAGGACCCTATGGGAGATTTTCAGAGATAACCTCTTTTGACCTGTCTGTAGGGCAAGACAAACTATTTATTAGACCTCTGCTCTACCATTCTGCGATGACCCTTTGAAGACCCCAAAGCACCTCATCTGTAGCTCAAAATGTCATATATACACTTCCCTTTCTCTCTCTGAACCTCTTGTATGTACGTTTGGGGTCTCTGACTCTCTCATATATGAGGGGTTCCCATACATATGTATATATTAAATTTGGTTATTTTCTCTTGCTAATCTGTCTAGACCAGCCAGAAGAACCTTGAGGACAGAGAAAATTTTTCTTTCCCACATTAACTCATTAGTTAAGTGGTGGATAATACTAGCATCTAATTCATAAAGTTTTTGTGAAGATTAATCCTTATTAATTGTTCAGTAAAGTTAGATATTATGTATTCTATTCCTCTTCTTCCTCCTACTGAAAAACAATTGCAAAATTATCTCAAAAATTAAAAGCTAATTGGATTGCTTAAAAATATTCTCACGAATTTCCATTGTGCTTTGTGGGTATAAGTGAGAGAACAGGCTCAATGAAAGGGAAAGTCCCAGCTTACAGTAAGTAAACCCTGGCTTGGGAAGGTCAAAAGTGGTGTGGCCGGGAACAAACAGCGTGTCAGGTGCTGGCTGCCTTCTGGGCCAGCGCCTCAAACCATACGTGTTATATGTCAGCCTGCCACAGGCCCCGGCGACGCGGCGATCAGCGTGTTAAGCCCCGCCTCGCACTCCACGGGACTGGGCGGGCCGAAGCTGCTATTGGAGGAGGCGGCGGCCAGACGCCGCGCCTGGCCCAGTGCCGCAGTTGCGGCTCTGCAGGCCCGTCTCCGCCCTTGAAGTCCCTGCTGCGCGCCCGCTCGGCGACCATGGCTGTGTTAGCGGCCCTTCTGCGCGGCGGTGCCCGCGGGCGAAGCCCTCTGCTTCGGAGGCAAATGCAGGTGAGAGGGGCTGGAACCCGGGATTTGGCGTGCGGGTTACCCGGCTGGGAAGGTTCCCGCCTGCGACCCCGCGGCGGAGCCCTAACTGTAGGCCTCCAGAGAGGCCCCTCCGCGGGTCCCGCGTCCAGAAAGCCGCCTGCCCAGAGCCACCAGTGCCCGAGCAAGCTTGGGGCCTTGGTACTGTTACAAAAGCGTCTCCGTTTACGGGGTTTCTTCGGTGATGGTAATCATTGCTTCCTGGTATGTTGGACGGTCCACACATTTTAGCAGGCCGAAAGGCCTGGGATGGGCGCTGGACTTGCCCGACGGTATCCAAGACCCACAGTATTGTTTCTGAGCTTTTGTTTAAAACATGCCAGCAAGTGTCATTGTTAAGAGCTTTTGTTTTCATGCAATAGGTAATCGTTAGGCTTACACGGTGTGAGGCACTATGTGGTAAAAAGATGTATCTACTCTGGGGAAATAATATTACTCTTAGTACACGAAATAAATGACATAGATGTCCCTTGGTACCCATGTGGGATTGGTTCCAGAACCCCTGGTGCTCAAGTGACTCATATAAAATGGGATGGTATTTGCATCAGTCATGTTAGGCTTTACTACCTAGTACACATCTGCCACAATATAACGAACGTTTTTTCAAATATTTTCGATCTGTGGTTGGTTGACTTCACAGACATAGAACCCCTGGATTTGGAGGGACGACTGTACTTGATAAATGAATAAAACTTAAGTGTCCAGAGGTGTGTTTCTCCTCTGGCTGTTGTGTTTAGGAAACACAGGAGCAAGAGCCTTGAAAGAATATGTTTCCCACATATCAAAGTAGGGGAGGTTGCTGCATGTTTAGGGTCTGGCAAAATCTAAGGAGTAGGTAGAGAACTTCAAGCTGTGGTTGATGAAGCGTGAGTTTTCCGTTGGTTGGGGTAATAAACTTGGAAATCCAGTCATGTTGTAAGAGTTTGGATTTGACCCAAGTCAGTGGAGATTGTTGATATATTTGTTTTTGTTGTAATCAGAGGTCATGGAGGATTGAAGTGGGGAGAAAACTTGTCTGTCAGGATGTGCAGTAACTTGAACCAGTGTGCTGGCAATAATAGGTGAAAGGCCGCAGCATTATGTAAGAGATTGTGAAAAAAAAATGTAGAACTTGACATATATAGAGCCAGAGTTCAGAGCCAAGGGAAGAAGAAGAGTCTAAAATTAATCCGGGGTGATTGACATAATGGAAAAGTCAGGAGGAATAAGTTTCCAGGAAAGATGATTTGCTAATCATTATTTCTTAGTTTCATGGAATAACTTGGGAAATCACAAAAATGTAGCTAAGTTAACCTGGGTTTCAACCAATGTTAACCAGGTGAATTAGGTACTCTATGTAAAAAAAAAAAAAAAAAAGGCAAGTGCAGAACCTTCTTAATTTATAGCTTTATTAAGAGTTTACAGTGAAACACAAATGTTACTGATAAAAAAATGAAGCTGTAGGTTATATATCATGTGACTTATGGTGTTTATTATATTGAACTCTAGGAAATAGTTGTACAGGCACACCTCCGAGATATTACAGGTTTGGTGCAAGACCACTGCAATAAAGCGAGATACAATCTTTTTGCTGGTGGAGGGTCTTGCCTTCAGTTTGTAAACAACACATCTGTGAAGTGCAATAAAGTGAGGCACAAAAAAATGAGGTTTGACTATTGGTTACTTGAATTAAGTGGTTATTTACTTAACCATGGATATCTGTTTCCTTTAACAGGATTTTCAGTATTCAGTGCTATTTTGTGGAATGGAACTTGACCTCTCACCCATTACTCTGGCTCCTTCCCCTTTGCCTTCAGGTACACTCAGGTCTCCTTTATGGTCAACAAACCTTTATGGACTTTATTGGAGTTTGTTGACTTTCCAAGTCTAATAACTGTTTTCTTATGGTTAAGGAGTAGTCCAACTCATCACCTCCATTTACATCCATTTCCCTTTAAACTCCTGCAGTTAGATTTCTGTGCCACTCAGATGAAGAATAACTGATTTTCTTTTTTTTTCTTTTTGACTTTTATATTGTATTTGACACTATTGACCCTCCCGTCCTTGTAACTCCCGTTTGCTGTTTTGAACCCAAATGATTCTAATACTCAGACTTTTAAAAAATCTCATGCACTGTGCCTGCCCTAGGCCTGTTTGCTCCCAGATGCATTTCTCTGCTTTTCTCTCTCTTCTCTGTCTGTACTGCAGGGAGGCTGACCCTTGCAGATGCCAACCTCATGGTCTCCAGCAGCTGGGTGCAGACACTGGCGGAAGATTGGGAGATAGGAAGGGAGAAGCCACCATAATTTCTCTCTCTCTCTCTCTCTCTGCCTTATATGGTGTTTCCGACAATGTCTGTGACTCCTTTGGGTCTTGCTTCTGCCAGGTAACTCTGCTTCTTTGTCCTAACAACCTAAGTGAGCAAATGCCTTCCTGTTGCTATCCTCTGTACTGCCTGTCTGCTGTCGTTCTCAGCTCTTCTGTCACCTGTGTATTTCATTCTCTGCATTAAATTCTCTGTGTTTCAATTGTGTGTGTATCTGTTCAAATTTTCTCTTTTTATAAATATATATATATATACATATATATATAGCCAAAAACAGTGTACACGTTTTAAGAAATGAAAAAAAAAACTATTAAAACTACGCTGATGGTAACCACTTTGAGCACCTTTTGTAATTGCAGAAGTCAAACGTGACTTGTATTCATCTTTTGTTATTAGTTTATATCGAGTATCACAATTTTAATACAGCTTTTTTCCTTTCTTAAAATGTGTATTTTTTTTGGCACGCTGTATATATGTAAAAAATATGTATGTATACTAGAGTCCGACTGCTTGGATTTGAAATTCCAGCTCTGCCCCTCACTGGCTGTGTGATTCTGGGCACGTTGTTTGATTTGCCTGTGCTTTAGTTTCCTTACCTGTAAAATAAGAGTAATAGTACCCACTGGCTGGTTCTACCTTTGGAACATATTCCAAATCCATCTGTATCCACCCCTCTTGTGATCCCCCCGGCACTAGCCACATGAGCTCTTGCCTGGGCGCCTCCTTTTTCTACTCCTGCCCCACTACAGTCAGTTCTCTACACTGTGGCTGGAGTGATCGATCCTTTCAGAACAAAAGCCTTCAGTGGCTTCTCATTACACAGACCAGAATCCAGACTCCTCCTTGTGTCCTGTTTGTTCCCGACTTGTTTCTCTAGCCTCAGCTCAGCTCTGGCTGTGCTCTCCTGAGGGGGTGGCTCCTGCCACACCACTCCAGCTGTCTACTTACTGCGTGCTAGGTTGGTTCCTAATTCAAGGCCTTTGTCCTACTTCTTCTCTGGGCCTCAAATGCTCTTTCTCTAGATCTTCCTAAGGCTGGCTCTTTAGTATTAATTTTTCGGCACCAGTGACATCTTTAGAGAGCCCCTTTTTTGACCATCCCATTTGAAACAGGCCCTCACTCTGGCTCATTATTCTATTTACTCTACCTGAAATGTTGTTTCTCAGAGTTGCTAGTAAGCGTCAGACTGTTCAAATATTTGTTTAGTGTCTGCCATCACTGGGATAGAAAATGAAATCAATCTTTTTTTGGAACTCACAGTTTTGTGGGGCCACTTTGAGGGTTACAAAATTAGGCATTCTGGGAAAAATCAGAGTGTGCACAGGGTACTCTGGAGGCTGGAAAGGGAATGCCTCTCTGTCTGGCACGGTCAGGCGAGGTCTCCAGAGTGGGCAGTGCAGCCAAGCTGTCCTTGAAAGATGACTGCTATGCAGATAAAACATAACTGGTTGTGTTAATTCCAATACAGATAAATTGGTTAATTCCAATACAGAAATAAATTCAGCACAGATTTATCACACACTGTGTTCAGTGTCCTCTTTTATGATTTTGAGGTATTTAATTTCTGAGGTATTTAATGAATACGAGGCATCGTGACAGGGATGTGGCCGTGAACAAGAGACAGTCCCACTCTCAGGAAGCTTGCGTTATGTGGAGGGAGGGAGGGAGAGATGAACCCAATATTTACACAGTGTGAGAGGTACTTTGAAGGAAGTAAAAGTTGAAATGAGAGAGGCCAGCTAGGGAGAACCACTCTGGGGCTGCCTTTTGAGGTGAGACCTGAGGAATAAAAATGAACCAGCCCTGGAGAGCAGGGGAGACTCCTTCTGGCAGAGGCACACTGCAGTGATCTTGACTTGGGAATGGGCTCCGACCAAAGAGGAGGCTGGTGTGGATGGCACAGAGCCAGAGTGATGTGAGTTTGGAAAGCAAATCAGCAGCCAGATCGTGCCAGGCTTTGCGAGATAAGGGAGGAGTTTGGATATTATTCCAAGAGCAATGGAAAGCCACCAAAGGATTTTAATGGGGAGGGATGTGATCTGATTTACATTTTAAAAACTGGATGGATTGTGGAAGGGAAGTCAGGGGAAGCAGGAAACAGAAGACTATTAATAGCAGGAGATGGTGGCCAGGACCAGGGGACAGCAGTGGAGATGAAGCAAAGAGGAAGAATTTAGGCAGATTTTAGACACGGTTTTGATAGTATCTGTGATAGATTATCTGAGTTTTAAGGAAAGGTGAAGGGTGAGTCCTAAGATTTTGGCTTGAGCACTCGGGTAAATTGTGATGCTGTGTCCTGAGGTGGGAAATACTGGGAAGAAACGAGTTTCCTAGAGGTGGAAATTAAGAGCCATGATTTGGACATTAAATTGAAGCTATCAAATTGGCGCTTGGATCGATAAATATGGAGGTCAATTGGGAAGTCAAGGCTGGAGATAGAAATTTGGAACTCATCAGGACATATATGCTGTTTAAAGCCGTGGGACTAGAAATAATTAAGGAGACAGTGAAGTTGGAAAATTAAAAGGGGCCTGGAGCAAAGGCCCTGGGACATTCCAGCACTTAGAGGTTGGGAAGGGGAGGATGAGACAGAAAAATAAGTAGTGAAGTAGGAGGGGAACCTCAAAATTATGTTAAAATGGAAGCCAAGAAAAGGGATCTGTGTAGTAGTTTATACATAATACCTCATTTCGTTCTCACAACCATGAAGGATATTTGAGAAAACCAAGGTAAACAGCAGTCTAAGTAACTTGATCAAGAATATTCGGCTAGTAAGCCCAGGCTCTTAGCTACTGTGCATGTCCCCCAAAGAATGTCCAATATTGCCGAGAGGGTGAGATGATTATAGTGAAGTGTTTATTGCATTTTGCTACACAGACATTGTTGACCTTGCTTAGAGCCAATAATAGTATAAAAGCCAGAATGGAGGGAGTTGAACAGTAAACAAGAGGTGAGGACAAGGAAATTTTTTTTTTTTGTGGGGGGGCTGTATTAGGGAACAGTATGTTTTTGTAGGATGTCAAGTCGTTGTTTTTCAATCTAGTTGTGGGGGGCGCAGCTCAGCTCCATGTCGTTGTTTTCAATCTAGTTGTGGAGGGCACAGCTCACTGGCCCATGTGGGACTCGAACTGGCGGCGTTGGTGTTATGAGCACCTTGTTCTAACCACTGAGCCAACCGGCAGCCCACCTGTGGCTCAGCTCCAAGCTCAAGCCGTTGTCTCTCACTGGCCCATGTGGGAATCGAACCGGCGGCCTTGGTGTTAAGAGCACTGCGCTCCAACCACTGAACATGCCCACCGACGACTCAGCTTCAAGCTCAAGCCATTGTTTTCAGTCTAGTGTGGAGGGCGCAGTTCATTGGCCCATGTGGGAATCGAACCGGCAACCCTGCTAAGAGCTCGCGCTCTAATCAACTGAGGCATCCGGCTGCCCAAGGAAATTTTTAAGTAACTTCTTGGAGAATTGTTGTACGAGGAAACTAAATGAGGTGAAAGCTCAATGGGAATGTGTTTGTTTTTAATTTGTTTTTAGGTGGGAGGAACCAGAGCCTGTTTGTATGCTTATGGAATGATCCAGAAGTAATGGGGATGAATAGTGTAGGGGAGAAGGAAAGGATAACAGAGATGTGGCATCTTTGAAAAGGCAACTGGAGATGGGATCCAGGGCAAAGTGGAGAGACCAGGGAACTAACTTTCAGAAACTTGAAAGAAGTGGCTTAAAAGGCCCTTTGATCTCCAGGAACATCCCATTCCAAACTAGTTACGTGGAAAGGGGCATTTTTGAAGATATACTGTAGACGAGCTCCTTGACATCCAGGATAGAAAATAAAGTAACAGCTGGCCTTTGCTGAAATCCTAACCAGAAAATCACTAACTAAAGAATCTTTTTTGTCTCTTGTAGTGTATGTACCATGATCATTTTCTTTCTTTTCTCTGAGTATCCATGTTCCTGTCCTTTGTTTCTCAGCTTACTCATGGCTTTTCTTTTTGCTGTCACCTTGCTTTTCCATGGCATTGGTTGGCCATGCTGCTGATTGGCTCCATGCCCAGTGACCTTTCAGTTCAAGTGCCCGTCAGCATCCGGTTGACCCAGTCTCTCAGGGTGCCAGCCTGGATCAGAGTCCATTCCAGTTTTGGTCCTGTAAGCTCTGGCCGTTGGGAGGAGGATGGGTCACCTCGGTGCTCAGGGCTGTCCCCTCCACACCCTTTTGAGAAAGGAGTATAGCTGGTGAGCAATGACTGACACTTACTACAAGGAGGAACTTTTAACTCAAAGTTGGATCACAGATAATTTTAGAATCCTTTATGATAAGTTGGTGATATAAGCCGCAGCCTATATGACATGTAAGGGTGCACTTGTTTTTGTGCAGCTGATACCAAGGGGTAGATCCGTTAACCCGATGCACTTGGGCCTTGCCTACTGAGCAGGCACATGCTGGCCTGGGCCAGGACGTACTGTCACTTGGGTGGACATGTGAAGCTCAGAGAGTAAAAATATAAACGTTGCTGATCTAATGACAGCCCTCCGAGGTACAAATACAGAGATGGCAGATAAGTTCTGCTTCAAGTTCTGTCCAAACAGGTTAATCTGACAGTGACATGTTCACGATCTATTTACATTTGATATATTCGAAAGATGAATTTAAACAATGTTTATAGAACTTCTGCCTGAAGCATTTAAATGGAATCCCATATTTGATGACCATTGCATGACACCAAGTAATCTTTCTCCTCTGAACCCTGGGGATGGCTTCCTTATAAGTCCTCTCTTAAAGTTCTTACTAAATTCTGGCTTAGGAAGAAGTACAGATAATAGATTATAATAGATAAAGATTATAATACTGCCTGAGAATAGAAGCCATGTTTTACAGATTTCAAATTCCCTATAATGTCTTCTGTAAGGTAAGTGATCTCAACATGTTTACTGAGCAAGTGAAGGTAGTACTGCCTGTGTGTTAGTTAGCTCTCCCTTGCAAAGATTGTAAAGGCATCTCTTCAGAACAGGGGCTTCACTGAATATTGTGATGACATTTTTGAATCAAATCAGGACTAAATAAGGTTATTTCTTATAGCAAAGCTGTTTATATGTCTTTCTACATAAAAGTAACTTTTTCCATCATATTAACATTGCAAAAATGATTAAGTTATATTCTGTTCTTCCACTGCCTAGGAAAATATTCTCTCTTTAAGCTGCCATTTTTACGTACCTAATCTCTTGTAAACACTTTATAAAATTCAATTTTGGGGGGATACCTCGAGGTTATCTCTGCTTATAACTACTATTTGTCAAATATACTGTCTTGTCAGTTTTATAAAGGGTAAGCTTTAGTTGATCATTTGCATCGAGTCAGAACAAAACTTGTTTAATCTGTGAAAAGCTAAATTCTTGGGTCAGCTTAAGGTTTTTAGATGTTTATAGGCTTCTTTTATTACTCTGTGAGATGTGTTTGGACATTGTAAATCAACGAGATTAGGTTCTAAATATAAGTTGTCCTGTTTGAATATTATGCTTTCTGACCTCAGAGCACAAAAAATGTTATTCTGCTCTGTTCTTTATTCTGTTCTTTGTCCAATTACAGATTAATTAGGTCTCTGAACTGTGACCGGCACTTTTAGAATTTCTTCTTGTTGGTATTTATTCCTTTTGGACATGGCTGGAAGAATGAGTCATTGGAGACCAAAATGGGTCTATTTATTTGGCGTATTTGAGCAGGGGAGGACAGGTTAGAAAATACTAGAACCTCTCCCACCAAGAGGGTATGGAGTTTTAAAGGAGGGGGTAAATGAGGCTGTACCTTTTAAATGCTTCAGGGGCTTTTCGTTGCATTGTTCATCGCAGCTGAGGGTTTCCATATCCTGGTTCCCATGCAGTTATCCGGGAACGTTCAGGTCCGTTCGTCCTGGGTTCCTGTGAGAAAAAGACAAACCAGCAGTCAGAGAGCAAGACAAAATGGCTTCTAAGATAAGATGGTATTCATCACATTCTGGGTGGTTTCTCCAGGCCTAACAAGGTTTCTGCTCCTGGCCTAACAATTCCTAAGAATGTGGAAAGAATTGAGATGTAGGAGCAAGATACCATTTTCTTTCTTAAAAAATAAGTTATCTGGTAATATAGATATTTGTACAAGGTGTGTTTGCCTCAAATAAATCAGAGACATTTGTTAGAAGTGGATGGTGAGAAAGATCAAGTTTTACCTAAATAAAATATTTTAACAATGAGGACATTTTCTTGTACTTTAAAATTAATTTAATTTAGAACTTAAAGATTTAACTTAAAATTGTATCTTATAAAGCTTTTACTTAAGAAAGGCTTAGAAATTTTAGGTAACGAACTAATCAGACATTAAAACATACATTTTGCACCCATGTTTTTGGCTCAAACTTTCTGGGGAAAAAATCGTTTGTTTTAATTTTTTAATTCAAATTTGTATTTGTTTACATTTAGGTACTTGTTTTTTGTATTATAAAGGAATTTTAGCATTTATTTTTTAACATATTATGGTACAAGAAATTTTATGTAACAAATAATTACAAAACACAAGAACAGATACAAGGTACAAGAAATTTTATGTACCAGTAACAAATTTTCGATATTTACACATCATAGAAGGCCAACAACTCTTCATTGTTGCAAGTTCGTTGTAAGTTCAACAAAAAACAATTATCGTATTCCAGGGTATTATTTTGCATATGGATATCATTATTGATTTCTAGAGTTACGCTATTAACTCATAAGCATAAACAAAATAATTAAAAACATTTATATAGATACAGCATTAGTACTGCCCATGTATAATGCATCATTTTTCCTTCACAAATTTGGGCAAAAAATGCACATTATACATGGCAAAATATGGTAATCAGATAAGTATATTTTTACAAAGTAGTAATTTTTTTCTCTGATTGTAAGTGATATATGCTAACTGTAGAAGATTGGAAATAAAACTATAAAGAAGCAGAGAAATCACCATAACCTCATTATTGAGAACTATAAAATGATGTTTAATATTTTTTACATAACATTATAAATATTTATATTACAGGAAGTAAGATATGCGGAGCGAAGTTATGTATCAAAACCCACATTGAATGTAAGTATAAATTTAAATTGTGCTTTAAAATTAAAGAATTTAAAGGAAATGTAGGCAATAAAAAATGCATACCTATGATTTGTGTATATGTGAGGATCAGCTCAGGATGATACAATTGTTAGGAATAGATAATTATTGAAATATTAAGTTAAACTCCCAAATTACCACAAAAATAATTTAAATCTAGTGCCCTGTGTAATTTCTGTTTTTTCCTCTTTGTCTACTGCGAAACAACCTTCTCTTGAAAACGGGGCAGGATTTTGCTATTCTCCAGGACCCTCATCATATGTGGTGTGGCACATTGCAGAGGCCACTTGGAGGATACTAGAAAGCAAGGACTGAGTCAGGCTGGGTATTAGACAGGAAGGGCCGTCACCTGATCACCCAGTGATTTCTGAGGGAGTCCTCTGTTTCATAAAGGTCCCTAAAATGACTTAGTAATAGCCTTCTGCCAAAATCTAGGGAACAGTTCTCTTATTTATCTGAGCTTAAAATGAGAATGTGGAAGAGAATGGTTAAAATAGTGTTTTACAATATTTAAGAGAGCTTTTATCTATTTTTTTCTTAAATTTCATATTATCTTATTAATCATTTAAGAAATTATGGCTCTGGCTATGTCCTACTTGTGGTATGACCCCATCTAAAATACAGGTATTGATTCATAGCCCCAGAGTTCCCTTCAGTAAGGAAGCCCTTTCCTTAGGGCTGTTTATTATATAGTTTACAAGAATCATTTCTTAAGATTTGACTGAGTAGAACTTAAGCTTCTGGTTTTCAAACCTGTGGAGAACTGAGAACGATCTATCCTGTTTTAGAGATGGTTTGTCTTAAGTTTTCTGTTAGGTCTTAAATTGTAATGTACCAGCATTAAACTGATTAGATTTACTGGTGTGCAAATATTGATATTAATCTTTGATGAACATTCGTAAAAAGTCTGTTTTTTAAATAGTAATGTCTATGAGTTGTTTATTTACTACAAAGATGATTTGGATAAAATATTTAAATATAATCTTTATCATTGTCTGTCTTACCAGGAAGTGGTCATAGTAAGTGCTACAAGAACACCCATTGGATCCTTTCTAGGCAGCCTTTCTTCCCTGCCAGCCCCTAAGCTTGGTTCCATTGCAATTCAGGGAGCCATTGAAAAGGCAGGTAAGTAGTTACTTTGCTTTTTGTGTTGAGGGGGCAGTGAATCAATGGAACAAACACTTATTTGCACTTACTGTATATGTAACACTTAGAAATGACTTGATACCTGCATTTCTGAATTCCCTTGTAAAGAAGTCTTTGTACTACAGAATTAGGAATGAAACTCAAAACTGACAAGACCAAGAAACCATTCCTATATATGTCATGTACCTTATTAGGTAATCACTAATTCTTCAATTGAATAAAATAAGGAAATGCCTGTTTGGTTTTTTTTAAAAAGGGATTCCAAAAGAAGAAGTGAAGGAAGCATACATGGGTAATGTTCTACAAGGAGGAGAAGGACAAGCCCCTACTAGGCAAGCGGTCCTGGGTGCAGGTACGAGGAACACATTTGTGCTTATTTTATGCTTAAAATACTTGACATTACAAAAAGGAAGTCATTTCAGCTTAAGTAAAATGTTAAATGCATCTTATAACATGTATAGACATTGGCATAAGTAATGTTGCTGCAAATTATAGTTTAACATGCTTTATTAATTATAATTCTACAGTTGTGTGTGAAGAGTATCTTTGTTTTTCAAAGTATGGCTTTATTTATATTGGTTTTAGGCTTACCTGTTTCTACTCCGTGCACCACTATAAACAAAGTTTGTGCCTCAGGAATGAAAGCCATCATGATGGCCTCTCAGAATCTTATGTGTGGACATCAGGTAAAAAGCACCTTCTTTTTCCATTTTATAATTAAAATAATAGACAGTGCTAAAAGATACCAAAAAAAAAAAAATCTAAGCACATTCATGCTTTAGAAATGAGATTCTTTCTCTTAAGTATCGTTGCTGCGTTGTTTCAGACACTCAGGAGTGTCTGGATGTGCTAATTCCCTTTGAAGTAGAGGTTGAAATGATAGCTAAGTATCTTGTGTTAAAAAGTAGTTTTCAGTCAAGATGTTTTAGTCTTCAGATGACTCTTTACCTTTACTTAAGTCGTTCTCTGACATTCTTGGTAATTTAAAACATCATAAGTTTTGTATTTGCCAGAATAAGGGTTTTCATCATAAATGAGAGTAAGGTGCTGACCCTGGGAACCATGTCATTGGTGGAGCCCAGAACCGATGACTAATTTTGTAGTTCCTACTTGCCACGTTCAGTTAAATTGTGTAGGCTTTCTATTGATCTTGCTGATTTAGATCTTGTGTTTACCTGGATCAAGCAAGAGATAGCAATATATGCTGTGCTGTTAGGAAACTAGACCTAGACTCAGAATTAAGAACTGATCAGAAACAAGCCCTTCTGTTTTCAGTTGAGGGAAGTGAGTTTGAGATGACCACAAACACAAGAGTTACAGGGCTGGAAATAGAAAACTGGCATCTCTATCCTTATCTAGTACATTCCAGCCTGGCAGGATATAACATGCCAGGATAAAAATCAGTTATTTGCAAATTATTTCTTACAAGAACCATAATTATGTGTACCCTTCATATTATTCCTCCTTTGCTTTGTTTCCAGTATAAGGCAAGCCAAAGAGGAAAAAAAAGGATAGTAATTTCTGAGCTAATATATCAGACTTTATTATAAGATATATGCATGTGCTAAAAACTGACATGGTATATAAAAGTATAAAATGAAAAATAATTCTTCTCATCCCCATCTGAGTCTCTGACTTAATTTACCACTTTCTTGTATATTCTGACACTTAAAAGCAGAGAAACTTACGGCAAGTTGCTTCAACTCTGTGTCCCACTGAATGTCTTGGAGATCTTTCTATATCAGCACACAGGATAGTATTCCATTGAACTGAACAACTATGACATATTTTATGGGTCCTCATTGAATGGACAACTAGGCTGTCTCCAGGTCTTCACTATTTTAAATACTGTTGCAGTGAGTGTTGCTATACGTATCTTTGTGTACTTCTAATTCTTGAATCATCTCCACTGAGGCAGTACGGTGTAGTGGTTAAGAACACAAAGTCTAAAGCAGGATGATTTCAAATCCTACTTTTATCCTGCATTAGCTGAGTACTTACTATGTGACATTCACTGGAGATTGGTGAAGAAAACATTAAAATATCTCATCATGTGCAAGTCTTGTCTGCTGGAAAAATTCTTGAGAGAATTTATGAGTCAGAAGATTTTAAAATTTTGGTATTTTTCACATGCTTTCAATAAAAGTTGTCCCAGTTTCACACTTTCAGAAGGTTGTGAGAGCTTGTTTACCTGCACACAAGGTAACACCAACATCAGGTACTACCAAACCTTGTCAAGCCAGTGGGTGAAAACAGTCATGGTGAAAATGGTCATGAGATTGTTTAGGTGTTTCGAAACTGAATGACAAGGCAGTTTTTGCCTCTGTTGAATTATTTTGGTTCTCTAACAAGTGCTATTTGCACTACATTAAAATGCTTTCAGTATTGTTTGAATCATTTCTGCATTTATACAATTGTTTTGATATATAGGAATACTAGGAATTGCCTTTTTTTAAAAAAATTTTATTGGGGACATTCATAATAAATTGGAGACATTTATTTTTAAATTTATTTAGTGTGTTTCTCCAAGGCCCATCAGCTCCAAGTTGTTGTCCCTCAATCTAGTTGTGGAGGGCACAGCTCACTGGCCCATGTGGGCATCTAACTGGCAACCCTGTTGTTCAGAGCTTGCGCTCTAACCAACTGAGCCACCCCGGCTGCTTGGAATTGCCTTATTTTGAATATTAATAATTATCTATGATTTTGGAAAATGTCAATTCTATTTTATATTGAAAGATGATCAATACCTTATTTTGTTACTTATTATGATCATCCCCAGAAAATAGTCAATATTTCAGGATAACTGAATAAAATGTGAATTGAAAATCTCCGTATTTCAAAATGGGCAAAATAATTAGGTTTCTTTGGTGTAGAACTTCTGATTAAACGCTATAAGAAAATATTGGCTTTAATTATGTTTATATTAAACTATATTTTTAATCAGCCCTTTTATGTAAATGAATTTGATTTATAATAATTGGTTAATTTATTAATATTTATCAAACTTCTCTATACATGCCAGGTACCAAAGACATGAAAATAGGTATGACAAGGTTTCTGGCCTCAGGAGCTTAGTTAATTTTAGGGAGAAGATTCAACATATAAATATAGCTACAATAGTGTAATGAAAGCATTACACAGTAATTGGAAAACACAAAAGAAGGGAAACTGTTCCAAGAAGGGACAGAAATAGGTCGTCAGGCAAAGCATGAAGTACTGTGTTTTGGTTACTTGTAAAGGAAATGTAGGTATTTTCGCACGTTGGTAGAAGGGTCAGAAGAGCAGAGGTGTGTGTGAATGAGCATGGTATCTTTGGAGACCTTTCAACAGTTCTGTGGGACCTGAGGTGTAGGTCCAGGCATGAGACTGGAAAGGAAGAGAGAAGTCAGATCATCAAGGGCCTTGGTAATACCCGTGCTGGAGTCGAGTGAAGATACCTGGATGGAAGGAAAGGCTGCATGTCAGATGATCAAGTAGAAAATCATTTTAGCTGTCTGTTGAGGAGGATCTCAATCAAGGAAGTAGGATTATTTCCACAAACTGAGATTACTTCAAATATTTTAGAAGACATCAACTTTTTAGCAGTGTGAGTAAATATGAAGTGTTGGAGGATAGGAATTTTAGAAGATGGTCTTATATAAAAGATTCCTGGCATTCTTATTGTGTAATTCTAATCTTAAGTACCATTACACATTTTAGACCATTTCCTTTCATCAGGGTCAAGAGGGTACTTCCTATATTCACTGCGTAACAAATGTTTAACAAAATGTCCATGTAGAATACTTGTGTTTCCTTTTTTTCTGGTGAACTGCTAACTTTTTGTTTTTTTAATTTATTAATCCGCCATCTTTTTAATTTACTAACCCATCTTTTAGTTATTTTTTAATTTACTAATCCACCTCTCGGTGAACTGCTCTAGAATACTTGTTTGTTGTAGCTTTGTAAAGGGTATAATGGGTTTGCAAAACTACTATCTATGTTGACATTGTGTTTTTGTGTCGCTGAGCAGGATGTGATGGTGGCAGGTGGGATGGAGAGCATGTCCAACGTTCCCTACGTAATGAGCAGAGGAGCGACACCATATGGTGGTGTAAAGCTTGAAGACCTTATTGTGAAGGATGGGCTAACCGATGTCTACAATAAAATTCATATGGTAATTACCGCTTTTTAACGGGGAAATGCCATCTAGTGTACAATACTGCCTGAGCTTTAAAATTACATGTATTTTAGAAATTAAACTGAAGGATGGCCTCTATAAATATTGATTTTAGCCATTCAGTTTAGGAAAATAGTTTCCTGTGCTCATTGCAACATCTTGACTCAATTGAATAAATTGCCCTATGCTGGAATAGGGCATTTTCTGACTTCTAATAATAGATTGTATAACTATTTAATTATTTGCCTTTAAAATAGCAACTTCTGGGCTACTTCAAGTACTTGAAGATGAGACATGATAAAAAGTTACCTAGTATAGAAAAGTGTATTTTAAGAAACTAAATTTATCTTCTAAGTATTTTATGTTATGCAAAGGTAATCGGTTTTTTAAAAATTGCAACTTTTATCAGGGGAACTGTGCTGAGAATACTGCAAAGAAGCTGAACATTGCACGAGATGAACAAGATACTTATGCTATTAACTCCTACACCAGAAGCAAAGAAGCATGGCAAGCTGGAAAATTTGGAAGTGAAGTTATTCCTGTCACAATTTCAGTAAAAGGTAGAGGGATAATGTTCCAAAATAGATTTTAGTATTTAGTACACTTTACATGTTGCTGAATTTTTTATGTTTAAACTTTAAATCAGTTCATTTTAACTGAGGACACTGACACCTCTCCTTATGGTTAATTAAAGGAAACGTTGCCAGTTCAGAGATAATATAGTTCAATTTAATATAAGATTTCAACTCAATTGCAGATTCCACTAAGCATATTATTTTAATTTGAGAAATGTATTTATTAGAACTCTTTCTAGTGTAAGTGACAGACCACACATTAGCTTGATGAAAGGGATTAGAAGGCTACTGGGGATACCTCTCAGAACTGAGGGATGTACGGCAATAACCAGGCAGCTCTGGGAACTTCAGGGATTGGAACTGGGTACTTAGTACTATTAAGACATGCTCTCTTGGCATCCCAGTGCTGTGTGCTTTTGTGCTTTATTTGCTCAGGCTTCTTCAGTTGCTGACTCCATCTCTAGAGTCACATCTGTAGGGCTGTCAGTCAAAGAGGAAAGAGATCTCACCAACTCCAGCAGAATACATCCATAGTAAGGACTCATTAACTTGGTTTAGGTTACATTTCCATTCTAGAAATGATTCCTGTGCTCAGAATGATGGGACACTGAGCTTAGCCAGCCTCAGTCGGACATCTATCCCTGGGGTCAGGAGCGTGGGATCTGTGATCACAGAAGGAGGTGGAGAGAGGAGAGAATGGGATGCAGCTGAAATAGAAGGTTTAAATTGAGCTAAGTTACTTAATAAACTTTAAGACACTAACAGAGATGGTAGATTCTACAGTAGAATTTACTCGGAATGGTTTAAGGTATGCAGGCATGGAAAGGGAGGCATAGACTACTACCAGGCACAGTTTCTTGTACAACAGTTTGTTACTGAATGACTAACTGTTGTCTTGACTGGTGATTACTAAACTTAAAAATTTTTGTTTTAGGTAAACCAGATCTAGTGGTGAAAGAAGATGAAGAATATAAACGTGTTGATTTTAGTAAAGTTCCAAAGCTGAAGACAGTTTTCCAAAAAGAAAATGGTTAGTATTATCAAATGATGCGTAAGAAAAATATGGGAGTGAGAATACTATATCTAGTCTTGGAATTGCCTAAGGATTTTTAAAAAGTAATTCTAGAAAACATCTAGATGTTATTTAACGTTTTCAGCATCTTAGGCTCAAGTAAAATTAACAAAACAGATGACATTTATCCAAAATATATTTAAAATTGCTTAACAGTTAATACCTTCAGCAGAGATTCTGGAATGACTATAGAATTGTCTTCTGCATGCAGTTCATCCTGAGAGTTTATTGTGATACATAATAAAAGTCAAGTTTAATATTATGTTAAATATCTATAAGCTTGAGTACTAAGATGACAACTGTGTTATTCACTCTTGTATCGCCGGTGCCTGGCATGTAGTAGGTCCTCATAAAGAATTATTGAATGTTAGTAGAAATGGGATCTCAGTGTTCTTAATGGTTTCGAAATCCTTTGGGGAAAAAAGTCAGTTCTGCTTTTAAAATTGGCTGTGTACAGTTGTGACAATAAACTGAAATTTTCTTGATTGAATTTTTCGAAACCAACTATAGAAATAGATCATTTTTTTAAAAAACATGTAAAGAAAATTAATATTGCAAGAGTGTATTTAAAAAATTTTAGCAATTAGAGGGTCTTCATTGATATTTTAAAAAATAGCTTAATTGACATAATTTACACAATGTAAAATTCTGCTTAAAAATGTATGCTTCAGTAATTTTTAGTATTCACTGACATTTAACTTTAAGTGATTGTAGAGAAGAAATATCTGATTTTGACACTGACTTGAAAAATATTATGTCTGCTCTATGGTGGATAAGCAAAGAGACTCCGGGGAGAAAAAAATATGAACGGGTCCTAATCTTTGAAAAATTGTCAAACAGCATTTACCCAGTGTGTTATGCATGTGTTTCTGAGCTAGCTTTGAATAAAATGTTACAAAAGATTATTAACAAGAAAAGGCATTCTCACATTAACTGTGTTGTAGTTAGCTATGTGTTTCCTGAGGGCAGGAGTTACCTTCATCCGTATTTGTAATTTTCCATGTACCTAGTTCAGGCAGTACTCTGTAGGAATTTGTTACACTGGACCAAATGAATTCAACGTGCAAGAATGTTTTGACCTCGTGCTCACTGATGCTTTTAGGCACAGTCACAGCTGCCAATGCCAGCACACTGAATGACGGAGCTGCCGCCGTGGTTCTGATGACCTCAGATGCCGCCAAGAGACTCAACGTTAAACCACTGGCAAGAATAGCAGGTAGAAAATGTTCTGAACTTGTTTATTCCTAAACCTCTATTCCTGAAACTGAGTTTCCTTGTTGGTAATACAGAATGGTGAAGTGGCTATTTCTAGCAATAGGAATAGTGGCTATTTCTATTCTATAGGACAGAATTTACTGCAGATCTTAATTGAGATAGAGGATCCTTTAATATTTTTGTTATGATTTGCTTTATATAAGAGTAAGCTTTAAAAATCTTTTCCTATCCTGTATGATGAGTGGGAGACTACATACAGCGTACATGTTTTACCCCGGCACTGTGGGGAACGGTAGCCAGGTAGAATCCCAAATACATAAGAAGAATATGGGGTTAGGAGTCTAGAAATGAAATCTAGATATTCTGACATTTACTAACTAGGTGGCTGTGGCATACCTAGTCTCCTTAAGCCTGTTTTTAGCTGTAAAATCTGCCTTGTCTTCTTCATAAGGAGTTAGATATTTTGTTACTTTATACAACCTTGTAACTTCATTTTATTCTTAATTTAGATCATGGTTTCTTAACCTCGGCACTACTGACATTTTACGACAAATAATTCTTTGTTGTGGGGCTGTTCTGTGCATTGTAGGATGTTCGGCAGGATCTTTGGCCTCTACCACTAGATGCCACTGTGACATTCTACCCGTTGTGACAACTAAAAATATCTCTAGATAACACTGGTGTCCCTGGGGACAAATTCCCCCTACTTGTGAGAATCGGTGGCTTGTGTTATAATTTTATAAAGTGAAGAATCTTAGAAAAGGAACAAATATATTTACATATATTACAGGGGTTAGGAAACTTCCATTTTGTGCATATTATATATAACAGTTGTTAGATATAGCTTTGGATGTCTATAAAAACAATTTTAATGACTTTTTTTTTTTATAAAGCATTTGCTGATGCTGCTGTAGACCCTATTGATTTTCCAATTGCCCCTGTATATGCTGTACTTAAGGTGAGAACATACTCCATTATACCAACTTATGGTTTGCTTATACCAAGGTTGCAGGTTTTAGATTATTTTAAATATTATTCATCTCCCAAAGCATAGTGATAGCTTGAATTACTTGTAAGTTACATACCAGTATGGTAACCACAAAGCAGCAGGTTGGTATGGCAGAGAAAAAAAGGAAATGCTGAGGGTCCTGGTTCTAGAATTCTAAGAGAATCTCCTTGGAGAGGTCTCCATCCAGAAAGGGAACTGCCGGGAGCCAAGTATTAGAGCAGAAGTAGAGATAGAGAGAACCGACCCACTCCAAATTGTCAGTCTAAGTTTCTGTGTTAAGATCACAGGGAAAGAGAGTCCTGAGGAGGTTTAGGGATCTCAGAAGATTCCAAGAAATATTCCCTTTCAGAAGGAAATGGAAGGCCTCATCCAGGCGAGTGAATGAACTTCACAGAGCAGCACCGAGTTTGAAAAAAAAAAAAGGCAGAAATCAGTGGAGATTGAGGATAGAGAAGGATCAGAAACAGTGGAAGGTGATGATCTGTGCAGATGTGGCAGACCTCAGAAAGTGACAAAATTATACAGCTGCAATGAATGCATCACATTGAAAAGCAAGGGTGATAAACAGTTCAGGACTCTGAAGATAGACTCCACGTCCTGACCCCAGCTAGATTCTGAGAGCTGGAGAAGTAACTACACTGGGTGCCATGTTTTGTCTTGTGCTATTGGAACAGAGGAAGCTGAACTGTACAGCTTAGAACGTTACCTGAGCTTACTGGAGGAGGAAAATAAGGGGCAGGAATAGTTTTCATATTAATTTTATTGCTCACAACCAAAAAACTTCTAAAGAAAAAGGGCCCTAGTAATATTTTATGAAGATAATAGCATAAGGATAATCACTAGCACTGCAACACCTTCCTGCGTATGAGGAACTACCAAAACGAGATATTTTAAAAGATTTTAAATAAATAATTTACAGTGAAATTATAATAGCTTTTAATATGTGTGCCCCAAATAACCACACATAACTTTTATAAAGCAGAAACTATAAGGGATGCAATAAAAACCCACAAACCTCCTAACAGGAGAGAATAATATACCTCTTTCATGTGACAGATCAAGAATCTAGAACTAAGCAACATATAATCAGTAAAGTAGATCTTAATATGTGCCCCCAAGTGCCTGTTCTTTTCAGGTACCCATGGAATGTTCAGGAGAATCAAGTTTCTCTCTCTCCAAAATAGAAATAAGATAGTGCAAACAAAATCCTTTGATTATAATGCAATAGTGAGGAATTAAAATCAGAACATAAAAAGACCATTCCTGCTGAAAACTAAGAAATTCCACACTTAAATTTATCTATTGTATCAAAGGGAAATACAAAACAAACTTCTGGTCAAGATGGTGGAGAAGGTAAATGCTGTGCTTGCTTCCTCCCACAAACACATCAAAATTACAACTAAATTATAGAAGAGCCATCACTGAGAACCACCTTAAGACTAGGTGAACAGAAGTCCTATAACTAAGGACATACAGAAGAAGCCTTTTTGAGGTTGGTAGGAGTGGAGATGTGAAACAGACCAGTCCCACATCCACGTGTGGTGGTTAAAAATTGGGCAGGATATCTTGGCTGTGGAGGTCCCCCCTAAGGCACGAGGGGTCCCAGCCCCACACCTGGGACCCCAGCCCAGGGCTCCAGTGCCAAGAACCAGAGTCCCTATAACCTTTGGCTGTAAAATCAATGGGGACTGTGGCTAAGACTGAGGGCTGCTAGAATCCCAGGCAGTCTTCATATAGGGCTTGCGCAAGGATTGCTTGCTCACAAACACACTCATTCTGGGCTCTGGGGCAACAGCTCAAAGTACCAGGGACACAGAGGGAAAAACTAAATTGACTAAGTGCAGAGAGAAGGCTGGAGGGGCTGGGGTTTTGGCACAGCTCTCTGGCGGCTGAAGTAGTGGTGGGTGCCACTGTTCCTTTGTTGAGCCCTCCCCTCTCCCAGCTGGCAGGCGGTGCAAAATCGAGCTCTCCTTTAACCTAACACCATTTGCTCCACCCTGGACATTGCCTGAGACCCCGTCCTACCCAACTCATGCACGAGGTCTGAACGTTTTCTAGTAGCTTTTCCACACAAGTGGCCTGCCTCAGCTCGTGTTGTGGACTTTCTTATAATCTTTCAAAGGTCCACAAAACCCAAAGAAGCAGATGGCTTCATTATGCCCCACACCTCTTGCTAAACGACCAAGCTAAGCACAAGCAGCGACCAGTCTTGCATTGTTAACTCCCATAAGGTGGCCCCAAGTTTGGCATAAATGGTGGCCAGTCTTGGCTTGGAAAGTAGCTTCAACTAAGTGGCTAC
Source organism: Rhinolophus ferrumequinum (assembly GCF_004115265.2). Lineage (NCBI taxonomy): Eukaryota > Metazoa > Chordata > Mammalia > Chiroptera > Rhinolophidae > Rhinolophus > Rhinolophus ferrumequinum. The sequence goes on along the minus strand of NC_046294.1, from coordinate 77,264,407 downwards.
AAGCATGGCACAAGTGGCACCTGGCCCCAGCTCTCACTGTGGTGCACAGCAAAGGGTCCCAAGCCTGGCACTAGCGGCAGCCAGCCTCAGTTCACAGCATAGCCTCTGCCAAGCACCTTCAAGTCCAGGAGAAGTGGAAACCTACTGCGGATCACTTTGTAGCTCTTACCAGGCAGCACTAAGCCAGGAACAAATGGTGTCTGACCTTGACATGCACAAGAGACCCTCCTAAGAGGCTCCAGAACAAACACACCTGGTGGCCAGCTTCAAACCATGCCACAGCACGCCCAACCACCTGCACAAATGACACATCTGAAGGGCTGACTGGACAGGCACCAGAGCCCTACTAAAGCGAATCCTGTTCTGTGGGGTCTCTGCACAGCAGCTCATCTGCTGTAGCCATGACCAGCCCTCGTAGCCAATCAGCCTGAGGGTCTACCACCTACTGATGTGCCTACACCAGATAAGACTCAATTACAACAGGAGGGTACACACGACCCACATGAGGGACATCATGGAGCGCTCAACTCAGGTGACCAAGGAGATGGGCCCCACAGGACACCTTCCACATAAAGCTACTCCTGCCAAGACCAGGAGACATAATACATTTGTCCAGTTCTCCTGAAGCTAGGACTTCAGTTTTGTTGATCAGATTCATGCATGTAACACTTGAATTCAGAACTGAGTTGTGGAGGTGCGGCAAGATGGTGGAGTACATGAATGCTGTGTTTGCCTCCTCCCATGACTACGTTAAAATTACAACTAACTTATAGAACAATCCACCTGGAGAACCATCTGAAGACTAATTAAACAGAAATCCTATGATTAAGGATATAAAGAAGCAGCCACATTCACCGGTAGGAGGGGCAGAGACGCGTAACAGGCTGGCCCCACACCGAATGTGTTTACCTGAAAATAAGACTTAGCTAGAAAATCAGCTCTAATGCATCTTTTGGAGCAAAAATTAATATATGACCGGGTCTAATATAATATAATAATAGTATAATATATAATATAGTATAATATAGTATGTAATGTAATGTAATAAATATATATAATACCGGGTCTTATATTAATTTTTGCTCCAGAAGACACATTAGAGTTGATTGTCCAGCTAGGTCTTATTTTGGGGAAATGGTATGTGTGGTGGATGAGAATCAGGAGGGATATCTAGGCCATGGAGGTCCATCCTGGAGTAGTGAGGGACCTCAGCCCCACACTAGGCTTCCGAGCCCAAATACTGCGGGGAAGAGGAGCCCCCACATCTGGCTGTGAAAAAGTGGGAACTTACACCATCTGGGTGAGAAGGAAGGCTGCTGGAAATACAGGCGTGCTCTTAAAGGGCTGGCACACAGACTCGTGCGCAGGTACCCTCAGAGGGATGATGACTTGGAAGGTACCAGAGATATCCAGGGAGAGACTGAGAAGTGTGGCTCCAGGGTGAGGATTGGAGGGACAACTGCCATTTTCCCTGTGTAGAATCCTCTTCTTGGGCAGCCGGTAGGCAGGTGACATGATTCTTGTGTTGAGCCCTCCCCCACACAGCCAAAACTGAACCTGCACTGGCCTGGTGAACTCCTCGCCCCACTCTGGTAACTCCCTGGGACATTACTGCACCCAACTTGCACACCACTGGAGGCAATTTCTGAGACCTGCAGCCAGCTCCACCCCGCCCACTGCAGGAGTCTCCTTCAGCAACAAACAGCTAGCCTCAACTTGCAGGCTACCAGATGCACTTTCACAACCAGCAGCCATTCACAGTCCTCACTAAAGTGTTTCTTGAATAACTCTTGGGTTGGTGGACCCCAGGAAGTCAGCGGCTGGCCTTGGTGTGCTCTGAGCCTTTTGCTGAGTAGCTCGAGGCTCATCACTAGCATCAAACCAGAATTGACATTAACCTGGTAAACACTACCTGCCCTGCCCTGGTGACTCCCTGACACCCTGCTTCACCAAACTTACCATTAAGGGACATTCCTGGAGCATCTGGCTCAGGTGACCAGGGACACTGCCACATAATGTCACATTCTGCCAAGACAGGCAGACATAGCAGATCTACCTAATACATAGAAACAAATACAGGGAGTCAGCCAAATAAGACAAACATCTCAACTGAAAGAATAGGACAAAACTGCAAAAAAAGAACAAAATGGAGATAAGCAATCTACCAGATGCAGAGTTTAAAACACTAGTTTATAAAGATGCTCAGTCAACTTTGGGGAAGAATAGATGAACTCAGGAAGAATTTTCACAAAGAGATAAAAACCATAAGAAAGAACCAGTCAGAAATGAAGAATACAAAAACTGAAATGAAGAATGTCTTAGAGTGAATCAACAGCAGATGAGGTGAAGCATAGCATCGAATCAGCGATTTGGCACCCAGTTGGAATAGCAAGGAAAAAAAATGAAAATGAGGCTAGTTTGAGAGACCTCTGGGACAACATCAAGTGTAACATTCACATCCTAAGTGTTTGTCGATGGATGAATGGACAAATAGGAGATGGTACATATATACAATGGAATATTGCTTGGCCATGAAAGGCAATGGGTTCTTGCCATCTGTGGCAACATGGATGGACCTGGAGGGTGTTGTGCTGAGTGGAGAATGTCATACAGAGAAAGATGCCATGTGATTTCACTTACATATGGAATCTAAACAACAAAATAAATGAACAAACAAAACAGAAACAAACTCATAGATACAGAGAACATTTTGAGGTTTGCCAGATGTGAGGGGGGCTGGGGGATGTGTGGAAAGGGAAGGGGTGAAGAACAAATTGGTAGTTATAAAATAGTCATGGGGATGTAAAGTACATTATAGGGAATATTAATAATATGGAATATAGTCAATAAATATGCATGGTGTCTGATGGATACTATACTTATTGAGTGATCGTAAGTTACATAAATGTCTAATCATTGTTGTACACCTGAAACTAATACAACACTATGTCACTTGTCATTGAAAAAAACAAAAACAAAAAAACATGTATATATAAAGGGAAATACAGACCAAAATTGCAGAATTCCAAGAGAACAATGAAAAAATTTTAATGTTAATTATTTGAACATAATCTATATTTTTAAATATTTTAGGTTCTTAAAGATGTAGGATTGAAAAAAGAAGATATTACAATGTGGGAAGTAAATGAAGCCTTTAGTTTGGTTGTACTAGCAAACATTAAAATGCTGGAGATTGATCCCAAAAAAGTGAATATCAATGGAGGAGCTGTTTCCCTGGGACATCCAATTGGGTAGGTAAAATCATAAAGGAAAATCTCTAACTAGGTTAATGGTTGCTTTATATTTCTATCTAAACTTAAACTGCTTCATGTTAATTTCTATTACTCTGGGTTTAACAGTTTTCCTTCCTACCCATCCTTCATAAGGCAAACACCATGTGTGATAGGATCCAACACTGAACACATCAGTCACATTTGTTGCTTAAAAACTTAATATTGTTTTATGCTGAAGAAGATTTAAGATTAAAGTCTATGCTTGGGCTTTTAGAAAAGCTGTAACCAGATTTAAAGCTTGCGGTCAAGATGGCAGTATACGTAAAATTTGTACTTGACTCCTCTCACGACCACATCAGTATTACAACTGGACTACAGAACAACCATCACTGAGAATCACCTGCTAGCTTAACAGAAGTCCTATATCTAAGGATATATAGAAGACGTTGAGGCTGATAGGAGGGGTGGAGACATGTAACAGGCTGGTCGAACACCCATGACCATTAAAAATCAAGAGGGTTATCTCAGCTTCAGGGGTCTCTCCTGAGGAGCCAGGGGCCCCAGTCCCACACCATGCTACCAGCCCAGGATTCCAGTGCTGGGAAGAGAAGTTCACACAACTCTGGCAATCCAGTGGAGATTGTGGCTGAATGAGATGGAGGGCAGCTGGAGTCCCAGGCATTCCTCTTAAAGGGCCCGTGCACTGACATACTCGCTGATGGATTCACTGGCTCTGAGCTCAGTACTGGAGCAGCAGCTACAAAGGCACTGCAGACATATGGGGAGTAACTGAATAGTCTGGCTTCAGAGTGAGGGCTGGAGGGACAGCTTTCTCCTGGACTAAGGGGCTGGCAGAAGCCATTCTTTTGTTGAGGCCCCGTCTCCCTTTATGCAGATGTAGGTGGCCACTGTAACTGAGTACACATCCACCTAGCTAACACCATTTGTCTGCCCTGCCCTGGTGATTCCCTGAGACCCCCACCCCACCCAACTTGTGGGCCAAACCAAGCCGCTTCCATTGGCTTTTCCATGCAAACAGCTGGTCTTGGCTCATCCTGTGGACTTTCCTAAAATCTCTCAAATGATCACAAAACCCAAATAAGCAGCACGTGGTTTCTGCATTTCCCGTACCTCTGGTGAGCAGCCCCTAACCCCAGCACTAGTGGCAATTGGCCTCAGTTTGTGGCTTGGCCTCTAGAGGCCCTCCAAGACAAGTGTGGGTGGCAGCTATGTGGATCATGCCAGGTGGCCTCGGGCAGGGCACAGACTGCGGCTGAACTTGGCCTGCAGCGTGGCCCCTCACAGGAGGCCCCAAGGCTGGCACATCCAGTGACCAGCTTTGGACTGAGCCAGAGCATTACTCAGCTGCTAGTAAAACAACTTACTAATAAAGCAAATCTTACTCTGTAGGGTCCCTGTTTCCAGTTCCTTCACTGTAGTTATGGCCAGTCCTTACAACCAGTTAGCCCGAGGGACAGTCCCTCTCACTGATGTGCAAACAGCAGTGAAGGCTCAACTACAACAGGAGGGCACACTCAACCCAAACAAGGGATACACCTGGAGCACCCAGCTCAGCTGACCAGGGATATTGTACCACTGAACCCCACAGCACACCTACTACATAAGGACAATCTACTAAGACCAGGAGACATAGCAGCCCTACCTAATACACAAAAACAAACACAGGGAAGCAGCCAAAATGGGGAGACAAAGAAACATGTCCCAAGTAAAAGAACAGAACAAAGCTCCAGAAAAATAACGACAAAATGGAGACAAGCAATCCAACAGATGCAGAGTTCAAAACACTGGTTATAAGGATGCTCAGTTGTATCAGTGAGAACTTCAAGAGATAGGAGAAATGGAAATGGAAAACATAAAAAAGAACTAGTCATAAATGAAGAATAACTGAAATGAACATATGAGAGGGAAACAACAGATTACATGAAGCAGAGGATCAAATCAGCAATTTAGAAGATAAAGTGGCAGTAAAACACCCAATCAGAACAGCAAAAATCAAGAGTCCAAAAAAATGAGGATAATTTAAGGGGCCTCTGAAACAACATCAAGCATATCAACATTTGCATCATAGAGGTACCAGAAAGAGAAGAGAAAGCATGGAATTGAAAACCTATTTGAAGATACAACAACAGAAAACTTTCTTAGCCTGCCAAAGGAAATAGACATACAAGCCTAGGCAGCGCAGAATCCCAAATAAGATGAACCCAGAGGTCCACAGCAAGACACACTGTAACTAAAATGCCAAAGTTTAAAGACAAAGAATCTTAAAAGCAGCAAGAGAAAAGCAGGTAGTTACCTACAAGGGTGCTCCCAGAAGACTATCAGCTGATTTCTGAACAGAAACTTTGCAGGTCAGAAGGGTTGGCATGAAATATTCAAAGTGATGAAAAGGACAGACCTACAACCACGATTACTCTATCCAGAAAAGCTATCATTTAGAATTGAAGGACACATATACAGCTCCCCAGACATGATTAAGCTAAAGGAGTTCATCACAAACAAACTAGTATTACAGGAAATGTTGTTAGAAGGACTTAAGATGGATTGGGGGGGAAAAAAAAAGTTGGGGCAGCAATACCGTACTTGTACCAGACAAAATACACTTTCTGACAAGAGACAAAGAAGGAACCAGTAATCCCATTTGTGGGTGTTTATCCAGAGCAACCCAAAACACTACTTTGAAGAGACACATGCATCCACATGTTCACTGCAGCATTATTTACAATAGCCAACATATGGAGGCAACATTAGTGTCCATCAATGAATGAATTAATTAGAGATGGTACATATATACAATGGAACATTACTTAACCATAAAAAAGAATGAAATTTTGCCATCCGCAACAACATAGATGGATCCAGAGGGCATTGTGCTGAGTGGAGTAAGTAAGACAGAAACAGACAAATGCTGTGATTTCATTACATGTGGAATCGGAAGAACAAAATAAACAGACTCATAGATACAGAGAACATTTTGATGGCTTTCCGATGGGAGGGGAGTTGGAGGATGGGTGGAAAAGGGGACAGGATTAAGTAGCAATTAGTAATCACAAAATAATCATGGCGATATAAAGTATAGCATAAGGAATATAGTAAATGATATTGTAGTAACTATGTATGTTATCATGGGTACTGGATTGGGGTGATTACATCATAAGTTGTATAGATGTCTAATCACTGTGTTGTACACCTGAAACTAAGATAATACTGTATGTCAACTGTAACTGAAAAATAAAAATTAAAAAAAAATAGCTCATTAGAAATAGCTGTAACCGGGGGTGACCAGTTAGCTCAGTTGGTTAGAACGTGGGACTGATAAACACCAAGGTTGCTGGTTCGATCCCCACATGGGCCACTGGGAGTTGTGCCCTCCTTAAAAGAGTCAACTATGCCATTGTAGCATGAAAGCAATATGTAACCAATGACCATGGCTGTTTCCCAATTGAAAAAAAAATAGCTGTAACCATTCTAGAAACAAGTTTCTTAAGTTTAAGAAAAGTATTAATAATTAAATTCAGCTACAAGATATGGCTAATAAACTTTTCAAGAAGTTAATTTGGAATAGAAACATTTTTTATACTGATAAATTTTATAATTTATTAAAGAACCAAAATGCTTTCTTAATCCTAGGATGTCTGGAGCCAGGATTGTCGTTCATTTGGTTCATGCCTTGAAGCAAGGAGAATACGGTCTTGCCAGTATCTGCAATGGAGGAGGAGGTGCTTCTGCCATGCTGGTCCAGAAGCTATAAGACAACCTCTGTTGTTTAAGGCGACAGCCCTACATGGTCAGAAAGGCCTTCTGTAATCAGTGTAACTACCTTGGGTCACCTTGTACTCAAAATGTTTCTTTTTTATTATTTTCTATTTTAATTATTTTTTAATAAGATGAAAAGTTCAAATCCCCAAACCTTTTGAAATTAGAAATAAATTTTTTCTTCTGATTTAAGCTTTTTTAATCATTAGATGTTTAACATTTTTATATTATAAAGTTGTAATATTTTAAATATGAATGCAAACTTAGTGATGTATACATAGCAAGGAGCTACCATTTTAGAGAATAATTTATATTTTTGAGGATTGTTAAAGATATTAATGTCATCTATAGCTAATTTAGATTTAGTAGACTCTTTAATGTGAGGGTGGCTGCACTGGGCAAGTAGCAATGCTCCATACCATTAGTGAAGAAGCCACAGACAGTGTGTGCAGTGTTGTTAGAAGAGGAGAAACCCATGCACTCAGGTCTAGAGTGGGTGTAATTTCTCCTAAGATCAGCATTCAGGATTTGGGGATGGATGGGTTCACAGTTAGAAAATAATGGGGTTTGAATTCTGAATTACTATAGCAGCACAGAAAATGGGAAAGAAGATAGAAACTGCTCAACTGAATGGATATATAAAGGGAAGAGATTACCACTTCCCATTTGCCAGAATGCCTTTTCTTTTTTCTTTTTTTTTTATATATTTAGTCCTTTTATTTTGCCCAGAGAATATATTGTGAATTTGAAGTTAGAAAACTAGTTCTTTTTTTTTTTTTTTGGATTATTATTATTTTTTTAATTTAATTTTATTTTTTATTTTTAATTTATTGGGGTGACAATTGTTAGTAAAATTACATAGATTTCAGGTGTGCAATTCTGTATCACATCATCCATAAATCACACTGTGTGTTCACCACCCAGAGTCAGCTCCCCTTCCATCACCATACATTTGAGCCCCCTCACCCTCATCCCCCACCCCCCACAGAATGCCTTTTCTTAAGCAGGATAAAATGCAGCTCAAGTATTTATAATTGCATTTTACCTGGAAAAAAACATACTGTAGGCAGGGGCTGTGCACACACCAACCTCAGCTGCAACTCTGGGAAGGGAAAGCTCCAACTAAAGTTAAGAATAACAGTAGTAGGGGAGGGTACAGAAAAGATCATTGTATATACATATCTTGGCAAATAAGTCACTGTAGATCCTTATCTTCGAAGGAAAAAAAGACAATATGTGGGGAAAACAAAGAAATACTGGCTGGCAGAGTACTTTCAGAAATATCTGTATAGCAATCACAGCTAACTTCTGTGGCTCATTATGTGTTAAGTACTGTCCTAGAGGCTTTATATGTATTAACGCTTCTAATCCTCACAAAAACTCAAGAGGATTGAGTTATTACCATTATTATCCCTAAAAACTCATGAAAAGCTCTCTGACAATTCTGGGAAAAACTGAAGGTAGGAAATAAAAAAAGATATAGAATGAACAAATAAATGTTACTTCTTAAAAAGAAAGAAAAGTAATATTCTGAAGCAATAATTACAATAAAAAAACTCAGATTTTTTTAAAGTATTAAGTGGGCAGAATTTTGAAGGCCTTATTTCATTAGCAAAATTAAGAGAGAATCATGCTAAGACAATCTGGAGAAAAGATAGAGTAAAGGAAAAAAAATCTTTAAACATCTAGGTAGAAAAATGGGTAGTCTTAGGCCTTATTTCTGTTATATTAAATGCCAGAAGACAAGTGACCAATATCTCCATAGTATTTTTAATGGAATAAAGTGACAGATACTAGAAGGTATCTAGCATGCAAGAGCTTAGAAAATATAGCACTGTGATGTTTCCTCCAAAAATGACAGGAAAAAAGAATCAAAATTAAGAATTCCGAAATAAGAGTGTTTAAAAATTTTTCAATGATTAAGGACTGGCTGGGGAGGAAGGGAAGGTAGTGATAAAACAGAGATAGAAATTTTATACTTGGATGAAAAATGCAGGGGTTCACGTGCTGATCCCTCATGCAGTCTAAATTCTGCATATAACTTTTGACATCCCAAGACTTAGTTGTCCCTCAGCAAGGGATTGGTTCCAAGACCCCCTGTGGATATAAAAACCCAAGGATACTCAAGTGCCATATATAAAATGGTGTACATTAATGCATACAATTGGCCCTTCACCTCCGCAGACTCTCAACTGCGGATTGGTAACAGTGCAGGTATTTATTGGAAAAAATCTGCTATAAGTGGACCTGTGCAGTTCAAACCCCTGTTGTTTAAGGGTCAACTGTATATGCTAAATAAAAGCAAATGCCCGTATAAATAAAAATAAGTTCTACATTTTAAAAGATAAAAGCTGAAAAGCCTAATTATAAAGTAAAAGAGGCTGACTTCTAAATTACTAGAAATCAAGGCAGAAAATGTTAAAATAGGACAAGAACTAATCTCTATAAAGAAAAGATTATTCAAATGAAGTTACAGAGAACCCGAAGACAAGTAGAGGGACATAGAGTAAGTTGTTTTTATGGAGGATGACAAGAGAATTTAGCACACAACTAGGAGCTGACTGTGATCCTTACTGGAGACCAGGGACCACTTCCACCTTCGGACTTAATACAAATTGCCAGTATCTCCCTAGAAGGAGCTTGTACACATGTCTGTCACAACAGCTTTTGCAGATGCCAACCAAGGGACAGGCCTTTGGATAACCTAGCTTTCATGGCCAACAGGGCTTGTATTCATAGGTCCAACATAAAGTATAGCAAAGAAACAATTATTAATGGGCACAGGACCCCTGCCCATGGCTATACACTTGGGCCCAGTGCAGAAGGAGACGCAAAAATCCCCATCTCCCTGAAAGGGTCCAAACTACATACTTTCCCAGCTGCTGTCTGATGGTACAGGTTCCAATCAGTCTGCATCTAGGTGCTGACTGCTATTCTTCCCTTTAGGACACTGACAGGTTTTGGCAAACCTTCCACTATCTGGAGTCACAAAGAACAAAGAAGGCAGCATGGACAATTACAAACGTTTAAGAGACAATAAGGAGTCCTGAGTAGGCTGATTGATATTATTCATGTCCTACAGAAGACAACTCTGTCAAGACTGGGAGGGGCAGCTGTTTTATCTAATGCACAGAACCAACACAAAGAATAAAGGAAAATGAAGAAATAGAGGAATATGTTCCAAACAAAACAAGAAAAACGACAGAAACATAACTTAATGAAAAAGCGGTGATATACCTGATAAAAATTCAAATTGATGGTCATAAAGATGCTCAATGAGGTTAGGAGAACAATGTATAAAGAAAGTGAGAATTTCAAAAATGAGGCAGAGAATCTAAGTACTAAACAGAATTCAGAGTTGAAGAAGTCAAATAAGTGCACTGAAAAATTCAACACAGGTTTTCTACACCAGACTGTATCAAGTGAAAAGAAGAAATCTGTGAACTCATAAAGAAAGGGCAGTGAAATTCATCTAATCAGAGGAGGGAAAAGAATAAAAATGAGTGAAGATAGCTTAAAGGCCTATGTGATATCAAGTGGGCAAATATATGCATTATAGTGATCCCAGAGGGAGAGGAAAGGAAAAAAGTTTATTCAAAGAAACAATGGCTGAAAACTTTGATAACCTAGGAAAAGAAACAAAAATCAACACAAGGAAGCCCAGAGAGTTCCAAAAAAGATGAGTGCAAAGAGTCGCACGTTGAGACACATTACAATTATAAAAGTAAAAAGACAAGGAGAGAATCTTAAAAGCAGTAAGAGAAACAATGTGTTATGTACAAGGGAATCCCTCTAAGACAATCAGCAGATTTTTCAGCAAAAACTTTACAGGCCAGAACAGAAGGGAGAGGCATAATTTATTCAAAGTGGTGAAAGAAAAAACCACCAACTTATAAAATACTTCACCCAGCACAACTGTCCTTCAGAATTGAAGGAAAGATAATTTTCAGGCAAGCAAGAGCTGAAGTTCATCACCACTAGACCAGACTTATAAGAAATGTGAAAGAATCTTCTTCAACCTGAAATGAAAGAACACTAATTAGTAACAAGAAAACATCTGAAAGTGTAAGTTGCACTGGTAAAGATAAATAAATTCAGAATACTCTAATGTTGTAATGGTGGTGGGTAAATCACTTAAAACTCTAGTATGAAGGTTAAAAGGCAAAAGTATTAAAAATAAGTATAACTTCAAAAATTTTAATATATAAGGAAAAAAAGGCATGCTACCTAATTCTAAGTAAAGATATAAAAAAATAACTAAACAAAAAAAAAATGACAGTACTTACCCCATTTTCCAAATTTTGATGTCTAAATTTGAAATCAGAAGTAAATTCATCTCCTTAAATGCTTACATGGTTTTAAAAGAAAAAAAAATCAGATAACTCAATTTAAAACATTAAACATGAAAAAAGAACTCTGAGGAAAATAGGAAACAAAGCATAAATTAGAAATTAGTAAAGCAGAAAAGTATACAGCTGTCAAATATAAGAGATGATTTTGTCAGAAAAAAATTAGTCACATCTAATTTAAAGAGAACACAAGTAAATATTAGAAAGAAAAAATACTTTTAATTCAGAAAAATCTCAAAGCCTGACTAGACCCATCAGCCTGGAAGAAATTTTGGGGGAAAAACTGATTTTCTTCTACAAAAGCCTCTATGCCTAGATGATTTTATCAGTGATTTAGTTTCAAGGAACAGTTATTTCCCACTCTAAATAAACTGCTGCAGAAACTAGGATTAAAATACACCATCAGCTAGAATACCAGCTAATTGTTAAAGTGCTTATGTTCCAGACATTCACTTAAATGTTTTACATATATTGTCTTATTTAGATATTGCATTAATCTTAAAACAGGTATTTATTATTCCAATAGTCAGATAAACTAGAAAGAGATGGAAAGTTCTAAATTCATTTAAAAAATTGGCATAAGCTTGAAACCAATCTCATTAGAAGCAAATATTTAAATAAAATGTTGACAAATCAAATTTAGTTATATTTAAAAAATCACTAAGAGTGCAAAGTAAACAATATTAGGCTTATTAATATAAAAACATTCGTAGGGTTAATAAAAATATTTAAATTGATGTTAGAACAGTACCTAATTAAGTTAAACAGATACTCCTAATGTAAATTCTTAAAACACTATAAACAAAAGCCAACCTTATACTTAACATTACATTAAAATGAGAAATAAGATAAGGAAGCCTACTTTGATCATTATTAGTTGTATTGGAAGTGCTCATCAGTGTAGTAAGAAATAAAGCTGGAAAATAATTATTTAGAGGTGATATACCATTATGATTATACCATAAGGAAAGCCATTAGCTCTAATAGTTACCTCAGTAGGGCCCAAATATAAAATAAAACATAAATAGATTTCTTAAAGTAATTGAGATGGCATGTTGCTGGCACATCTTTAAAAAACAGATTAATGTAACAAATTGGAATCCAGAAGCAAATCCAGATATACTCGTAAACAGCTTATGACAATGGTAACAATGCAATATATTTAGGAAAGGATAGTCTTTCGTCAATAAATCGTGCTGGATTAATTAGATATCCCTATGGAAAATCAATTCCAGATGGATAATTAATGAAAATACAAAAGATTAAACAAATCTAAGAAAAATATGGTAAAATATTTAGACATCTGCTATGCATCTGGAAAAGGACTTATATCTAGAATACAGAAAGAACACCTACATATCAGTAATAAAAGGCACACAACCTATAAAAAACTGGGCAAAACACATGAATACTCTACACAAGGAGATAATCCAAATAGCCAATATAAATTTGAAATGGGGTTTAACTTTATCAGGAACAATCAAATTAAAATCACAATGATACCAAAATACTCCACAAAATGGCTAAAATACCAAGTATTAACAATGATGTGGAACAATTAGAACTCTCCTTGCACTATTGATATTATCATTTGGTACAGCCATTCTGGAAAACTGAAAAATCTGAATAAGGATATATACAACCCTAGAATCCAGCAACTGAAAAGTATAATACAGTAACCAAAAAACATGACAAGAATATTTAGAGGTTCTAAATTTATAATTGCCCCAAACTGGAAATAATTTAAATTTTCATCAACTATAAAATGGATTAACTGGTATACAATGGTATAATACAATGTGGATAAACAATGAAAAAATACTCAGCACTGAAGATGAGAAATGAATTATATATGACGTGAGTGGATCTTGCAATGTCGAGCAAAAGCAGTTATAAAAGACTATATACTGCATGAATCCATTATACAAGGTTAAAAAAACAAAGCTGCAACTAATATGGCGCTAGAAGCCAGGATAATTGCCCTTGGGGCTAACAGTTACTAGAAGGAAGTATTAGGGAAGTCTAGCCTACTAGAAATGTCCTATTCTTGATCTGGGTAATTAAGTGGATGTCTGTACTTTTAGACAATTCATTGAACTGTATTCACTTAATAGTTTGTGCACTTTTCATAAAAATTTTACGTTAATTAAAAAAGCAGTAACCAGTTTAAACAATGGAAAGAAGAGTTCCCTAAAAATAACCACAAACAACAAAATACTCAGGTTATCAAGAAACTTATGGTAAATACAAAACTATTGCATACCATATCACCAGTACGATTTCCTTTTTTCAGTATCAGGTTAACTTATAGGTTACTATACTTCAAATGAATGCTCCAACGGGACTTTAACTTGAAATAATACAAGTGATTCTAAAGTTAATCAGGGAGCATAAAAGGGGTGAGTATTTAAAAAAGTTAAGTTATAATGGACATAAAGCTATGATTAAATCAGTGACACAAAGTAATCTATTTACCATAGTATATAGTGTATGTTTATGTGTAGAAATTTAATACAGGTCCAAAAATCTTTGATTTTATACATTTATGGTTTGCTGGGTTTCATAATTCAGAATATTTAGGATTTAAAAAAAGTATATATATCATATACCTGTAGTTGAATCTGAAACAGTTGAATCTGAAACAGCATACAAATTAAGCACATTACTACTTTTCCAGCAAAATATGAATGTTCATATCAAACGATATAAGGACTCATGAAGCCTCAGTCAAATCAGGTCAGGTTTTGCCATGAAATGAGTTTTGATGGTAAACTTAGGGGAAAAATATTGGTTGTCAGAGCCTTTTGGATTTTAGAATTGTGAATAAAAGACTGTGCATCACTACAGAATAAGAGACATTCTAAGTAAATATATAAGGGGGAGAGAAACCTTATTTTAACCAATTATACTGAATCAAGTGGTAAAGTATTTAGGGAAAAAAATGTAGTTACTTACTTCACACCAGATATCAAAATAAATTACACATTGATTAGGAGCTAACTACTAATTTTAACAAATCAAGAAATAAAAGTCTAGAATCAGTGATGATATAGCTGAATATATTTTCAGTAAGGGATAAGCATATGCTATAGAAAAAAATGACAATTTCCTGGCAGGAATGTAAATTAATTTTCTGGAAGAATTTGGCAAAATGTATTCAGATCCTTAAAAAAAATGAACATTAATTTTTTGATTTGGTAATTCCACTCTTTAAAATGTCTCCTAAGGAAATAACTGGTAGCATAAACAAATATGTATTTACATGTACATTCACTACTTTTTGAAAAATAGCTAAAAACTGGAAAATACTTGATACTGAGGTAAAAGAAGCATTAGGAAGTTATATTTACAGTTTAAGTTCAACTAAGTAGGAAAAATAATTTAGGAAAAAAAGACTAGCAATGTGTCAAAATGTCAACCAACATTTGCAAAAAGAAAAACGTCTATTAAAAGAGGAAGCATAATAATAAAGTCAAAAGTTGATATATAATTTCAAGAAATTGGGCTTGAGGCAGAAAGATAGTGGCTTGAGAAATGGATGAATGCAAAATATATAGTAACATGCCTTTAAAATTACTCCTATCAAAGCTTAAATCTTGGTCTTCCTAATAGTTCTAGCACCCAGTCTTTGGCTGAATGCTAATAAGATGCTTTTCTGATGTACAATTTCAACATACTTAAGGGTTCCAACAATATCCAGGGCTAAAATAATCAAATGTTTTAACTGTAATTAAGTCTTGTAAGACTTCTTAGATTTGGCATATACTTGACTACATTAACCACTAAAGTGTACAAACTAACGAGTGCATCTTTACATGTAGTAAAAGTAGCCACAAGTTGTTTGTGGTATACTTTAACCCTGAAATGTTGTCACTGGACATTTGAGTTAAAATAGGTTACCAGGTACAATACTACAATTAAGTCCAGCATGCTTGGACTTTTAAGGTAAAATGGGGATTACGGTTTTGGTCTTGAACATAAATGAAAGCTGTAAGTACAAGTTGTCTTTGGATTCTATCTAGTGGCTTCTGGCTAGTGAACTAAAAATTTTGAAGAAAATGATCTTATTTTACTTGTATATGAATTCTTAGTATGTAGCACATACAAAGATACTAACTGAATGAAAAGAAAGTCTGTAATTTTTAACATGTGAACTGAAAAAGCAAGAATTGATTTGCAAAGGAATTTAATCAAAGTATCTAAATGAGAATGACTGCCAAGATGAAGGAATTCAAACTTTAAGTTAATGAAAATATTTATTCAAACCTAACTGTATTACAGTATCAAACTGAGTTAAATAAACATTAAGTGTGTATTTAGTTCCTTAGGAATAGACCACTGCCACATCATGAAAATGTCTTAACACAAATTTCTACAGTAAGTTTCAGCAATTAAGATGTGATTTATACAATGAGAAATGTGTTAGAGTAAGGATGGATTTTGTTTTTTCAAGGCCCAGTACCAAAAAAAAAAAAAAAAAAAAAATAGTTGCAGAAAATGACTTGAACAGTACATAACACCTGTAGGAAAAAAACCTTAAATATACTGATATTTAACCATACAAAAAGCACTTAAGAGAACATATCTAGGCACAATTGGTCAGGTACTAATTATAATTTCTGTTCTCATTTAAAGATTTAAACCAATTCATCAACTTTACTGATGTGTGTGAGTCCAATACAGAGAAGGCACCTCTTTCTTTTTTTAGTAACTACAGCATTTTAAGGGGCACAGAAGACAATGTGCTATATCTCAGTACAGATATAGTTATTTAAAAGCCCATTTTAGGAGAAACTACATTCAAATATAAAACTATAATTTCTCTTCTTACATCTTATGATGGACATGGCTTTCTAAAAGGACACCAGAAGTTAATTCTCCACATAAGCTTTAACACAGAATATAAGATTTAAATTACATGTGCATTGGTCACTACTATGTAAGGAGTTCTATGAATTAGTGCAATTCTTTAAATCCCCAGTATTTAGGGGGAAAGTATATACATCCGAAGAAATCTCAACTACTACATAACCAAAGTTTTTATGGCTCAATAGTCTAAATACTTAAAAGTCCTGTAAAAGATCTCTTGCAAGTTATAAACAAAAGATGAAAACACTCAAATGGTTTACGAAACTCTCTTTTTAAAACAAAGAGACCAGATCAACCAGAAGAAGTATAAAATTTCAGGAATATAATCTTTACTTCAATTATAAGAAAGGGTGATAAAAGTATTCACTGTAGAAAAAAACTGTTTTTTTTCTGATTGCTTCACTACCATTTGAGGCGGTTATCACTTTTGTTCTCCTTAGTGGCTAAGTCTTTAAATGTCTTGTTGGACAGTTACTGAAGGCAATTTATAAGGAAAAACATTATTTTCCCCCCAATAGTGAGAAACTATTCCAGATAAATAAGCCTCAGAATTAGGGATCATAAGTCAAAAAACACAGTGTAAGAACATTAGGTTGATTTAACCTCTATTTCAACAAAATTTACACAATATTTACAATACGCAATTGTCAAAGCTATACAATTTTGCAGATTGACTTTACTTACATTTCTGCAAATTTTTTTTTCCAAAATAAAAATATATCAAGTAAATCTATTTACAAACTAGGAAGCTGCTTCAGAAACAGCATGCTTTAGATATAAAGTGAAATTTCAGTACGTTGAAAGTGCAGGTCACGCTTTCAGATTTTGTCAATATCTCATTTACTATACTCGTAGTTGTAAGCGATACGAGTTTTAAACAGCTACTGTTTTTATATGTTCAGAATGTTTACTCATCATAATGCAAGGATAACAAAAATTTGTCCACATCCATTCCAGCTGGAAATGAACTGGGTAGCTTCTTTTTCTATCAAAAAAAGAAAAAATAAACCTAAGTTAACATATTGAACTCAAACAAGGCCAAAAAGCTTTCTTAAGTCACTTAGAACCTTTATCAGTTCTCCCATATACTACCAAAATTGTTGCCAATTTTTTTCAGTTCATTAGAATTTTGGTTATATAGAGAAGTAAACAAATTTTATAAACCCAAGGCTAATAAAATATACTTCAATGGTTCTTCCAACATTAGTTGAGGGCAAAAGACATTATACAAGTCTAGAGTGTATGAATGTTGAATGAGACAAGCTAGAATATACTTTCTGTAAGGCGGTCATTAATGCCAAACCATAAATCTTAGAAAGTTTTACTAAGATTTTAAGAGTAACAGGTACTTTTCAAGTTCCAAACACTTAACATACACTGGACACTTGACAAACACTACACTTATTCCTCACAGCCATCAGGTCAAATGTGTGGTAAACGCCTGCTAAATGATGCAGCTGAGACTAAGAAAGGCTATGGGCTTAACTACAAAGAACCAATAAGCAGGAGATTCAAACCCAAGCTTGCAAGGAAGCAAAGCCAAGATTCTTTCCCTGATACCATAATATTTCAAACACCTTTCTTTCTATTCACTTACTAAATGGCTAAATAGATTTAGAAAAAATGGGTTTCATTTATCAATACTATCCCTGCACTGCCTTCCTACAGATAACCATGGTTAAAGAAAAAATAGGTAAATTTAGTTTTTATGCTGCTCCAACATAGAGCCTATGAAAAACATGGCAGGACATGTGGAAAAAAACAAGACGTAGGAGTTGCAAAGTAGTTTCTTACTTGGTAATTCCACACACAGTAGTGGCTTCCCAATCTTTCATGCCTTGTAATTTCCCCCACAATAAAAACTTCTTGTCCTACCATGACAGAAATTAAAACTTCCTTTTCCCAAGTAAGATGTTTATAAATAAATGCTTCAGCAATTGTTTTGAAAATGCTGTTTTACCTGGACAACTTCTGAGTACCACACCGGCTGAGAGACACTGCTATAAAATGTTTTTGTCAATCAAAACACAAAGCTATCTTGACCAGAATGTTCAGTTAGGTAGCTATGGCTAAACATGCTGAGCTCTCTATAATCTGAGCACTGAAGGAAGGGCAAAGGTATGATTTTGAAATTAAGACTTTCAACTTGCCTTCATTTTCTTCTTTTTCATTGGTATTGATGAATTTGCAAGAGTTTTATTAGAAGTACGGGAGTTTCGCTCACGTTCATCTAATTCCTCAATTTTCCGCTTTTTTGTGGTATTCCTTGAAGATGCTCTAAACTGTTGTGTATTGTCTTTTAGAGGAGTTGTTGAAGTAGTCCTAGAGATGGCTGCTCTGGAAAGAATCATTAATGTATGGGCAGCCATGTTTACACTATTTTCACTCCCCGTTTCACTGGCGGGGCTGCAGGCGGGCAAGTCTGGCGTGACAGGAGGGATCATTACTTTAGCTGTGCTACTGTCTTCAAAGAAACGCCTACTAGAAGGAACCTTGATTCCATCTGTGGGTTCTTCTTTATGTTTTTCCCCTGCCCCTGAGCCAGGTGTCCGGGGAACAGATAACTGAATACTCTCTGTGAGCCGATTTACTGGGCTATGTCGCTGAACATCCTGTAACATTTCTGTGGCATGCCTGCTTAGTGGGTTAATCGAAGAACCGGCAGATTTGGTTTGTTCTTGCTTTAGATCCTTCACGGCGACACCTACCGAAATGACATTTTTACTGTTTGAGGATGTGCCTTGTTTTTTTGTTAGTTCTTGCAATGAAGCTATAGTTTTCTCATTTCGCAAACCCCCATTTTGCTGCCCATTAGACAGTTTTGAAGTTTCTGGATTTTTCTGCCTTTCCACATCACTACGTAATTCATTCTCCTTATTAGCTGTTGCTTTATGAAAAGATTCAAGTCCAATTTCTGTCGTTGAAACTTTCTTTTCTGACTGAGTTTCTTTTATAGTGGTATGTCGGCTAATGGCAGTTTCTGATTTAGATAAAATCTTAGGCACAGGAGGTTTCTCTCTCTCTCTTTTGAGAGCATTATTAGAAGGAGGTTTTAAGGTGGACGACATCATGGGTGAGTCAAGATTTGGAAAGGAAACGTCATTCCTTTCTTTGTTTTGGGACTCCATCAGATGGTTTGTCCCCTGTGTATTTGCCACAGGAGAAGCAGTGCTATCAAAACAGAGCACACGCCTGTGGCTTTCAAATGGTTTGCTAGTGGGAGCTACATTCTCTACTGAGAAGGGAACTGTGATTTCTTCCAGTTTTTTTCCAAGATCTGTTGCCATATTCTTGTCAGAAACTTCAATTCTTAAAAAAAAACACAACAAAATAAAATTACTTTTAGCAACATAAAGAAATCCTTTATATTTTGAATCTGAGCATTCAAATAATCTGATAAAAACTACTTTTATGCTCACCTTTGTGCATGACATCCAACTAAATGACTTGATGAATCCACCAAATTATTTACCTGTTTTCCTGAAATTATAAATGAATTAATTAGAAAAGAAAACCATTTCTGAGAAAAAAGAGTATATTCCTCTGAAAGAAAATGGAACAGATCACAATATCATACATCATAAGAAAAAATTTTAAATGATAGCTAATATACAAATGAAATACTTTCATATACTGGGTTTAAAAGCAGCTTTCTAATACAAGACGGTCACTCATCCATTTTACAGAGCAAATATAGATATGGAGCAAATGCCTTGCTTCAACTGCAGGCAAATATTGTGAATCCAGTATGGATTTACGAATTACAATGCTCAATATAGCACTTAAGGATATTACTTAGATCCGGAAAGTGACTTAAAGAAAGCAATATGTTATGCTTATTTTAAAAATTTTGCCTACATAACTGTGATATTTGCAAGGCTATGTCACTTACAGCACATTGGAATCACCAAAGACCCCAAATAGCCAAAGCAATGGTGAGAAAAAAGAACAAGGCCAGAGGTATCACACTCCCTGACTTCAAATTGTACTACAAAGGGACAATAATTAAAACAGTATGGTATTGGTAGAAAAACAGACACACAGACCAATGGAACAGAATTGAGAATCCAGAAATAAACCCACACATATATGGGCAAATAATTTTTGACAAAGGAGGCAAAAGTTGTGAGACAGCAGTAAGATATAAAGCTAGAAAGAATATCAAAGATGAGATCATATAGTTTTAAATACGGACGATGCATGAATAGATTTGTTTTAGACTCACTCTGGCAGTAGTGTAGAAAATGAACTAGAGAAGAAAGAAAACTGAAAACAAGTATTCTAGTTACATGGCTATAAATATTTCATATAAGAGAAGATGAGGGTCTTAGAGACAGTAAAGGGCATTCATATAGATATGAAGGTAAAGGAGGACTCAATGGTGACATTAACCAAGGAGGAAAAAGTAGGCAGAGGAGGTCTTTATGGAAGAAGAGGTGAGACATGTAGAATTTGAAGGTCTTGAGTTACATAAATTAGAAAGGGAGGAGCACAGCTTAGTGGTGGTGCCAGAAACCATCAATAATATCAACTATTAGAGGGAAGAAAGAATGGAAAATGTGCAATGCATGTGGCTATATTGGGCCACTGGTGACCTCAGTTTAAAAAGTTTTAGTGGACACATGAGAAAAGACAATAACGTGGATAAAGAACTGAGAGATAAGAGGGGTTGGGAATAAAGGGTTGGCAGGTGGGACAAACCTAAGGAACTTTACAGCCAGAGAGGCAAGGAGCCAAAAAAAGAAAAGTTGAAGATATATAGATAGAATCTAGAGCAGACATAGATTGCATTAATCTTATAAAGAATGAGATAATCATTCCTAAGAAAGAAAGGAAAAGGAAAGAATGACTTTTGGAAGTAGGACAGGTACATATTAAATGGAGTGATATGCGAGAATGGAGTTTACTACTGATAAGAGTAGAAGAGCTGTGAAAGTCTGGCTAGTTTGAAGGGCAATGGGAGAGAAAGAAGATGAGTTGACATTTAAAGTGACTGCTAAGGGGCAGTGACGGTGGGAAATTTTAAAGTGGTATGAAGGGCATGGCCCCACTTCTAAAGCAATGCTAAGAAGCCCAGGTGTAAAGGCAGATACAGATGGTTAATTAGATCCAGGGCTGGAGGGTAACAAGCCGGTAAGGTGGAAGAATGTGGATATGAAGGTGTTGAAGAATACTGGGAAAGTGGCTGACATGGTGGACTGCAGGGTTTAGCCTGGATAATGAAGCCGAAACCAGAAAGAAACGGAAAGTTCAAGCGAAAGGCAAGGATTCAAGTAACAGGAGCTCTCATTGGCTGAAGAGAGATTCAAGGGGTATATGGAAATGAGAGAGGTCATTGGCCTTTAAAAATCTTATAGGTCTAATTAAGAACTAATAAATTATAATCCTGGTTACTTTACAATATACTCTCCTGTTAAAAAAATTAATTAATTTAGGAAGCTATGGGAGAGGTTGACAAGAGTGAAGATTAAAGACTTAGAAGTGGAAAGGCTCAAAGAATTCTGAGGTTTAGGGTGTTTGGTAGGTTAGCAACATGGTCATTTTGTCACCCAGGAAGATGGGAAAGTTTGAGGTAGAGAAGTCTGAGAACTAGGTGAAACATTCATCAAGGCCCTGAATTAAAATCTGGGGTTACTTTATAGTGTCTTTTGCTGACAAAATCTTTAATTTTGTAGTCAGCACTATTACATTTTTCCATTTATAAATTATGTTTTTATTTTTCAAAAAGCAATTCTTTTATCCCAGTATCATTGAGATAGTCTTTCATTTTCTTTTATTGTTTAATTGTTTTGCTTTTCACTTTTAGGTCTTTAATCATCTTGGAGTTCACCTTTCTATATAGTATAAGGGAGGGATCTAATTTTTTTCTGTAATACATATACCAGCCAATAAATTTTATTCATCCTGTCCCCTGACTTCTGATGTTACCACCACCACATGCAAGTTCCTATAAATACGTGGGCTCTTTCTAAACTCTCTTTTATTCCATTTATCTATTAAATTACTGAAAAAAACTTAAAGCAAAAAATGGATTATCACTCGTTAGGGATGGCATAAGTATTCAAAAAGAAAATATGGTGGTGTTGTTGTAAACAAATGAATACACAGACATCATGTTGATATTAATGGACTTAAAAATGTACCTGTACAAGGCTTATTTCTTAGTCCCTGGGTCTTCTGAGATTTTGGAGGGATGGGGAATTGAGGGATACTTCTATTGCATACAGGTGCTGCCAAAGGCATATGAAGGACCTATAAGAGAAGATGCCATTAATTATACTATGTTTGAAAAGTATCACTGCACCATTTTTAGTTCATAAATCTTACCTGCTGAGGAGGAGCAGAAAATGTATTTCCATTCTGTCCAACCACAGATACAGGAATCATTCCTACCATTCCTTGGAGTACAGGTTGGACAGGAGAAGCAATTATGATGGCAGATCCTGGGGGGGAAAATATCTCAAAATAAGATTTTCTCTCATAAACACAAGACATCAAAAGAATTAACAACTTGAAATGAATTCTGTAAAATTATAATCGTTTCCTTTACAATCTATTCTTTTAAAAAAATTAATTTAGGACAAACAGCAAAGCTAACAAGTTGAAAAAAGTCAATTTGAATATTAGTCTTAGGGCATTTAGTCAAGATAAATATCATAAGCATAAGACTCTATAGCCAAGAGATTGTATTTCAGTTCTATTTTGAATCCTCTAGAAAGAATAGTGAAACTGCTTAAGATTAGGGTCCCAGTTGAATGTTAACAGCCCAAGACTTATTCACAACCCCCACCTATTATCTCAATGGTATTGGTCAAAAAGGGTCCAAATAAGTGAGCAACCAGTCAAAACTATGGTTGGGGGCAAAAATCACAATGCTTATGTGGTCTTTAGGAGTCAACAATAGTCTGTAGCTATCATCATTTAGCTCTGCTCCGTAAATGAATCTTTCCCTCAGACATTCACTAACTGCTCCTGGTAGGTTGATTTAACTTTCATGAATACTTACTTCAGTCTCTTAAATACCTACCTACACGTGTGCTGCTTAAGACTTCCTTCCTTTTACTCCAAATACTAGCTTATTTCTCTAAGCTTCACCTCAAGTTCCACATTCTCTGCCAATTCTGATCCCTGCTTTATCTTACTTGAAACAACACTAGAAACCGATTCATCAGGCTTACTGCTTAATTGCTGATACTTAATCAGATTTAACTGTACGCCTATGATGTAAAAAAGAGGGCTAAGAAGGTTGGGAACCAATATATAAGGAAATGTAGATGAATGTGCCATAAGCTCTTATCTTCAAGGAACAGAAAATCAAAAACAACCAAAATGACAGACATGTCAATCATTACGTAATACATGCCACAAGTGCTCCTATAAACAAAGAATTCTAAAGACAGAGATCAGTTCCTGAAAGGTGGAAGACAATGAGAAATTACAATGGGTTTTATGAAGGGAGAAATTCAAGTTGTATCTTCAAAGTGTATCAAAGAGATAATGAATTCCTTGAAAATAAAGACTACAATATTTGATAAATTAGCCTTTCTTTTCTCTCTTTTGTACCTTAGCATATGGATTGAGAATTGTGAAAAAAATGCAAAAAAGTAAACCACTGACTTCCATAGCTACCAAATTTAAAAACAGGTTTGAATGAATTAATTAGCTAAAGAGATATAATCACAAATTTCAGAATCTTTTCTCATATTAACATCTATTTATGACTTACTACCTTCTTGTCAATAACTGCATACACAAGAGAAATTAGAGCCCGGTCCAGGGAAATAAATTTCAGTATGTTCTTCAAGTTACCTTGTGAAAAGTTGGGTGACACAGCCTGGTTGACAGCAAATACACTGTTTGACCTTGGTGGTGTCTGTAATTGAGGTGGTGGAGGCTGGGCAGTCAGAGGTGCAGAATTCCCAGGCAACACCACAACATTAGACTGACTGACAGTTGTTCCTAAGGCTGTTGGATCAGTCACACAGGTAGCTATCAGAATGTTATTTGAATTGCCAAAAGATGTGCTTGTAGCTGGCATCAACTGTATGTACCCTCCATCCTTGGAAACACATGGTGTAACACTAGCTGAAAAAGCAACGCTTTCTTCATTTTGAGTGTTGTTTACTGCAGATTCTTCAGGTTTGAGCACTAAAAGGCTCTGTTCCACTAAGGCTGAATCCCTCCTTCCTTCAGCAGATGCGACAGCACCTGCAGTTTCTTCTGAAGACAGGCATTTAACTAATTCTGCATTTTTGGCAGGTGACTTAGCAGAAGACAAAATTATAGTTGGCAAGTTTTCTCCACTGATACTAGAAACAGCACTGTTAAGTTCAGTATCTGCAGAAACAAACGGATCATCACTGATTATAATTTTGAGAGACACAATATTTGACCCATCTATCTCTGTTGAGCTGTTGCTAGCAGGTTTATCACTAGTATTTTGGGACTCAGAGTGAGAATCTACCACTGAAGAACACACAGATTCTGAAGGAAGAGAATGTCTGTCATCTATAAGATTACCTTCTGGTGGCATCAATGCAACTTCCCCACAGTTATTTTCACCTAAAGAGAGAAAAATACCATCTCTATCTTCTTTTACAGAAGATGAAGGCTCTTGTGAATCCAAAGCAACTTTCTCAGACTTGGAGGGCTGAGTTTCACGGTCTGAAGGATTCAACTCAACAATTAAACAATCTTTAGATTGTTCTTTAATTGAAGATATTGAATTTCCAAGATGAATTTCTACTTCTTGTTCAGATATATTTAAACCTGAAGTTTCAACAGATATAGGTAATATTTTACTTTGAAGTGAAGAATTATCTTGGCAATCTGAAAGTTGTTGTGATGTAAGTGGTAATACATTGTTGATTTCAATTTTACTCTGGTGAATTTCTCTAGAATCTGGTGACTTGGAACCATGGAAATTTGTTTTAAGTCTTCCTGTATCGTTAGAACTTTCACAAAATTGACTCATTTTAGATGGCTTTGCAGTTAATGGTATATTTTGGGATAAGAGTTGAGAACTTTTCCCAGAGAGAATTAAGTTCTCATTGTTAGTTTCACCACCAACGGAAACAAATGAAGTTACTTGTGTTTCAGACTGATCAGGCTGTAATCGAGGCTCACTGGGCACATGTGAAGACAAAGAATTCTTTTCAACTTCCACAGCCATTTCAGTTTCAGCGGACATCTGACTGGTGTATAACTCGGCACAATGCTGATTACATTCAGCATCAGAATTTACTCTTTGGTTAAAGTCATTCAAATTAGGCACAGACTCAAAGGTAACATCAAGGTTACACTTCTGTTCAGTAGGTACAACTGTTTTGAAGGGCTTTTTCTGGATGCTAGAGCTTATCTGGGAAAAATGTTCCTGGGCTTCTTGTCTGAGCTCATCATGGTTGTTGCCATTCTTCAAAGAATTTGATGTGTCTTCATTTTGATAAGATGTACTTGGGGGTTGACCAGATTGATCATCTGCAAAACATTAAGATGACAGAAAGATCTGGTGAGTATGTACTGCTTCTGAAGTACCATTTTTACTGTAAAACCTATTTAGCTAATGAAGTAACTAATCATTGACATACCAGTAAGTTGAAGTCTGATAAATGGTATGACCCCCTTTCTGAGTATCAAACACTAGAGGTACTTTTATTATTACTGATACCTTTTTAAGCAGTGCCAATGTTTTTCAAGCTTCTTGGAAAACAGATGACACAATGGAGAAAAAAGCATATAGGTTTAAGAGCATCTAATATTTACCAATATGTAAAAAATCTGGCTCTAACATGTCGTTCTTTTTTTAAAAAAACACCTGGCTGTTCAACTTTTACCATCTCTGTTGACCTTACTTTATCTGATACATTCTTAAAGGTGAAATGGGGTCAAGTACATTTTGCATGAACAACCTTTGATGTGTACTGTTTAATATTCAACACACGTTTACTGAAGATCAAGCGTATGACTGGTACTGGAACACAGAGATGAATGACCTTGGAGAAATCTGGCTAGTAAGGGAAGCAGATACAGAACAGAAAGTCATAATAAACCACAGTAAAAACTATAAAAGCAGAGGAGAAAAGGTGCCTCTTTCTGCGTGGGGAAGTGAGAAAGTGTTATCAAGGAGGTTTAATATGAAAAGGTCTTTGAAAAATAAAAGTGGGATGGTTGGAACAAGAAAGGGCATTTCAGAAAATAACACTGATAAACTGTGTCAAACAGCACTCACAGTTTAGGACAGAAAAACAGTAACAATTAACAATACGAAAAAATATAGGGAAAAATCCAGAAAATATTTATCAACTATCATATAATTCTGTTAATGTGACACTGGTAACATAATATTGGGTGTACAGCACATTTGAATCCTTATTGTGGGGAGATTAGTGGAAATTACATCCAGGCCAAATAAATTCAGTGGTAGACAGTTACAATGAAGTGGAAGACCTTCTGAGAAAACAGGATTTCAAGTTCCGTTTTGTGCAGGATAGAGCCTAATTGAAGCAGTCATAACATATAGTAAGAAAGACACACACTCTATAATTCAACCTAAGAAATGGAAGATTGGGTTTAGGTGTATGTAGAGGACTCAAAGTAGGAATGTAGTCTGAGATACTCCAAAACTAGTTTTTGAAAGACATGGTATGAAACTTGGAAGCCATCAGGGTTGTAAGGGGTTGGAGGGTGTAATGACATTTGAAAACAGATCAGCAGAAAAGATTATTTTGGCATAGCTTGCTATAGACAGAAATAGACAAAGGTGGTACTAAAGATTCATCAAGTTTAGCAAGAAGTGTGAGATTCTAGGGTAATGTGACAGAAGCCAGGATAATGGTTATCTATGAGGAGCAGGGATGGAGGAAATATTGAATGGGAAGGGCTATGAAGAGAGGTTTTGGTAGTGCTGGCAGTGTTCTATTTTTTGACTTGAGAGATGGTTATATGGTATTCACTGGATTTTAATTCAATGAGCTATATACATTTTTTATTGTGCACTCCTGTACATGTTGTATTTCACAAAAGTAAAATTTAAAGAAAATTGGCAAATATTTAAAAGATCTAAGACTGACGTATTCACTGCTTTCCCTCATTCAGTAAGTGGTTATTGTCAGGCAATCCTGTGCCATATTGGTACTCCATGGGAGGCAGAAATATAAAGAACTGACTTAGTATACACATAGGAATATCCATAAAATCCGTAATTCAAGACTATCACATATAATTTCCTCTAAAGAAGTAAGATATACTGAGCAGTTAGCTAAACTTACTAGACTGAATGATTAACATCAAACATCAACCTTATATATTAGGGATTTGAATTTGCGGCCCAAAAATTATGTTAAATGTTATACTTTTGTTGAATTGGTCAACATTATTAATAAATTTTGCAGGTGGAGAATCTATTGTATCATGAAAGAGTAAGTACTAAAAACTCACCTTTTAATCAAAGTACTAAAGGCTTGGGAATAATTTTTTTTATTTTTTTCTAATGAAGAGACTGACATTAGGATTTGGATTGATGATATTAACAAAGTCAAATTCTTACCAGATTCTTCTGTTTTAAAAGAACCTTTAACTGCTAGATTAGTTTCATCTGCTAAGACTATATTGGGATTGGTTTCCATATGCTGACTGGAAATGCCTTGTGATATATTTTTATTATTCTTTGTTTTACCTGTTAAAAGGGAACAGGGAAACAATTGGTTAAATGACCAAAATAAAAATAAGCATCAATTAATGCAGCTTGACAGTGGTCAAGCAAATGTTAAACTTTGGTTTTAATTATGGTCTTTTGGATGTTTTTAATATGTTGCCTTGTACGTCACTGACAAGTAAAAAGATTTTTCCATTACACTGGTGGTTCTTAAACTTTAGACTACCAGAAACCACCTGTGAGGGGAGGGGTCCAAAAATTTGCATTTTTAACATGTTCTCAGATAACGCTGATACTGATGATTGGGAGACTGCACTTTCGGAATTATTGCACTAGGCCATATTGAGGGAAATGGCCAATTTTTTGTAGTCCTTTTGTTTATCCAACTGTGTTTAATATAATGTATGTATAGTAGTAGACTTCAAAAATTTGCGTTGACTGGCAAAAATGCCCACAAAAGCAAATCACAAAACGATCCTCCATTTTTACAGCTAGCTAAAGTTTCTTTAAGAAAAAACAAAACAAAACCCCCTTTCATATCCACGTTTAATGAATATTAGCAACTTTTTTCAGATGCTCTGGGGAATGCTGCTTCACTCTGGTTAAGCTTCCAAAACAACTGGAGAAACTTTTTCTTCTAACTGCCTTTAAAGAAATGGTCTTCTTACCATAGTCAAAGAGATCAAAGAGTGCCTGAAATGCTGGATCAGATTCTGTCTGTTCCAATATATCCTGTATAGCTTCTTCAGACATGTGGATTTCACTCTGGGGGAGGGGGGAAGAAAAGTTATCCTAATTGAATTAATATGGTTTGATACCAGCAAAAAACTACATTCCCAATCGTTAAAATAAAATGAACATAGGCACTATATATGTATATAAATACAAAATTTATACAGTGCTATATGTTAAGTATGGTTTTTTACTTAACATACAGCACTGTATAAATTTCAAGTGTACAGCATAATGACTCCATCTACATATATACTGTAAAATGATTACCATGGTAAGTTAACATCCATCATCTCATATAGATTAAAAAAAAGAGAAAAAAATTGTTTTGTTTTTCCTTGTGAGATCGCTTAGGATCTACTCTCAAATATACCATACAGCAGTGTTAACTACAGTTATCATGTACTCACACCTCCAGTTCTTACTTCATCTATAGCTGGAAGTTTCTATCTCTTGACTACCTTCATCCAATTCCCCACTCGCCTCTGGTAACCATAAATCTGATCTCTTTTTCTATGAGTTTGGTGTTATTATGTTCTTTAATGTTTTTCTCTTTTCACATTAGCTTATTGTACATGGATTCCTAGGTCCTCCGATATAAATCTATCTTACACCTTTTACCTACCTACTCTGGTCTTTTTATATTAAATGCTTTCTTCAAATGCTGGACAATCCTTGCCTGTCTGCTCATGTTTAAAAGCAGCATGCCAAAAGCTACCTGAAGACTGTGCTAATGGTGGGAGCAACTACAATCTACGCCATAGAATAAGCTTACAAAACCACCTGTATGTTTAGTGTTTTTCTTTTGAGTTAAGATTTCTTCCTGAGAGAGTTTATGACTTACAACAGTGTTTCTGGGGGACAGTGTGGAATGGGGAGAAAATACGGAGTTTAACGACTTCCTAAAGTTTGCATCTTATCCTATTTGTCAAAGCCCTATCTTTACTTTCAGAAGTACTGGTGACAGGCCTTTTGGGGCTTCTGGTGGTAAAGTGGCTTTTATCTCAGCTTTGCCTTTGCTGCCAAGTCAGATACCACTTGCCCATTTTAACTTCCAAAAAACTTTTCTCTATCTTGTCCTGTTCTTTGTCCTTGTGGGTTTACACTTTTTAAATAAAAATTCCCTATATTGTCTTTTTAGTATTAGGGTACAGAATTAAATGTTTAATTCATTATGTTTTAAAGGGAAGGAACCCCTTTGCAGCAGACATAGAAACATTTTTGTTTGCATAACTATGCCACAATTTAACCAATTCCCACATTTGGACATTTAAATTTTTTCTAATTTTCAGTTATGGTACATAATGCTTCAATGAAAATTTTTATCCAGGTACCTGTTCATTTCCTGGGACAAATTCTTCTCAGTGGAAAAGATATACAGATTTAAAATTTTGAGAACTACTTCTAAGCAGCCTTCCAAAGACACTGTGTAAGGATGCCTGTTCTGTGTAAAAATGTGCATGTTCTTACAAATAATGGGTATTAGCAATTTTTAAGCATTACTGGTCTAATTAAGTAAAAGTAATCTGTTGTCTTAATTTACATTTATTTTTGAATTGAATATATTTCCATGTTTATTGGAAACCTGAACTTTCTTTGGAGACCATTATGATTTAAATGGAATGATGCTGAACACACTTTAGAATAACTCATTCAAAACTGGTATGCAGCCATGGGGTAAAGGGTATATACCCTACCCATCAACAGTCAGCAGGAGTGCTGAGATTTCTCACGCTTACAAGCTATTGGGGTAAAACACCACCACGTTTCCTGTGAAATTCAACCCAGTAGATTGATAATTCTCACACTGGAGCTGGAACAGTATGTTAGAAAGTGTGCAAAGTAGCTGGATAAAAATGATGTATTTTTCAATTGCATCAATTTTACATGAACACTTAAGAGATTTTGTTAAAAATAAAACAAACAGGAATATATCATAGAATAAATAGCAAAACTGATAGACTATTTTCTGCTAAAATACTGTATTTCAAAAAAATTTTAGTATTCTGGCTAGGAGCATTTATTTACTCTCCGTTTATAGTTGGAGATTTAAAAATCTCAATTTCAGTTATCTATAAATCATTCTGCAAATTCTTCAATTTTGGTGAAGAATACATTTGAATCCCATGGAAAAGGAAATGAATGTGGAGCAAGAGGTAAAGTAGAACTCTCAAAAGTCATAAAAAGTTGGGTTTTTAAATAAAAATTGCCTCAAAATGAAAAAAAAAATTATTTGAAGTTAAAGAACCAATTAAATTGGATTATGAGGATGTAAAGAGAACATCAACAATTCTTGATGAAATGTGATTTAGGAGAAATCAGGAGCTTGAACAAATATTTATAAATCCATGAACCTGGAAATTTACAGTAATGTAAATGTCAAGTCAAGAATCCAATGTTAAACTATGAAATGGTGCACCATAACCTTATAAAAGTTATTGTTGAAGAAACACACTTTTCTAGTAAATCTCTCATTTTATTCTAGTATATGTGCTGCCGAAGCAAGCACCCTCATTTTATTCTAAACTTTCCAAAGAATCCTGAAATACACGTTCCAAATATACCTACAAATTCAACTTGTAAATATTTTTTAAATGCAAGGTATATAGACAATAAAATACACAGATCTGAAGTCCACAGTTCAATGAGCTTTGACGACTATAAGGACCGCGTAACCACCAACCCCATCAAAATTAAAATGTAGACCATTCCCGTCACTCAGGGAATTCACACATCCACACACCATTCCCCTTTCTAGAGAAAACCTCCCCTTGGCAAATCACTCTCCTTACCCTCATTCAGGCAATAATTTCTGATTTCTATCAGTAAATTTGTGTTGCCTGTTTTAGAACTTTATTTAATGGAACCATACAATATACGTTCTCTTATGTTTACCCTCTTTGATCAATATAACTTTTTGAGATTCACTCATTGTTTTTATGTGTATTAGTAGCGCATTCTTTTCTATTGTTCAGTAGTGTTCCATTTTATGACCATGTCAAAATTTGTTTATTCCTTTTTGTTGATGGACATTTCGTTTGCTCTCAGTGTTTGTCTACTATGAACAAAGCTGATACGAATATTCTTGTTTTTTTGTGAATATATTTGTTTTCTTTAGGGTAAAACCTAGCAGTAACTGCCAAGTCACAAGGTAGGTGTATACATAACTTTGTAAGAAATTATCTGTTTTCTAAACTGGTTGTATTTTACATCCTCCACCAGCAAGTTTTCAGTGTTCTAGTTGTTTCACATCCTTGCCAACATTGGGTAGGTGTCAGATTTTTTATTTTAGCCATTCTAATGAGTGTGTAGTGGCATCTCATTGTATTAACTTTCATTTCCCAAATGACAAATAATGTTGAGTTATCTTTTCATGGGCTTATTGGCCATTCCCGAATCTTCCTCGTCTGCTCTAGTCTTTCACCTATTTTTTAAAATGGTATGGTTTATTTTTTATTATCTTTATATACTCTGGATATAAACTCTTTGCCAGATGTGTATTATGAATATTTTCTCCAAGTTGATGATTTGCCTTTTAATTTTCTTTAATGATGCTTTTAACAAGCAGGTATTTTCAAAATTCCTACTTTACCTATTTGTATAACTGGCCGTTCACTTCTTAGTGAAGCTGATGCATTTGGTATTCAGTTAGGTATTATGTATTGCTATTGTTTTAAAAAGTTATTTAAATCTGAATTTTTAACTTTTCCCAAATACTATACAGTATTATGAACAATCAAGAGCAGAGGGTTGTCTTCACTATCATATAATCTCTCCCAGTATCTAGCAGAATGCCTTGACTACGTAACCACCTGATGTCTGATGTGTTTGTGGAGAAAATATAAGCAAGAAGTTCAAGACTATAAAAGTTTAGAATAGGCAACACGTATTTGTTCAACATTAAGATAGAAAAGGCTCTTTAAAGTAGTATTGGTAGATAAATTTACTGAATTTCACAATGGGTAAATATGCCAAAAAAGTTTTTAAAGTATTCTGAAGGAACCGACAAAAAAAACAAAAGAAAAGAAACTCACTGGTATTACACAGAATTTATCATCTGAAAGAAAACCTGCTATAATGAATTCATTTTGTCGGCACGGCAACAAAAATGATCATATCACCTGACAGTCCAAGTAAAAGGGTGTGCTGCAGTCACAATCTCAGCTGCTCTTCAAAAAGGATATTTGCACATGGACAAAGCTTAAAACATATATTGTTAAAGTCTTCCTTTACCAGTTTTCACTTTCACCTTCACTATTGCTGAATGGCAACAGTGAGTATATCCCCTATCTTCCTTCTCTTCACAGTAAATTTCACATGTTATTCATTTAGTTAGTAATCTTTTTTAAAAAAAGATTATTTCTTTTCTCTTGTTCATTTTATTTTGTTAACTATTACTTGGATTCCTTATGTAACTTGAACATAATACTTCATTGTTTCTTTATATTTTTATAGTTTGTAGCAGTGTAGAGAAAATTAATTTATTATGTATACACGACAAAACTGTACAAATACACCCACTAATGAATCTTTAAGTATTAAATACTTAGAAATCTACAACTGATTGTTGAATGGATATAGAAGAAGTATTTTACTGATATCTGAAAGAGTTGGTTAGTTATTAGATGGGTTAGGAATGTCTTATTACTTTTATTATTTAAATAATGCAATTTTAATATATGTAAATCAAACTACTGTGCTCCATGCCTTAAACTTATACAGTGATGTATAGTAATCATTTTTCAATAAAACTGGAAAAACTAAAGTCATGTGTCGCTTAACAATAGGATATGTTCTGAGAAATGCATCGTTAGTTCATTTCGTTGTTGTGTGAACATCACAGTATGTACTTACACAAACCTAGATGGTAGAGCCTACTATACACACAGGCTATATGGTGTAGCCATTTGCTCCTAGGCTACAAATCTGTATAGCATGTTATTGTACTGAATAATGTAGGCAATTTTAACACAATGGTATTTGTGTTTCTCCACATACAAAAGGTACTGTAAAAATATGGTCTATGAGATAAAAAAAATGGTATACTTGTATATAGCATTCAGCATGAATGTAACTTGCAAGACTGGAAGTTGTTCTGGGTGAGTCTGTGAGTGAGAGCTGAGTAAATGTGAAGGCCTAAGGCATTGCTGTACACTACTGTAGACTTCATAAACACTGTCCCACAAGCCCCCCCGCCTCCCTACTGCTTCCTTCTGACAAGGTCAGAAATAGAACATCAAAGCTGTCAAAGCTGCTCCATGAACAGGGATCTGGTCTAGGCTGGTTGGAAATATGGAGGAGAAACCGTCTGAGTAAGGCATAGATCTCCATTATCGTGACTGTCAGGAGGGAGTGAAAGGTGGCCTAAGGATCAGTAGGAATGAGAAATCAAAATGAAGTGGTAAAGCAACATATAGGGGACTATCATGGCGATGTGGTTTTGGCTACTGCGTGTTGGACTAGTGATTAGATTAAGGAACTTCATGGTAGTCATAAACTAGAGGGTGTTTTTAACATGGAGCGGGTATAGTACTGAGGATTCAATACTTTGACTTTGGAATTTGTTTTTGGTTCCATTAACCCTATCTGGCACAAACGGATCTCTCTGGCATTGAAGTGACGGAAGAAATAAAACTTATCTATGCTTCACATCATTACACCCTGAAAATATTTCCAAAGTACGGGGACAGGCTGGCTCTACACTACCACAGAAGGCTTTTACCAAAGTGGCAGTGACACTTAATATATTTGTGGACCTGGATCCTAGTACAGGATCTTAGGTGCTCAACAAAGAATTACAACAATGTATTCTGAAGACCATCATGCTACACCTGGCGCGGCTCTAGCACCCTCTGAATATGTAGTGCTGGGGACAGGCTTCTCTGTGCTAGGAGTCAGCCAATGAAGTCATTGGCAGACTGATTGGGATATAACCTGTACACTCAAAATTGAGGTGCTGTGAGTGAGAGGAAATCTACTGCCAGGCTCCACAGTTACTGCTTTTGTCAGAAAAAAACAAAATTCCTCCTAAACCATATATCCTTCCATTTCTTACAGAAAATTTAGCTCCATTAGTAATCTTATAGGACCACCTTCATACAAGCGGTCTGTTGTTGACCAAAACATTGTTATGTGGTGTTACGGCTGTAATGAATTTTGACTATTTGAAATTTCACTATCTAACATAGTTTCAGGAACAGATTACACTTGGGTAATAAAGGAAATCTATATATTAAATTATTTTAAATAATTTGATATATTCTCTATAATCTGTTGACAATGGTTTTGAATGAAAGCAAAATACCATCAACTTTAACTGTGAGTTTATGTACTAACACACACAGATACCCCACCCCATACCTGAAGTCCCAGGAGTTCATCAATTGAAGTCTCTGGTTCAGTAGCAGCAACCAGTCTCTGGTTGCTATCTGTCTGCTTTGGCGCTTGAGCAATATTGTTGTCACTGTAGTACAGAAGAAAAATTTTTAATGTAGTTCTTAATTAGGCAAAAACAATTAGGTATTTTAAACACAATAGCTTACCTAGTCAAAAATTTATTAATGTTTTCCGCAAGCTTTTCTTGAAGAGATTTGTTGCTTAATATTTTTTCTCGTGCATTTTCAATAACCATTTGCTGGAAAAGAATGTCAACATTTGCAAAAGGATACATAGAATATTATGTTAATTATTTTAAAAGAATCAATTATTAGAAGCTGGGTAGTTTTAACAAATGTAGGTGGAAATTCAGAAGTTATGGTAGCCCACTCTATATTAACACTTGAATACATTTTACAACTGCCAAGTGTTTTCACAGATCCTTCACCAACTCTTCCTTCACTGATTACAGAAGACAATTCCAAACTCTTTAGCTTTTCATACAAGGTTTTTAATAATCTGACTCCATAAAAAGATCTATTATGTAATCCAACAATGTACTTACTATTTCCTAAACATACAGCTGTTTCTTACTTGGTGTGACTGCACATGTTATGTATTCTGAATGAACTGTCTCCTGTTAAACTTCGCCACCATCTATCCCAAGGCAATTCCCCTGCACAGTCTTATAGAAATACTGTATTACACACACACACACACACACACACACACACACACACACATTCTCTCTCTCTCACATACTATATATAGAGCGTGCCAAAAAAATGTATACACACTTTAAGAAAGGAAAAAACTGTATTAATAAATACTGATAACACAAGATGACTACAAGTCATGTTTGACTTCAGCAATTATAAGAGGTGCTCAATGGTTACCATCAGCACCTGATTACAGCGAACTACTGCTTGAGCAATGCTGACGGAGTGTTAACATCTCTTAAAATGTGTATACATTTTTTTGGCACCACTGGTGTATACTGCGCGCGCGCACACACACACACTTGGTATATATATTAGTATTTTAAAACTCAGAAATATCTCAAGTTGCAAAGTTTGGGAGTGTCACTTACTTTTTCTACTGCAAATGCATTTGGATCCTGGAAATTCCGTATCGTTGATTGAGGCCCAGACAAAGTAATACTTTTCCTTTGAGATTCACTGAAACACAGTTTAAAAGCTTGGCTTTTAACTAGTATGATTAACAGATTCACTGATAATTATATATACCGACATAAATCTTAAAGACGTTGGTAGAATATTTTCTTGATTTGTGGTAGGAAAAAAGGGCAGTATAGTAGAAAAGCATTATTAGACACGAATTAAGAAATGAATTTGAAGTTGCTTTACCACCTATTAGCTATGTGGTCTGTAGCAAGGTAAGCTATGACCCTCTGACCCACTTTATAATGGGATAAGACCAACTGCATTATTGGGTTTATGAAAAACTTGAAATAAAGTATACGTAAAGACTTTATAAAAAGGTCAAGGTTCCTATAAATGTTAGGTATTATTATAGTTGTTTTACTATTTTATGTGGTTCAGTGAGGAAACTTAGTATAAAGGAGGCTGAGGTTAGCCTTGAATGAGAGAAAATCAGTGGTAAAAATTCCAACAAAAATACCCTTGCCATGGTAGTTGAGAAAACAGGAAAAAACAAACAAAACCATTTTAAACTATTAGCCCTCTTTTCTGAAATATCCTTCAAACAAATATACATGGGCTAAGTATGACAGAAAGAACTTTGCTCAGACTGTCCCTGAAAAGATCGCTAACGATTGAGGACTTTAAATATATTTATAGACCCTGAAACATGCTAGTATTACATATATATATTTAGAAAACATTTCAAAAAAATTTGAGAGAACATCAATTTTAAGATATAAATTTCTGTACCACAACAGAAAAAAATATATTTCCAATGAAACAGTGACATGCCATTATAAGATACAATCTGATTTT
This sequence comes from Rhinolophus ferrumequinum, assembly GCF_004115265.2. Classification (NCBI taxonomy): domain Eukaryota; kingdom Metazoa; phylum Chordata; class Mammalia; order Chiroptera; family Rhinolophidae; genus Rhinolophus; species Rhinolophus ferrumequinum. Next base: position 77,227,443 of record NC_046294.1, on the reverse strand, counting down.
GCAGAGGTGATAATGTGAAAAAAATGTGTTTTGGAATGGATATAATAGTTGTCCCAAGAACTTAATCCAATCTTAAATTTATTTACAATGTAAATATGCTGGCATCAACCTTTTTTTTTTATGTTTTGGAAACTTGTCCTTTTATTTTAAAAAGCATTTACCTTTTGCGTCTACCAGGAGACATTAAACTGGCATGAGTTTTCTTCTCCTGAGGACCAGGAATGATATTTAAAGGCTCTCCAGCTGTATTTCAAGAAAACAAAGCAGTAAGTCAAGGAAACTGAATAATTTTCTAAACTTGAATTAATAGAATAAGTAGTACTGCAAAAAAAACTTTTTAAAGATTTTACTTATTTATTTATTTTCCTCACAGTGGACCATGCAGGGATTGAACTGGCAACCTTTGTGTTATTAGCACCCTGCTCTAACCAACTGAACTAACCGGCCATGCCGCAAAATTTTTTATTAAATTCAATTAGCATACACTGAGTACTGCCACATGCGAGGCACTGTAGAAAATATAAGATGAATAAAATATAGCATAATAACTTAACATTTTGCAATAAAACACAAAGTATAGTACAGGCTCAACAAAAATAACATGGCAGAATGGAAGAACTGTAAGAAATATAAACTAAGTGTATACTATAGTGTACATATACTAAGTATTTTTACCCAAAGGTATAAAAATAGTTGGAGAAAAGATGGAAATGAGGGAGAATGTAATGGATGGCAACAAATTTTAGCTGCACAAAAGAGAAAAAAGACTAGAGTAGAAACAGAGAGCTGGTACCTCAATTCTAATTCCAACTCCGCTATTAACTTGCTTTTTGCCCCTTAATATCATGTGTTTTCAAAAGTTTCAAGTATACAACAAGCAAGATGTATCTAAGATGATTTCTAAGTTTATCCCTAGAACTCTAAGATTCAGCCCGGAGTATGAAGGATTTTCAACATGTAGAGATGGAGGTGAATAGGAGGACAGACTACCATGAACAAAAATAAGGTGGTGGTGGAATATGTGTATTCCTTTAAAAATCAAATACAACGGTTTTTTCTATTAATGTAGAAAATTAGAATTAGAACAAAGCTTAAGGTTGAACTTCAGTTAGAATAGAAATAAGAATCCTAGATTAAACTGTCTCATAGATTTAACAGTATATCTATTTCATGGCAAATTTACCTGAAGTCTGTTTCTCTCATCTTTTCTTTGCTATAATTTTATACCATGAGTATAAAGACATTAGTATACCATCTCATTCATACAATTTGATTAGAAACAAAATTTATGAGAGTAAAATTTAAACTTACTGGTCACAGTGTCTTGTGACTGTGAATGGTTAACTACCACAAAATTTGACCTCAAAGGAATTGAAGTTTGGCTAATTGGCCGAATAACTTGTGTAGCTGTCAAAGGAGCACTAGTAGCAGTAGTAAACTGTCCTGAAAGATACGGTAAAGTCAGCAACTCTGAATTGACGGGAGCTGTTTGAGATGCAAGCCTTCTCTGCCGTTTAATTTCTGCAATCCCACTTCTTGTTCGGGCTGAAATACATGAGCATTTAAAAAATTAACTCAATGTCAGAGTAGTTTGGGGATTTTAAGAAGTTTACATGATACATATGCTATTATTTAACATGTTAGATCTATAGACTGGTCAAAAACATCAACTTAGTTTATATGATAAAGTCTTAAGAAAAACTGAAATGAGTACACTAAAACTTTATAAATCTAAAAGTATGTTTCTTTTGTAGTAATTCATACTGATAACACCTGCAAAAATTAGAAATCAAACTTAAACAGGGAGTACTTAAAAATGCATATTTTTACAATAATGCAAATATTAGTTCCTAAAATGATAACTATACTTAGTAAAGCAGTAGTTTAAACAAAATATACACTTAGCACACATGTAGTATTAATTAAAATGTTCTTCTGATAGAGTCTGAAGTAATTCCGAATATTATTTAAAGTAGAATACTAACCTCTCTGATTGGCAGCAAACCCTGGGGAACTTTGCATACTCCTAGCAAATAAAACAAAGTAGTTAGACATTAAACATCTTCTGTTGCCAAGATATACTCTGATTTACTTGTAGTCACACCTGAAATAAATTGAGTTAAAAGGCAATCGATATTTCTAAGACAAAAAAAGACAAGCACATTTTTTGTGGGGCAAGGAGTAACCAAATCTTATTTGCTTTAGTAGAAAAATAGTGGCATATAAACAAACACACACGCACAATTTTATCACGTTTATCATACAATTTTATCTAATGCAATATATTAGAGAGCTTTGACATCCCATTAAGAATACAATTTGACTTGACTTTAGGAATTCAATATATTTAACAAAGCTATACATATAAAATTTTACAATTCTCAATTATTTCTTTTAATTATAGAGATGGCTTCCCAGAGAAATTCTGATTTCCATAAATTCCATTAATACTTCAGAATCCCAAAACTGATTTCAAAGGACATCCTGGTTTTATCATATTTGTGACTATGAAATTATTTCATCCTACCTCTAAAGGAGCAAAGCAAACATGCAAGAAAATTCACAATACAAGCTGATCCTCCTTGTACTATAAATTGGAGTTACCCATGTATTTGGTAAACAGACAGAAGACAGATATTGTGCCACTGTCTTAGGAAATCTGTCAAATGTCTACCAACAAGAACCACAAAACTTACTGAATTAAATAAGCATTTTCAATAACAAACAAACCAACCTTGGAGACCACCTGGCTAAGAGCCCTCTCTTTTTATGAAACACCCTGTCAATAAAATATCTCAATAACTTCTAAGTATTTATAGGTGTTAATACATTGTGAATGTTACTGAAGATTATTGGCAAGGGGAGAAAACACAAGAGTCAGGAAAGGGGAATAAAGGAAAGACTAGCAAATAAGATGTGATACAGTTAGATATAAAACATTTGGGGCCATTTTAGCAGTTTAAATTGAGGAAGGAGAATGAGGCCCCTGATGAATTTAAGTGAGTTATTCACTTGTAGTAGCTCTGGGAGAAAGGGTAGGAAATCAAGGTTTTCATACCACACTGTATAGTTAAATAAGAAATGTTATAAAATTGGCATCAATAGGGCTGGCATCCTTCTAAGGATGCTGAAACTGGCATTCCAAGGTTGTGATCTAGATATAAGGTGAATATAGTACCATGTGAAAATTCTAAACATAGAAGATTCCAGAAGTGTTATTATTCAAACTTGTTTCTTTGCAAGAGAAGCAGCAGCAGGGCATGGATTCCACACATCAATTCTCTGCGTGTGTAATGAACATGCAACTGCATAAGGGAATTCACAGAGGACTCGGATTAGGAGACTTGTATTCACACGAGACTGCGATGAGATTTGTATTCTAGCCAGAGATCTGTCTGTAAATTGCTATGGGAACTTGGGAGTGTCATTAAACATTTCTGTTAAGTCTCAATTTCCTCATTTCTAAACATTTTATTAAAGTATGCAATATATTTCAAATTATTCCAATCAAAGACAAAGAAACATCAATAAGCTCGAGAGTAATTTCAAAATTAGTGTTATATAAATGTTCCATGTGAGTCCTAAGATTTTAAACTCAAAGTGATTCTTACATGTTTACACTCCGAAATCATTATATACATTCTGATAAGATTATTGTATAAGCTTTTTATTACCTGATCTGAGAAAGTGTATGGTCTAACTTCTTCCACAGAGATGACATAATTGCTGGGACATGAGTTGATGTTTCTAAAAGAAGAAAAGTTTCTTAATAAAACCAGTTGGAGAAAATTCATTATTTAATTTGAATAGAAAGAGGAAAACAATGAATGAGGAAAACAAACTCTTCTCTCAGCTGCTAACTTTACGCAGGGAAATGAAGAGGCTGCTTTCTTTTCTGAAGCCAATGAATATCAGATGCAATATGCGTCAAAATGGACATTTGTGAAATCTCTGAAGCTTTTGTAGATCAAAAATTTGGATCTTCTTTGAATTAAAAAATGACAAACTATTTTAAATATTTGCTCTATTTGCCATCATGTGATATCTGAAAGTGAATTAAAAAAATTTGACTTATAAGTAATCAAAAAGTCATGGAAATTCCTTGAGTGTAGAAATTAGTTTTCTACATCCAATGTTTTCATGTCCAAATCACTGTAAATGCTTAGGAATCCCTTAAAAAAAAATCTTACTCAGAATTATAGGCAAAATTCCTGAGGACTAATTAGTCTTTTTTAGGATATGCTTTAAAACCACGATGGGAAACACATTTAAAATCTTTACCAAATATTTATAAAAACTCAAACCAGAGAAAGCTACCTGACATAATAATGGGACATAAACCCTCGTATTACAATAGCATATTGTTTCTGATATCATTTACACTCTAAACATTCCCGTAAGTTAATATAGTTTGGGAAAAGAAGACTTGGGCAAAAAAATCAAGTAACCTTGAAGAATTAAAAATGAAATTCAGGCCCTGAACTTCCAGATCTATTACTTTCTAGTTTCTAGTTTTGTGATTTTGGAGAAGTTATCTGGCTTCTCTAATCCTCAGTTTTCTTTTTTAAAATGTTTTTTTTGTTGTTGTTTTAAGATTTTATTAGGGAAGGGGAACAGGACTTTATTGGGGAACAGTGTGTATTTCTAGGACTTTACTGGAGAACACTGTGTTTTTTCTAGGACCCATAAGCTCCAAGTCAAATTGTTGTCCTTTCAATCTTAGTTGTGGAGGGCACAGCTCAGCTCCAGGTCCAGTTCAACATGGAGCCATTGTTCAATCTTAGTTGCAGGGGGCGCAGCCCACCATCCCTTGTGGGAGGTGAACTGGCAACCTTGTAGTTGAAAGCACATGCTCCAACCAACTGAGCCATCCGGCCGCCCAGGAGCTCAGCAGCAGCTCAGCTCAAGATGCTGTATTCAATCTTAGCTGCAGCCCACCATCCCTTGCGGGAGTTGAACTGGCAACCTTGTGGTTGAGTGCACGCACTCCAACCAACTGAGCCATCCAGTCACCCGGGAGCTCAGTGGCAGCTCAGCAGCAGCTCGTTGTCTTCATTCTAGTTGCAGAGGGCGCAGCTCGCTGGCCCATGTGGGAGTGAAACCGGCAACCCTGTTGCCCAGAGCTCACGTTCTAACCAACTGAGCCACCCATCCGCCCAATCCTCAGTTTTCTGATACTTAAAAATAGGTCTAAACAATCAACACCTCTCACTAGATTATTTTAAGGACTAAGATAAAACATGAAAACACTCAGCACAATGTTGTTTATGAACAGTAGTCAATAAACGTTAAATTTATTTCTTTTCCACGTAATCATTTTATGCTAATTACTTACTACTAATCCTTCTGTTAATTTGTACGCTGTGGAAATAATCATATTAGAAAACAAAACAAATTTTAACTTTCTCCCTAAAACATTAATTTAGGAAAGTATTATTTTATATTCTAGTCAATATAAGCCAGAAGTTTATGACTGGTTCCTGTGTTCAGATTTAGACTACAAAGAACTAAATTAAAATATTAGTTTGAAATGTTATAACACACAGCAATGCCTGTTCATCAGAGTAGATGCACAGAATTAAGAGTTTTATTCTAGGTCTTTTTAAATAATTATTTTGTTATATTTGTTAATATTCAGATTTGCAGTTTATCACTCAATATAAACACAGAATATTTAGGTATTTCCCAGTAAAATTCATCTCATCATAACTGAGACAAGTTTTCTTATGGCTTTTAAGTGGCATTAATAGCCTTTAAAAATTCTAATTAAAACAATTAAATAAATGCTATGTAAGATTAACAACAAAAAAATCCCTGAACCTGAATTCTTACCTTTTGTTTTCATAGCTACATATTCATTCAAAATTGTTGTCAAGTTTTTTCCAAATAAGGACTGAAAAGAAAAAGATAAAGCATTACCAAAATCATATACTACTAACAACAGGTTCCTACTATGAAACACTTCACCATATTAAGTTATTAAAAGATCTGGATTGCAGAGTAGCTAGTGAAGAAAGAGTAGAGAGCAAGTCATCAAAAATGAAAATAGTCATTCAAGTTAGGGGGTCGAATCAAATATTCTAAGGGTAAAGACTCGTTTGAATAAGTCTTGACTTTAAGAATAACACTGTGACTATGCTTCTTTAGCTAAAATAACCCAAAGGCATAAAAGCAGTTTTCAGCTGGGAGGTAGGGATCCAGTCATGTAACTGTTTAAAAACAGTAAGGACCCACTTGTAACATGCCCTTTCTATCCTACAAGCCAGGTGACTCTGCCAAAGAACAAAGCAAACTATCGAGTGTAAGGGATACCCTTCCCAAAGATCGTACCTTCCTATTTCCACTTCTATTGTCTCATTTTATCGCCCCCCATTCCTATTACTACTAAAGGGCAGGCTTTTATTACCTCGTTTGTCATCATATAATAAAATAGGGAAGAACAAGGGTTTCTAGAGCAGGCAGTTCTGGGTTCAAGGTCAACAATTACTACAGGTGTGATAAATCACCTAAATTCTCTAAGGCTTACCTCCAAATATACAAATGAACATATTAATTCATAATTGTTTGTTGTAAAGATAAAGTTAGGATACATGTAACATGACCAGCACAATGTTTAACACATAACAAGTCATTAGTTCCCTTTCATCTCCTGAAGTTGCATAGCAGCTTTCTAATTTGTTCTTCTGTCTTAAAGCCTAAGAAGTATGAGGGGATTTGCTTAATACTATCTTGGTCATTATACCTTGCTTTATTTCTAATAACTAATAAGTAATTGCGGAATGACTGCTATGTACTGAAAGGTGTCCCCCAAGATTCATGTGAGAACACAGCAAGAAGGTGGCCCTTTATAAGCCAGGAAGACAGTCCTCACTAGGAATTGAATCAGGGACATCCTGATGTTCAACTTCTCAGCCTCCAGAACTGTGAGAAGTGCTTGTTTTTAAAAAAACGTGAAGTTTTTAGGGTATTACTGCTACTAGGCCCTCATAGCAGACAAAACTACATAAACACACAGACGCGCTAACCCACATATACAAACATAACTGTATTTCTATATGTATTTGTACATATATTAAACATGCCTTCATAGTGATACTTGACTGTAATTCAACATCACAGGTTTTATTCTTATGCTTATTTGTATCTTCTTTCTCAGAGTGAGAAACCTGGCTCCCATTATCTACAGTCTATTTTTGTACTTGTGTAGAATTGCTAATTTAGAAAAACTCAAATTTAAGATTCATTCATGTTATGCGAATCAACTGTTATTTATTGTTTAGTAGTATTCCATTGTATGAATATACCAGTTTGTTATTCACTTGCTGAAAGACACCTTGGTTTTCAGTTTTTGATCACCAGAGTTAAAAATTATTAAGCAGGTTTTTGTGTGAACGTAAGTTTTTCAATTCACTTGGGTAAATATCTGGGTATACGAGTGCTGGGTTACACAGGGAGAGTATATTTAAGTTTGTAAACAACTGCCAATCTGTTTTACAAAGTAGCTGTATGAGATTTTGCATTTTCATCAGCAATGAATGGGAGTTCCTGCTGGTCTGCATCCTTGCCATGAAGGATCTTAAGTTTTTATTTTTTATACTAGCCATTCCAATAGGTATATACTGATATCTCACTGGGGTATTAATTTGTATTTTCCTAATGATTAATGATGTGAAGGCTTTTTTTTTTCCCCATATGCTTATTGCCATCCATATATTTTCTTTGGGACAGTCTTTAGATCTCTTGCCCACTTAAAAAAAAGTTTTTTTTTTTTTTTTTTTTTTAAATTATAAGAGCTTTTAATATATTCTGGGAACATATCCTTTATCGGGTACGTGAGTTATATTTTCTTCTAGCCTGTGGCTTGTCATTCTTTTAATGCTACCTCTTACAGAGCAAAAGTTTTTAATTTGTGGAAAATTGAATTTTTATAATCAGTGCTTTTAGTATCATATCTAAAAACTCATTGTCAAACACAAGGTTACACAAAGTTTTTCCTGTTTCTTCTCAAAAGTCTTATGGTTTTACATTTTCTGTCTATTATCTATTTGGTTAATTTTTGTACGAGGTTCTTTTTCTGTATCTGAATGTCTAATTGTTCTATCACCATTTGGCGATAAGATGATCCTCCTCCACTGAAATGCCTTTGCACTCTTCTCAAAAGCCAGATTTGTCCCACTGATCTAACCTTCCCCTAATGTCACTCAATCTTGACTACTATAGCTTGTTGGTAAGTCTTAAAATAAGTAATGTGAGTCCTCCAACTTGTCCTTTTTAAGACTTGTTTGGTCTATTCTAGTTCCTCTGCATTTCCATATGTAATTTAGAATTCAGCTTGTTGCTGTCTACGACAATGCTTGTGGAGATTTTGATTGCAACAAATCTTTAGATCAAAATGGGAAGAACTGACATTTTAACAATATCGAGTTTCTCAATCCATGAACACAATATATGTCTCCTTTTATTCAATTCTTTGATGTCTTTCATGTAGATTTTAGAATACACATCCATACATATTTTATTAGATTTATTACCTAAGTATTTTATTTGTTTGTTGCTAATGCAAACGGTATTTTTTTAAAAAAAATCAATACCCAATGGTCCATTGTGGGTATAAAGAAATACGATGAATTTATATATATTTTGTACCCTGTGACCTTGCTCATCTCTAGCAGCTTCATAGATTTTTTTTTTAGGTTTCCTCCACAGACAATCATGTTGTCTGTGACATGAAATGAATCTAAGAAGCCATGTTTAAAATAAGATGACAAAGTATCATTTCAAGTAATGTAGTTGTAGAATGTATCTTTTTTTTTTTTTTTTTTACCAAAAGATGCTGTTAGTCTAGTGACCCATTTTATATTTGTCTGAAGTAAGGAACCAAACAGGAAAGGTTGAGCTGTTATAAAATACCACAAACAAGGTGGCTTAAATAATAGACACCGATTTCTCATCATTCTGGAGGCCGGAAAGTCCAACAAGGTGACAGCCGATTTGGTTCCTGGTGAGATCCAACTTTGTGGCTTGTAGACATCCCTTCTTGTTGCTCCAAAGGCCTTTCCTCGATGTGTGTACATAGAGCGATCTCTTTCTTTTACACTTCTTCTGAGGGCACTAATTTCATGAGTGCCCCAACCTCATAATCTAACCTAAATCTAATTAGTTCCCAAAGGCCCTTCATGCATATACCATCACACTGGAGTTTAGGGTTTCAACACACAAAGTCTGAAGGGACACAAATATTCAATCCGTAACAGGAAGTAAACAAGGCCCAAGACAAGAAGTAGTGAAAGTAATTAGAAATGAGGGTATCATTATGACACTGATTTTTAGAGGCCAAGTTCTTAATTCACTTACCAGCTTTGGCATAAATGTATGAAAAGAAGAGCTGTCATTTTGGGGGTCTTTCCAATCATGCATGAATGCAAACTATCAAATTTCTGATAAATTTGATTTTGCTAATGAGCTGATTTTAAGACTCTGCTTATAGTCTCTAATGTTCATCAATGATGAAATATTTCCCTTAAGAAACAAATCACTCACCAGCAAGCAGGCTGGGATAAAACCTTCATCTGTACAATGTTCTGCATATTCTTTTAAATGTGAACTTTCCAAAATAAAAGTCTGGCAAGTAGAAGTGAGGTTTTCCTGTTGTAAATATCCTAAATGAAAAATAAAAGTTTAGGTAATTTCAGTAAATCCTACACTTTTGATAAAACTGCTATTAGAAATGCTAGAGACCCATGTTGGGCACACACATAGGAAGTGGAGCACTTTCATATCACAAAAGCAATTTCAGGTTGAATGTGCTGGGTTTTTATAGCCTAGCTCAGAAACACCAGTTTGTGCTGCCACAAAGTAGAATTCATAGAATAAGTGGCTGGTTAATGGGAAAAATCCTAACCACACTGGAAAATAAGGTTTGATAAAGTGCAATTACTCCACAGTAATGCTTATAGGAGAATCAACAAAGCAACAATAAATAAATAACTGGAGACCACTAAAGAAATGATATTCTTCCACTCCATAACCTCCATATTGACTAGGTCAGTAAACGATACAAATTAACTTACTGAATTAAAAAAAAAAAATCTATATTCTCTCAATGTTGCTATTTACTACTTCATTTATTTGCCTAATGATTTAAGAGAAAAATGAAGAAAATAACTACTTTGCATGAAACGTGAGACAGGCACTTCTTTGATGTTTTAATTTATGCTCTGTGGGAATCAAAGCATTAACTATGTCAATAAGAACTCTGACACTCACACCTAACTGACATTTATGGAACAATATTATGAACCAGCGCTCAGTACTTTTACACACATGGACACTTTATTTGTCCTCACTAGCAGCCCATCTTTCTCTCTTAGGATAACTAAGTTTTAAGTAAACTAACCACTAAAAATCGTAGTATAGTACAAAAAGAACACTGGACAGACTATCAGGAAACCAGGTTCTTATTCTATTCTGTTAAAATAAACATTGTGACTTTGGGACAAAAAAAAAAATAATCATCTCTTCTTCAGGTCTCGATGCTTCATCTGTATAAGGCACCACACTTGCCTTGACTTGTGGATCAAATCTGGTTAAATTACTCCTTTCAATCACTTCCCATAGCTCTCTTTAAACTTCTCAATTCTGAGCGGCTTCAGTAGGAATGGTGGATTGAGGACCTCCAAAAATCCTCTACTCCATAAAAGCAATGAGAATACTGACACAAGTAATTAAAGTTAATTTTTACAGACCTCTAAAAACAGTCTTGCAAAAACCTGAGAACATTTAAAGAAATGTTAGTAAGTACAGTGAACAATGTGATATTTTAACTTGTTTTATTGTCACGCTCATTTCCCCAGCTTAGTGGCATACTTGAAAGTCAAAAGCCTGCAATCATTGTGAAAACTATCAGCCTAGCAGCCTTGAAGGAATCAGATGGGGCTGGAATTTTTCCAAAGCCCCAATCACAGAAACTGTCTGTTTGATCTGTGTTGACAATTCCCTTTAAAACCCCACTGCATGGCTTGCCTTTAAACTGAATCAGTGTTCATCCAGTGCGAACAAGCTTCTCCTTGTGCGTCTTTGCTTAAAACTATCAGCAGGAATTGCTTAACACCACAGCTGCCTGTGACACAGATTAACAGTTGGGGCAAAGAATAAGATAACCAAAACAACAACACTCTTAAAAAAAAAAAAAGCTGGGGAATGAGAAGCCTTTAGGGGGCTTTGAAAAGTTCTGACATATTTCTGGGGTACTAGGTCACCTCCAAGTGTAAGGCAGGGCACATAGAAAAGACCTGACAAGGCCCTAAGCCCTCACTTCTGGCTGACCAGGAGGCTCTGAGTAAGCAGAGATGTGAATGAAGGTTGAGGCAGAGTTGTCAGTCAACTGCTTAGATGAATGTTGAAGCCCAAAGTATACACAGCCCCCTGGCAAACAACAGGAAACTTACTGATTCCAATCATTTAAGGAAATCAATGTCCAATCATAAAATATAAACTCAAAGCATAGACTCTACTATAGAATTAGATCAGGAAAACTAAACAAACAGCAACTGCTAGAACAACAAAGAATTTTAAACACAAGGGAGGGAGGAGAATTTGATTACAAAAGTTGTTACATTATTTAAAGTGTCTAGATTTCAACAAAAAATTATGAGACATGTAGAGAAACAAGAAAGTGTGGCTCATACTGCGGAGGGGGGGTGGAAGGGAGGGAACAGTCAATAGAAACTATCCCAAAGGAAGCCAAGACACTAGATTTAAGACTTTAAACTAGCTATTTTAAATAAGTTTGGAGAACCAGATATCTAAAGGAAAGTATGATAACAATGTCTCATCAAAAAGAAATAAAAGAGATAGAAATTATTTTAAAAAAACAGTAGAAATTCTAGAGGTGAAAAGTATAACTGAAATGAAAAATTCTCTAGAGGGGGCTCAATAGCAGATGTGAGGCAGATGAAAGAATCAGTGAACTTGAACATATACAAATGAGATTATTCAGTATGAAGAACAGAAACAAACAAAAAATGATGAAAAGTGAAGTTTCAGAGATCTGTGGGACACCATCATTTGCGCCAACATAAGCATAATGGGAGTCCCAGAAGAAGACAGAAAAGGGCAGAAAGTATTTGAAGAAACAATGTTCAAGAAAATCCAAAATTCTAAGAAACACAATCTACTTATACAGGAAGCTCAACGAACTGCAAGTAGGATAAATTCAAAGACAAACACAATCTACTTATCCAGGAAGCTCAACAAACTGCAAGCAGGATAAATTCAAAGACAGCCGTTTCCAGACACATCATAATCAAACTGTCAAAAGACAAGAGAGAATCTTGAAAGCAGAAAGAGAGAAACTCCTCTCTGGAAATATTTAAACAAAAAAGGAAGTAACAGGAATAAAACCAAGAAGACATCAGATACACAGACTATAAATAACTATATGGCAGACAAAATCCACACCTTATCAGTAATTATATTAAATGGTAATGGAGTAAATGCTCAACCAAAAGGTAGAAACTCACAGAACAGATAAAACACATGATCCAATTATATGCTCTCTACAGTAGAAACACTTCCGATTCAAAGATACGAATAGGCTGAAAATAAAAGGATGGGAAAAAAAATAGCATCCAAACAGTAACCAAATGATAACTGGAGAGGCTACACCAATATCAAAGTAGACATTAAGACAAACATTGTTACTATAGACAGAGATAATAAAAGTTTCAATCAATCAAAAAGAAAAGAATCACAAGCTGATATGCACCTAACAACAGAGGCCCTTAAAACATTAAGCAGAAATTAACAGAAGTGAAAGGAGAAATAAACAATTCAACAATAAAAGTTATAGACTTCAATATCTTACTTTAAAATAGAGAAAAGGTCAACAAGAAAATTGAAGATCTGAACACTATAACTTGACTAAACCTAACAGATTTCTATAGTCCACTCCTCCACCCAATAACAGGAGAATACATTCTTTTCAAATGCACATAAACATTTACCAGTATAAAGCATAATTAGGATATAAAACAAGTCTCAAAAAATTTTTTTAGCAGATTGAAATCATACAGAGTATACTTTCTGACCACAGTGAAGTGAAATTAGAAATCAGTAATAATAGAAAATAGGAAATTCACAAGTATATGAAATTAAACAACATTCAAGATACCCAGGGGTTAAAGAAATCACAATGAAAATAGAAAAAATTTGAGACAAATGAAAACAAAAACATAGCATACCAAACCAAAATGTATGGGTTGCAGCTAAAGCAGTACTTAGTGATATATTTACAGCTATAAATACTTGTATTAGAAAGATGAAAAGATCTCAAATCAATAACCTATCCCTCTACTTTATAAAACTAGAAAGAACGTAGCGTAGCAAACCCAAAGGAAGCAGAAAAAAGGAAATAATAGTTAAGAGACAAAAATAGACAATTAAAAAAAAAGACAAATCAATGAAACCAAAAGTTGGTTCTCTGAAAAGGTCAACAAAATTGACACGTACCGTGTTTCCCTGAAAATAAGACTAGGTCTTATATTAATTTTTGCTCCAAAAGACGCACTAGGGCTTATGTTCAGGGGATGTCATCCTGAAAAATCAGGCTAGGGCTTATTTTCCAGTTAGGTCTTATTTTTGGGGAAACACACTATTTAGCTGAACAGACCAAGGAAATTAAAAAAACACAGAAGACTTAATTAAAGAGAAAATAGAGAAGAATACTATCAACTTTACAAAAAGAAGTTGGACTGTAGAGGAATACTATGAACAGTTGTATGTCAACAATTTAGTGAGCCTACGTGAAGTGGATGATGCCTAGAAAGACAAAAACTAACTAAACCAAGTCAAGAAGAAACAGAAAATCTAAAACAAGTAAGGAGCCTGACCTGCAATAAAGAAACTTTTCACAAAGAGAGACCTAGGATTAAATAGCATTATTGGTGAATTTTACCACACATTGAAGGAAGAATCAGTATCAATCTTTCACAAACTCTTTAAAAACAGAAGAGAAGACTTCCCTTTTCATATGAGGCCAATAATCCGATACTAAAACCAGACAAAGACATTACAAGAAAACTACACACCAACGTCCCTTATGAAAAAGATGTAATAATTCTCAACAAAATACTAGCAAACAAAATTCAGTAACATTTAAAATTGATTATATACCACGGCCAAGTGAGACTGTGCCAGAAATGCAAGGTTGGTTCAATAAAACAAAAATAAATCAATGTAATATACTATATTAATAAAGGTCAAAAACAACATTATTATGTCAATAGATGCAGAAAAGTCATTTGACAAACTCCAACACCCTTTCATGATAAAAAAAACACTAGGAGTAGAAGGGGGTTTGGGGAGGAGAAGAAGAGAATTTCTTTAACCTAGTAAAGGCATCTACGAAAATCCCACAGCTAACATTGTAGTCAATGGTGAAAGGCTCAAAGCTTTCCCTTAGTATCAGGGACAAGGATATCTGCTTTTGCCACTTCTATGCAACAGTGTAATAGAAGTTCTAGCCTGGGCAGTTATGAAAGAAACAGAAATAAAAAGCATCCAGACTGGAAGGAAAGAGTTATATAGCTCTATCTGCAGATGACATGATGTTTTATATAAAAAATTTTAAGGAAGCCATGCACACACAAAAAAATATTAAAGCCAATAAAACATGTCAGCAAAGTTGAAGGATACAAGATGAATATATAAAAATCATTTATATTTCTATACATTTGCAATGAACAATCCAAAAATGAAATTAAGAAAACGGTTCCATTTACAATAGCACCAAAAAGAATAAAATACCTAAGAATATATTTAACAAGACTACACTGAAAACTACAAAACATCAATGAAAAATATTAAAGAAGATTAAATAAATGGAAAGATATCTTGTGTTCGTGGATTTGAAGTTAATACTGTTAAGATATCAAACTCCCAGAGCTGATCCACACACTCAACACAATCCCTATCGAAATCTGCCTTTTGTGCAGAAATTAACAAAACCTATCCTAAAAGTTACACAGAAAGACAAGGGACCCAGAGTAACCAAAAGAATCCTAACAATGAAAAAGTTGGAAGACTTACAGCCATTTCAAAGCACACTACAAAGCTAAAGTAAATCAAGGTAATGTGTTCCTGGCATAAGGACAGACACACAGATTAATGGAACAGAATTAACTGTCCAGATACTTATGGTCAATTGATTTTCAAAGAGTGCCAAGTCAATGGGAAAAAGGACAGTCTTGTTTCAACAACTGGTGCTGGGGACAACAGGATATCCACATGCAAAAGAATGAAGTTGGACCCTTACCTCACAACAAATACAAAAAACACAAAAAGAACGTAAGAGGTAAAACTATAAAACTCTTAGGAAAAAACGCAGGTGCAAACCTTTGTTTTTGACCTTGGATTAGGCAATGCTTTCTGAGATATGACATCTGAAGAAAAAGCAACCAAAGAAAAAATAGAAAATTAAAAACTTTTGTGCTTCCAAGGATACTCACAAGAAAGTAAAAAAACAACCAGCAAACAAAATGGAAGAAAATATTTGCAAATCGTATATCTGATAAGGTCTAGAATCCAGAATATATAAAAGACTTACAAGACAATGAAAAGATAACTCGATTAAAAAAATGGACCAAGATTTAAATAAACCTTTCTCCCAAGAAGATATACAAATTATTAATTAACACATGAAAAGAGGCTCAACTTCCTTAGTTATTAGGATACGTAAAATCAAAATCATAATGAGATATAACCAATTCATACCCACTAGGATAGGCAAAATTAAAACACAGACAGTAAGTAGTAAGTACGGGTGCTTCTCAACTTATGATAGGGTTATATCCCGATAAACCCATTGTAAGTTGAAAATGAATTTAATACACCTAACGTACCAAACATCATAGCTTAGCTTAGCCACTACCTGAAATGTGCTCAGAACACTTACATTAGCTTACAGTTGGGCAATTATCTTGGAGTTTCATCTCAAGAGTAACTGCCTTCTTTTCTCACCAGAAGCAGGAGATACAGATGGGTGTTTCATAGACATGATACGGATGTGAAAACACAAAATACAATATCCAAAAAAAGCTAGTAACACAGTGCACTGTAGACTATCAGTTATCTGCCCTCGTGATCACGTTGGTGACTGGGAGCTGCAGTTCACCGCTGCGGCTCAGCATCACCAGTATTGTACTGCATGTCACTCGCCAGGGAAAAGATCAAAATTCAAAGCAGAGTTTTCCACTGAATGTATACTGCTTTCCCACCATCGTAAAGTTGAAAAATCATGAATTGAACCATCGTAAGTCGAGGACTTGTTAGTACTGCAAAAATGTGGTGAATCTGGAAACCTCATATATTGCTGGTGGGAACACAAAAATGGTGCAACCACTTTGGAAAACCACTTGGCAAGTTCTCAAAAATACCAAAACATAGCATTACCATATGGCCAAGCAAGTCCTCTCCTAGGTATATATCTAAGAGCATTAAAATCATATGTCCAAACTAAACTTGAACATGAATGTTCATAGCAGCATTTTTCATAATAGATTAAAAGTGGCAATAATCCAAACGTCCATCAGTGAATGGAAAAACAAAATGTGATATATCCATACAATGAAATATTATTCAGGCATAAAAAGGAATTAATTAAGTGTACTTGCTATAACATGGATGCTTCTTGAAAACATGAAATTCAATAGGTCAAACACAAAAGGCCACGTACTGTATGCAGTAGTACCTTGGTTTTCAACCGTCTCCGTTGATGAACATTTCAGTTTACGGTTTACAAATGCCATAAACCCGGAAGTAAATGCTTTGGTTTTTGAACACGCCTCGAAAGTTGAACATGTCATGCCACTTCCACTGAGTGCAAGATCCTGAGGCCTAGCTGTCGGCTATTTTCGAATGTTTCAGAACTCGAACAGTCTTCTGGAATGGATTACGTTAGAAAACTGAGGTACCACTGTAATTCCATTTACATGAAATGTCCAGAATAGGCAAATCCAGAGACAGAAAGCAGATTAGCGGTTGCAAGAAGACGTGGGAAAGGGAAAATTTGGACTTAAGAGGCATGGAGTTTCTTTTTGGGGGGATGGAAATGTTATGGAATTAAGGTACTGGTGATGGCTGCATAAAATTTTGAGTATACTAAAAACCACTGAATTTTACACTTTGTGGTATATGAATTATATCTCAATGAAAAAATATAATCCTAAATTCTTAACATGTTATATGAAGTTTTACTTGTTTTGCATCCAAATTTCCTCTTTAACCTTTTATCTTGTTATTTCATCTCTCCAAGTCAAATTAGTCTTTCAATTCCACAAGTAAACAAACGGTCTTATGTCAAGGCCACTGTACACTCTATACCCTTTCCTTGGGCAGTTTTGTTTTTTCCTAGCCTAATTTTGACTCATTCTTCAGGTCTAGTGTAACTATCACTTCCTCAGAGACATTTTTTTGAATCCTCTCACTGTACCACACTCCTATTACGAGGTAATAGATTCCCTTATACTTGCCTTTGTTTGTATATTTATTTCAGTACTGGTATAAGTCAGTAAGTACTTACCTACAGTAAGCCCTCACTTAATGTCATTGATAGGTTCTGTGACTTTAAACAAAATGACGTACAATGAGACCAATTTTACCAGAGGTTAAATTATATAAACTAGAGTTAAAACGATGAGTTGGCATCAATGTTATAACGAAACAAAGTTGAATGAAACATTATCCGAGGACCTGCTATATTAAAGCAATTATTTGTAAGGTGTCTTCCAATTTTAAAATTACAAGGTTGTACTCTTTTCATCTGAAACTGTATCTTTAACTAACCAAGCCCTACAAGTCAGAAACTAATGAGTGGACCCACAAAGTCATTATACATGATTATAAAAAGGAAAGGTCAAGGAAATCGTCACTCCATTAAAGGGAATGAATGCCCTAGCTGGGATTTGGGAACCAACTCACAACTTTCTAGTTATAGTTGATGAATCAGTGTTCCAAACTCTTGCTAACCAATGCTAAAGGCAGAAATAAACAAGCATACAAATAAAAAACCAAAGACACTATCCTTTGGAGTATGGGAAAACGTTTAGAAACTACTAGAAGAAAGCTTTTTTTTTTAATACTACTACTTTAATATCCCCATAACTAAAGATGTGAAATCACCTCAAACGTGAAATTACATGGATCAGAGATTGCTATTTTCCTTTTATTTTTCACAAATAAACAACTCAATATAAAACCCTATAAAACTATAGCCAGCTGAAAAGAAATCATTTTTAAGATGACTGGCTTTCTGACAATTACGTTATTTGGAATAAGTTAGCTGCTACTAGGATTTCATGAATATAGAAATTTAAAATGTGTACGAACAGTCATCCTGGACTCTGGATAGTTGGAACTTTTTCTTTATGTGCTTTACAATTTACATTGAAGACCCCAAATAAACAGTTTCTTTTCATGGTAGAGCGTTTCCTAAGCACTAATGACCCCAGATGTTTTCATAACCACTTAGGAGTTCTAACAGGTGGTGGTATGAAATCCAATTCCTTAAATAGATTTGATTTTCTCTGGACCAAGAATTCTCAAAAAGAATGACATAGCTCCAATGGCTTGAAAACTGGTACTAGGAAGAGAGTAGAACAAAGACATTACTCTTTTGATGCATAAATTACAGGTATACATACAAAATATAAACAGTATATTTCCCAAGGGAAGGGCGATTAGGGAAAAAAAAAAAGTCTAAAAATATTTGTTAAAGGTGTGATAATGAAATAAAGGTTGATAACACTGCCCTAGGCAGAATGTAGTAATATATAGTTATCCTTTCTCAGAAAATATGGTCATCTGTGTTAGCATACCGTGGGAAAGGAATCATCACAGATCACATAGTTTATGGCTTATCGTAAGACATTATACTTTTGTGTAGTATACACTTTAAAAACGTTCTATTAAAAGGCTAGATTACTTCTATAACGCGTTTAAAAGTTATACTGCATCTTAAAATAGCAAAATATGAGATATATATCTTCTGCTCTTAAAAACATGTCCTACTTTGGGCAATCTAGATTTCCCATTTTAGACTTCATATATTTTGCTTTACTTTTGTCCCAGAAGTTCCAAAATAATGTGGTAAAGCAATAGCTGACTACATTCATGTTCATTTATCATTTTATATATATAGTTAACCAGTTACTTGCCTACAAAAAGCTTGTTTATTATCATTAAGTACCTGATTATAACCAATCCTCAATCATAATAGAGGAAATTTCACGTACAAATTATTCCAAATCGCAAATGTTACAATGAAAATACAAACTAGGGGCAATCATCTTATTCCAATGATAATACAAATAATAGTTCTTCAATTAACATTAATTATTAATTATGGTTTGTTTTATTTCTAAAAGTAACTTTAGAATAACTACATCTTTTGTGTAAACTTACTGACAAAGATGTTCAAATAAGAAAGTATAACTGAGTTTCCTTTTTTCTTAACACAATACTGTCTTCTGCTGCTTTTCAGTGGAGGTAGTAATGAGAAACAAAACAGACTGAAAGAGAGACATAACTTAAAAACAGAAAGATAAAATTCTAATTGTATCAAGGGTAATTAAATTTTAGGAATTGGGGGTACCAAAAGTCTGACCTCTCTTCTTCCTATTTATAGAGAGGAAAAGATAAAGAGAGAGGTGCCTGATGAAGAAAGCAAGAGATAGTAAATCCCCCTAACCTGAAAATATCTCCTTCATGTATTCTAATAACTCCCCAGGAACATCAGTGATTTAATGATCTTACAAATACATTCTCAAAAAAAAATTCTCAGAAAGACTTAACTTACAGTGCCTTATATTACTAGATCCACAAATATTGAACTCCGTCAATGAAGAAGTTATGATGTACTAGGGCCCACAAGATACACTAAACACAAATAGACAAAAGCAAAGGTGGTAAGACACGAGGACTTACTTCATGGGAGGATAGGGGCTAGATAAAGTATTGGGGAAAATTATGCAATATTTCAAGGAGTTCTCTTGAAGGATGGTTGGGGAATCCCAAAGAAGCTGATAGAATATATAAAAGAGCATGTTTGGGGAACATGCCCAGTTTTGATGAAGCAGAATGTGTACGACAGAGAACAGGTGAAAATACAACTGAAAAGCTGAATGGGTAAGGATCATCAAAAGCTTTAAATGTCAGCAATGACTTACTATTATGAATAACATGAATAAACAGAATCTGAATAAATGAGCAACAGAAAAATAACAGAATCTGAATGACAGGTATTATTCAGTAGACCAAGGAAAATGTCATGATCACAGTTGCACTTTTGTAAATATTTGTTAAATATAAGTATCTACAGCCTCTTCGTGATATAAAGGAGAACAGGAATAAAGGCTCTTGACCTTTTGGGTTGGGGGTGGGAGGAAGGTGTGCCAGTCCTGCTTCTGTTTGCCTTGGAATCTATTTTTTACCCTTTTCCTGCTCTGCACTATGACAGGAAACCTGAGCCCATGCAGGCAATGTTTCCTAGGCTCCAGGTCAGCTGGCTTCTGGCTGGGTTCAATAAATGGGAAGCTCTGGTGTGAGACTGGAAGAAGCCACAC
This sequence comes from Rhinolophus ferrumequinum, assembly GCF_004115265.2. Taxonomy (NCBI): domain Eukaryota; kingdom Metazoa; phylum Chordata; class Mammalia; order Chiroptera; family Rhinolophidae; genus Rhinolophus; species Rhinolophus ferrumequinum. The sequence continues at coordinate 77,206,825 of NC_046294.1, read as the reverse complement.
CATTTTTCTCCCATTCTCTCTCTGCCTTAATCTCCTCTAGGACTACTGCTCCCTCACCAGACAAACCTACCTTCCATCTTCCACACAGTGAACCCAGCCTCTGGGTTGCCTCGTTTCTCCTCTCCTCCTGTTTTAGTGGCTTCCAGCTGTTGCTACCCTCTGAGTTGGCTCACTTAAGCTGCTGGTCTTCTTACCTTTTATATTGGCAGTGTAACCAACTCCTTCATTAAATCCCTCCATGTTAAATACTCAGATAGGTTTCAGTTTTCCTGAATGGATGCTGATTCATGCAGAAAGGAACAAATCTATTTAGGAATCTAAAGAAAGTTCTGGACGCTTCACCCATAAAAATGCCCCACCTGCACATAAACCTTTACAGTTTTGGGGGATCCTAAAACTATCGAAGCCTGTCCATTAATCCCAGATTAAGAATACTGAATAGGACAAAAAAGCTGCGTAAGTTTCATTTAGGGAAGATAAAAAAGTTCTAGAGGGAAATGATGGTGATAGTTACAGAACAATGTGAATGTAAGTAAATGCAAATAAACTTAATTCCACAGAACTGTACCCTTAAAAATCACTAAAATGGTTCAATTTTGTGTATATTTTCCAAAGAAAGGTAAGTAAACACACATGCTAAGGGAATAACAGAAGTAATGTGCAATGTTGTTGTGGGAACATTTAAGGAGAAAACACTAATTATAATACTTGCTGGAAGAGGTTTCAGCGATTACATTTCACCTGAACCTTAAATATCAGTATGTACTAGGAAGACAGGGAGTAAAACACTGCAGGCAGAGGAAACAGAATATATAGGAATATTTGGAGAAACTGTAAGTAGTTTGGTATGCCTGGAGCATGGGGCAGACGCTGAGAAGTTGAGATCAAGCAGGAGAGGGAAGAAGGATCAGCTCCACACGACACTTTGGATTTTATCAGTATGCCATACAAACTGGTGGCCCAGAGGCAGTAAACAACACTTGGATGTATTTTGGCCTGTGCAATATTTAAAGACATTCCAGCAAGACTAAAGAGCTGGCTGTAGCTGAGTAGCAAGGGCTATCTAAGTGGGGAAGCGAGGTACAAAAATCAGTGCAGTGCGTTGAAAGAAAGGTAGGTGAGGAAGCAGAGCAACTGTATAGTTTTCATTGTTCTTTGAATAAATTTAACTTGTGAAAGGGTGACAGAGCATTAGACAGAATGTGAGGTGGGGTGCAGAAAATGGTGTGTGTGCGTAACGGTAAAAACACCTAATTATGTGAACTCTGAAGGGAGAACTTACTTCTCTCTATTCTCAGCATTTGGCAGTGTCTGGAACATACCAGCACCCAAAGATTTGCTGAAAGAACCTTATGAAGGACAGGGGCCAATGACAGAGAAGGGCTGACGATGCGGCAGGAGAAGAATCATGAGCGAATAATAAAATGAATATTTTAAGCCATTAAGTTTTGGAATTGCTAATCTTTACCTGAATTTCAAGATAATGCTAAATGAAAAAAAGTAAGAGCAGTGAGTGTGCAGACACTTCTTTATTATTCTCTTGCACAATGTTAAATTTTTGGTAAGCACAATTGTTTCAACTTTAAGAACAGGAGGTGTAGTGTAAATGCTTTAGGCAGATTTTGTAACAGTAAATAAGATGAATTGCAAGACTATTGAAAAGCCATGACAAAAGTACAAAAGAGAAGTAGGATAGGTGGCAATCAAAATGGAATCTGAATGACAAAGAACTAGTTTAGGATAAGAACAATGACTCTGGAGTTTTTACCCACTGAAAAAAAGAAGAGCAGCTGTTTGTGGAGAATAAAGACTTTCACAAGTTGGTGTGAATTATTCCAGTTAGAAAATCATATTGCTTTTTTAAGACTAGCGGTTCTTTAACTGGGGGCGATTTTGCCCTCCCTAGTACATACTAGCAATATCTGGAGACATTTTTCTTTGTCAAAACTGGGTGGTGGTGGGGAGTGGGGTCCTACTGGCATCTAAAGCATAGAGGCCACGGATGTGCTGCTACACATCCCACAATGCACAGGAGAGTTCCCCATAAATAATTATCTGGCCCCAATTGTCAATAGTGCCCAGGTTGACAAACCCTGTTGAAGACTGTGGTTACTGAAGCCCATCTGGATCACCAAACTGCCAAAACTCAAAAATTCTTAAGCAAACACTGCATGAATGAAAAAAAATATGTCAATGTTATCGCGAACTTTAGCAAAGTCTACTTTGGATTGGTTTTCATGTAAGCCTAACAAATGTAACAATTGCAAGACAGCTTTTTCTCACAGATATAGATGTAGGTTAACTGTTGATACTCAAGTCTGATAAAATGGGCAAAAAGATTAGGCAAACATTACCAAAATATTAGTTTGACCTGAATCCATTCAATTAGCTTTTCCAAAAATGGATGGTGGAACCACTACCCTCTAATATTTCCTGCAAAGTGTCTAGTAAGAGCCCATGCACAAACACCACTTCTTTGGACAGGGCTGAGTATTTAAAAAAGAAACAAGACATAGGTTTTTCTAACAATAAAACAATGGTAGTAATGGCTGTGGATACTACAGGAAGTTTCATCACAGATGTTTACCATTTACTTTCAGGGATATTGCACATGATGTCTGTAAATCATTGGCTCAAGTTTTGAGCTTTATGTGGCACTCGTTCCCAGCAGTACAATTCTCTTTATTCTTTGAGGGGACAAACAAAACCTGTCTCTCACATAGACAATACACCCTGACAACTGGTCCAAGGAATTAACCCTCCTTAAATGGAGGAAAAACTAACCGGGACTAGAAATTTTAACTGGAAGGAATTTCCCGTGTAATTTCTTGCTCATCAAAATAGGAATTGCTGCTGTTTTAATATCCAACTGGCATTTAAAACCTCTACACTGAACGACTTATTGCGGGGTAGACTGGAGAGGGAAGAACACCCCATTCGCCCCAAATCCGTAGTTCTAAGGGCGAATTATGAGAAGGGCGTCAGGAAGGTCTTTCTACAAAGCTGGGTGAATGAGGAAGTCCTTATATTTTTCCTATTTTGGTCCCAGCCCTGAGAAGGGAAAGTGCGCCCAAGATTGAAAAACACACAGCCCGTCCGTCACGTAGACACCTCTCCTTCAAGGGTCCCAATTAAGTGTGGAGGCCTGACTGGCCCTCCGAATCCGGGCCTCAGGTGTTCCATGCCGAGCTTCTCTTCAGTCCTCTCCTTACCACGCAGCCTCTGAGGAGCGGAGCATCCACACACAAAGAGGCTTACACTGCCCGAGCCTCCGGCTGAAGAAGAGTCACCGCCAGGCTGAAGTTGTAGGCGGGGAGGCAAAAGCCCAAAGCTTCCCCACCCTGGGAAAACCTTTGGCCCCAAAGGTCCTTCCGTCCCGCTTAGCTGGTCCAATATCCCTCTCTCCCGCGTCCGAACTTACCCAATACCAGCCGGGCTACGTCCGAAGGTAACAACATGATCCAAACCGCAGAAGGAACCGCAATAGGAGACAAGACTCAGGTAAAAGCCAACACAGCGACAGCTCCTGCGCCGCATCTCCCGGTTCCAGTGGCGGCACTGAACCCGCGGCAATTTGTCCCGCCTCTTTCACTTCACGCCAGCCAATCGCTTCCGCGGGAGAAAGAAAGGCGCCGAAATGAAACCCGCCTCCGTTCTCCTTGGCACTGTCGTCATTTCCGCCCTCATATTTGGAGGGGTGGGGCTGAAAGGGGCAAGGAGGTGGGGTGCTTGCCCAGGAACTCGAGCCAGAGGACGAGCTGCAAATGCAAGGGCGCAAGCCATTGGTGGGCGAGGCGCAAGCGTGTTTCCTCAGCCGAGTCCAATGTTTTGAGGAAGCGAGTACTTGGAACCCAGAGCAAGTGATGCTGCCGCGCATGGGCAGACGGTGTGCCGGCTGGGTCAGCCTTCTTTCTTCCTCCCGAGAAGGGTGCTGCGCGGTCACGCCAAGTTTGAACCGGAAGCGGGAATTGTGCGTGGATAGCGGGCTGCAGCACTTGTGGCTGCGAGCAGAGGCGAGGAGAGCGGCGATTTGGACTGCAACCACCGCCGCTTCAAGAAATTGCACTTTGGCTGTCGTGGAGTCCTGCGGTAGGCGCACAGAAGCAATGCTTTGGGGGAATTCAGTCCTATCCGAGCCGTTCTAGCCTCTAGACACCCAATCTTACGCACTCCTCTAGAGCGGCCTTTTACTCCTCTCTACACCTGATCTTTCCCGGTCCCTATTCTCATCGCTGTCTCCTGCCCTCTCTCCGAGCTCCTAGCGGATTTAGCCTTGAACCTTTTCTTGAATGCCCTGAATTGAACCCTCCTACGAGTCCAAGTTTAACTAGATGACTAATCTTTTTTCCCTCTCTCATTATTAGTAGTTTTAATCAACGAGCATCTGTTGAGGCTTAAACTACTGTCGCGTGGTTTAAGAACATGGGCTCTGCAATCACACTGCCAGAGTTCGAATTCTGTCAGCTGTGACTTCGCTGTACTATCTTCCTTGTGACAATTCTTGCCTTGTGACAATTCTTGCCTGTGGTGAGCATTGCAGGACGTTCGCTGCTGATTTTACCAGGTATAATTCAGTAAAAAGACTAACAATCCAGGATGATAATGTGATAGAAGAGAACTGTGATAGTAGAGGGGTGAAGGAGGTTCTGTGGAAACAGACTGGGAGAATCAATTCTTTAGTATATTCAGGAATGAAGGTACCTACCTTTATGGTTCTTTGGGTGTTGCTAAGGTGTCTTCATTGGTTAGAATCCCAATTTTATTTTCCTTATTGATTCAATCAAGGAGACTGTAGATTAAACAAAAAGGGGGAAGAATCATGTATAAAACCATAAGGAATGGAAAAATAAAAATAACCTGTCCTCAAGAAGTATACAATCAAATGAAAAAGACTATCAAATAACATCCTGTAACCTACCGCAAAGTAAAGGAGGGTGTCATAGGGATGAGCAGGGGTCAGAAGGACCAATGAATACAAATGGAGAAAAGAATTAGAGCTATCTGTCAATGAAATTGGTAGTCTTACTCTGTAGTTTGCTTCAATTTAAATGTCATGTTTCTTAGAAAAGGTCCCAGAACAATAACATAAATTGTATGTTTTATGTTTTATCCTGCCAATTCACACAAAGCACACATTTGCATGTTGAAGCTTTGTTTTGATATATTCTGAGAAAATCTCATTTAAACTTGGAAATGTTAAGAAAAATCATTGTGCCTTTGATCACGATATGCCTCTAGTTGTACATTTAGATCTAATTATATATTAATAGCATAGTCTGAAATAATTTTATGTATGTATTTTTTTACAGACCATGAGCTGTTTTCTGAAATTCTGAACCATGAGTCTAGCACTTAATGATCTCCTTATTTGCTGTCGGCAACTAGAACATGATAGAGCTACAGAACGAAGGGTAGTGAATTACTTAAATTCAATCTTGCCTTGAAGCAAGCGTGTGGTTGCTAACCATTATTATGTTTTCATTTTCAGAAAGAAGTTGAGAAATTTAAGCGCCTTATTCGGGATCCTGAAACCGTTCAACATTTAGATAGGCATTCAGATTCCAAACAAGGGAAATACTTAAATTGGGATGCTGTTTTTAGGTATTCCATTCTAAGTTTTTTTACTGTATTTTTTATTTGTTGTGATTGTGTGTGTGTGTGTGTGTGTGTGTGTCTGTGTGTGTGTGTGTGTGTATTTTTAGGTTCTTACTTGTCTTTGTTCCCTATATAACATTGTGCTTTACATACGAAGTTAGTGCTTAATATTTATCTGAAACATAATTTTTAAAAGGTGTTTATATAGACAGAATTTTGAATCATTTGTTCAATAAAATGTTTTAGACATGTCTCACTCAAGATTAGAGAATTCCTTTCATAGCAGTTAGTTCATAAGACTTTATTTTAAATTAGAGAATAAAGTTGTAAGTGCTTTATTATTACTTTGATATCTTTAAATATTGCTCTAAATAACTGCCAGATGTTAAATTATAATAAAACATCAAAAGGAATTTTAGAATAATTTCATATGAATGCAATTTAAAAAACAAACAGAGCTCAGGCATTGGACTGGACTGTCAAATAGAATTGATACATTTTTACATTAAGCCAGTTTTTAACTATGAAGTCCATTTATAACTGGAAATAGGTTGGAAGACTTAGGAAAGATGAATAAAATATTTTAAATTAGTGTAGAATACTTAGTAACTTGAAACAGCATATGCAGTCAAAAAGAAGTATGAGTATTGTTCCTGAGAATTTAGAACAGATAATCTATTTTATTTTTTTACCTCTTATTTGGTGCTAGATTGTTACAGATTTCAGTGCTGAAAACATGATAAATGCATGCTTCTTTTCCTCTGGTTTCTTAGTTTATTTCAGATACCACAAATACAGATATTATTTAAAGATGAATACTATTTTGAATAAGCTGATCAGGTAGACCAAATATGCACCTGGAACTCCCAATTAATCATGAATATCTTCTAGGCAGGCTTCATTAAAATGCCAGAAATGTTACCAGCTGCCTAGGGAAGAGTCAGGTCATGTATAGAATAACAGCAAGAGGTGAGAGAATTAAGAGCCGTTAATAGTACTGCAAGCTTTTAATGATAAAGAGAAAGCGGGCAGTAAAGCAATAGAAAATCATGGAGGTTACAGATTAAGAGCTTTGCAGACCAGACTTTAAATTGATACTTGGGGCTTAAGCCTTGAAAAAGAAATTTGATTATTTCATTTAGCTGATACATTGATTAAAGCGACATGGTTTAAAATATGCTCTTTATGATGGCATGAAGGATTTTTTGAAACTATTATAATTATTTAAGCATTTAATGAGTTTCTGAAATTCTATTTTGTTTTCTTGAAGATTCTTACAAGGATATATTCAGAAAGAAACAGAAAGTCTGAAAACAGCAAAACCAAATGTATCAGCCTCAACACAAGCCACCAGGCAGAAAAGGATGCAAGAAATCAGTAGCTTGGTCAAATACTTCATCAAATGTGCAAATAAAAGTAGGTGCTGTGTTATTATAAATAATTGGCTTAATGGGTTATTGTTGCATAAGTTTGGTCTGAATATGGTGAGGTAAAAGTTGAGTGCTAGCTCTAATTTCTAGTACATAGAATGGTTTTTAAATAACGGTTTTTTAAAAACCCTATTTTTGATATAGGTTCAAATATTTGGAGGAATTTATGTAAGCATGGAATCTTAGGGTTGAAAGGATTAAAAATTATTTCAACTACCTATTCTTCTTGGATCCCCTCTTCATGTTCTTAGCACTTAGGTAGCCATAATGGTTAAATGTACCTTTTGAAGTTTTCTGTTCTATCTTTGAATAGCTTTAATAATAGCAAAATCTGCCTCCTTTTGTTACTTCTTCTACCTTCTGAGATAATACAGAAAAATTCTAATCAATTTCTTCAATATGACATTTTTTAAGATAGTTGGAGTTAGCTATATTTATTTCCCCTAAGTCCTCTTCTCTATGCTAAACAGATCTACTTGCTTTAGTGCATATGACCTAGTTTTTGTGTCACTTTCTTCTGAATATTCTTCAATTTAGTTATATCACCTAAAGTACGGGACTCCATCTTATAGGTATATTCTGATTGGTACAGGGTGGAGCAGGACTTCATATCTTTTATTGTATACTTTTACTAATTAATTCTAAGATCACATTAGCTTTCTTGGCAATCAAAACCCACACATTTAACACTGTGTTTATCGAGAGCAAAAAAAGAACGTGGTATTTTTTTATTGATTTAAAAATAAATACCAAGTTCTTTTTTGTTCCTGCTAAGCCATAGCTCTCGTTGAATTTCTATAGTTAATATTTTGAGATATTTGGAACCAAAATGCAGGATCTAGTAGTCTATGTCATGAAATCGGCTTCACGTAATGCTGAAAAACTGAAGTAGAAATGTTTGTATTGGGACTCTTGGGCTTAGACTTTGTTTACTCTTCAGAGATAAGCATATGGCTTTGTGATACCAAGTTTAGTTTAAGAATCAGAAAAGCCGAATATTTGAAAACATTAAGTAGCTGGACATAGATTCTTAGTGAGTGATATTTCAGAATAGAGGTGTAAACTTGAGTATAATCCATGGTTCAGCAAAAATTTAGTTTTCCAGATCCCCTGCGATGCCAGTTTGTGTGGATGGCTGTAAGCCCTTGTCAGAGACTCCAGCAGAACACAAGGGAAAGCTACACTGAAATATTCTGCACCTGCTTTTGCCCTGTATGATAGCCCTGCATCCATTAAAATTTGTATTCCTGGCCACTAACACTGGGTTCTTTGTAGATCTTTATATGTTTTTATAAAGTTTGTGAGTGATTGAGAGAGATATCAAGCCCATTTGTAGTCCACCAGAGAAGTTTGGCACTTAACCATTTCACTTTACAGTGAAAAAAACCTTCAATTGCAAAATTAATAATGGAGGTCACTTTTGAAAATGTACGAAGGTATCAATGTGTTGGTTTACAGGCATGAATGGATGAAATTATCAAAGTAAGATCATTTAATGGTTGAAAAGTGGTGTTTTTATTTAAGGCTTCCTTTTAAATTTGACTTTGTAATTTAAACATCTTTAATCTTAGACCAAAACTGGGGCGCTACTATCATGTCATCTCACTTCAATTGGTGTTTTCCAAGGATTGGAGGGTTGATGGGATTTTAAACACACACAGGTCCAGACTTTGCCAAACTTACTTCGCATCAAAAATGCAATGAAAAAAAGAAACAAATATTAGGAAAAAAGAGGCAGCTGGGAAGGAATCAGTAAGCAAATATTGTTCACTCCTTTATGTAGGGATTTGTCTGCTCCTACGCAGACAGAGCCTAGACATTCTAGAGAATACAAAACCCAGCTGTTAAGTTTCATGACGTTCCATAAAGTCTCTGCAGCCAATTTAGTTGCCCTTTTGAGTCAGATTCTTTAGAAAAGAATGTCAGCATAATTTTTGAAGCATTTCTCAAATTTGGCAGTGGAAGGAAATATATTGAGATTAAGGCCATAGGGAAATATGATTTCCTGATATTAACCGTGTTTCCCTGAAAATAAGACCTAGCCGGACAATCAGCTCTAATGCGTCTTTTGGAGCAAAAATTAATATAAGACCCGGTCTTATTTTACTATAATATAAGACGCATTATAGCTTAATGTCCGGCTAGGTCTTATTTTCGGGGAAACGGAATTTATGTGGTTTTCACCAGATGTTTATTAACCATCTACTATAGAGCAGTCACTGGGCTAGATGTTGGGATATAGAGATTAATTCCTTTCCTAAGGATGTGATAATATAACATGTTATAGATAAGAAAATGTTTTAAGGACTGGAAGAGAGACATGCATAGGTGTTACAGCAGAGGATCATATGATTGTGCATTTCATCATTCGCCAGAAGCCTAAAATTATGTTATAAGCCTTAAGTAAAAATGATTTTCCAGTTATATCCGTGCATGCTAATTTAGCATTTTCAGATACTTCTCAATATAACTAGTCTCATCATAAGAAAATTCTAAACTGGAATATTTTCAAATATACATAAAGACTTGCAGCGCCTTGCTCATTGCTTATAACAAAAATGTTCTGTATGATTTTAAGATTGTTAACGTTGAAATACAAAATTTTGGCTGCGACATCAATAAGGTTTGCTCAAAATAAGAATTTTTAAATGTGCTTTTGTTGCCTTCAAGAATATATCCATTAATGCTGAATTTTCAGAACCTCTAGTAAATAAAACTGTAAAAATTACAACTTTAAATACATGTGTGCTATAAATTCTGTTATAGGACTTGGAAGTAATTTTTCTTTTCATAGTAAATATCCTTATACTCTTTTTTTCAATCCTCGGTATAATCTTATGTTATTTAATTTTTTCTTTATAAAAGTTACCAAGTAATTTTGGATCATTTTAGATCTAATGCCAGAAATTGTGAATTACTGAGGATGAATGATTGAATGTATGATTGTTTTGTTAAATATTCATACAGGTGTTGGTAAACTTTTTTGTAAAGGGACCAGATAGTGAATGTTTTTGACTTTGTAGGCCACGTAAGTTTCTATCTCAACCACTCAACACTGCTTTTTCAGCCTGAAAGTAGACATAGACAATACATAAATGAATGGACATGGCTGTGGTCTAGTTAAGCTTTATTTCCAAACACAAGTGGCTTACAGAATTTTACCTATGGGCATAGTTTGCTAATCCGCACTATATGAGAAGGAGGTCAGTTACTAGTAATTTGCCAAAAGGAATTATTTGTATGGTTGCCATTTCTTAATTAATTTTCCAAAGATTTACATATTTTTATTTATTTGTTTATGTTTAAATAGGAGCACCCAGGCTAAAATGTCAAGAACTCTTGAATTATGTCATGGACACAGTGAAAGATTCATCTAACGGCGCCGTTTATGGAGCTGATTGTAGCAACATATTGCTCAAGGACATTCTTTCAGTGAGAAAATACTGGTGTGAAATATCTCAGCAACAGTGGCTAGGTATGTTTTAAAGTTTGTTCTTAGTGAATTTTTCTCTGTGAAATGATATTTTACCAAAAGAGCAGTTGGAGTCTATTTGTATCCCTAAACTATATCACAGTTTAACAGTACTTTAGTAAAATTAAATGGTTACAGAATCTGACTCTAAATTTACATTTATTATATATTTCCTAAATTATTGTCACCGATAATATATATTAGGTGCTTACTATCTGGAATTACAGAATTGAAAGATGCCATCCACTATCCTCAAGGATTTGACAGTCTAGGGGCAGAAAACACCATGCATTATGATGCATTATTATATAGGCATGCTTGGGTGCAGTGACTTCACAGATCAGTGACACCTAAAATCAACCATGATTAAAGTAGAGAGAAGAAAACCAAGCGAGAGTTGTATCATAAAAGTGAAAGCAAGAGAATTTCAAGTTGAAAGGGGTGTGACATTTTAAGTGTTGTACAAATGATAAGACACAAAAGTTTTCATTGGATTAGTAAAGTGAGCAGGTCACTGGTAAAGAAATGGAAACCAAAAGTGTTAGAATAGGATATTTAGGACACAGTGGGTCCTGTATAGGACCTATAGGATATAGTATCCAGTGACTTACAAGATAAGTAGAATTGGATGCCAGGGAGGACTCTAGTGTTATTGACAATTTGTAGGTGAGAGGTACTGAAAAACCACAAAGGAAGTTACGGTCAGAGACTGAAATATTTGAGTTTTAATTTCAAAGGTAGAACATTTCTGGGTCTGAATGGGTTTGATGGGTGCCAGGAAGGATTCTAGTGTTGTTGACAGTTTGTTAGGTGAGAGTTACTGAGAGACCACAAAGGAAGGAAGTTAATGGTCAGAGAGTGAAACATTTGAGTTTATTGATTTCAAAGGTGGAGCATTTCTGGGTCTAAATGGGTTTAATGGGACTTCACTGTAACAAGGTGATTTTAAGCCAGATGTCCAAGTCTTCTAATAAAACCACCTCCGACAATTTAGAAACTCAGTATTTTCTTTGAAAAATATTCAAGGTAAATTGTGGTAATTAAAAGACATATTCTTTACTGTGAGTTTATCATTTCAAAATGAGATCTATAAGGACCATAAAACTGTGACCTAATCAGTGCCCTGCATTACATTCTACTCTTCCCACATGAATAAAGGCCTTCTCAACTGTTGCATCAATTTCTAAGGCATTGCCTGGGGCCTTTGATGTTGCTCTGACCATAAGGGAGACTGTATCCCAAACATAGCCCTCAAGCCTTTGGAGAATAGACCAGTGATACCTAGAATACTCTGAGAAGTCTCTCACCAAAGTGGTCCATCCTAAATATTTAGGATATTTGCAGATTTTAATAATGGGTCTCACTGAAACAATGGCAGTGCTTCCTTTAGTCTCTTTACTATGATTCCATCATCTGGCATGTTTTCTGAAATCTTCTTTTTATTTTTAAGCAACTGCTATTACTTCTAATAATCAACCTTTTTGTTAAATTTATTTTTCAGTTAGCTCACTTCTCTGAAACTCCTTCTCTAATGTGGACTCTGCTCAAGAAGTAAAGCTTACGTTCAAAATATATATTTGGTAGTGGTATTGATTGAAGCTATGGCTATTAATGAGATTGTTTAGGGAAAGAGTTCAGAGTGAGAGAAGATGACCTAAGACTGAACTAACATTTCCATATAAATTTTGGAATCAGCTTGTTGATTTCTATTAAAAAAATCCTGCTGGGCTTTTGATAGGGATTACACTGAATCTGTTGAACAAGTTGGGAAGAATAGACATCTTAACAGAATTGTACAATCCATGAACATGGTATATTTCCATTTATTTAGGTTTGTTTATTTATTTATTTTAGGTCTTTTTTTGATTTAAAGAAGTCAGCGTTTTATACTGTCACTACAGGTTGAGGATGTTTCCTTTTATTCATAGTTGCTTATCGTTTTTTATCAGGAATGGATGTTGAATTTTGTTAAATTTTTTTTCTGCATCTGTTAAGATAATTGTGGTTTTTGTTTCTTTAGTCTATTATTGATGTGTTGAATTATGTTGATGGATTTTTCACAGGTTGAGTCAACCTTGTGTTCCTGGCATATACACCCCACTAGGGCAAAATGTGTTATCCAATTGATATATTACTGGATTGAATTTGGAGGTTGATGTTGGAAGATTTTTAACTATTCAATTTCTTTGATAGTACAGGATTATTTAGCTTACATATCTGTTTTTCAGAGACTTTTGATAATTTGTTTTTAGAATTTGTACAGTTCACCTAAGTTGTTGAATGTATGAGCATAAAGTTCTTGAACGTTACTGCCTTATCCTTTTAATGTGTGTAGGCTCTGTAGTGATACTGCCTCTTTCATTATTGATTTTTGATCTTATTAGTTCCTTCTTTTGGGGGTTTAATTTGTTCTCTAGTTTCTTAAGGTAGAAGCTTAGATTATTGGCTTCTTTCCTAAACATATGCATTAGGTATGATAAGTTTTTCTCTAAACATTGCTTTAAACATATCTCACAAATTTTGACAATATTTTCTTTTCTTTTTTTTCAATTCAAAATATGTTCTATTTTTTTTTTTTTTTGAGAGTTCCTCTTTGACCCATGGATTATTTGGAAATGTGTTGTTTAATTTCCAATTGTTTGGGGAATTTTTTTTTTCTTTTATGGTTTCCAGTCTAATTACATTATGCTCAGAGAACATAAATTTTTGTACTCTAAATTATTTATAATTGTTATGATTTCTTTTATGATTCAGAATAAGGTGCACCTTGTTGATGTGCCATATGCATTTGAAAGAATGTGTATCTGCCGTTATTAAGTTAATTATTCTAGAAATGGTGTCAACCTATGGTCGTTGGTACCAATTCAATGCCAACAAGAATCCCCAATTTGGGGTGTGGTGAAGAAGGAAATTTTATTCAGTGCAAATAGCTCAATTATTATACAGCACTGCTCTGAGAACAACACCGCTGTGTAACAGCTCAGTAATGTTACAGCTCAGTTATGAAGGAGCACCACTGTGAAGTGGCCCTGAAGCGACCCAGAGGCAAGGCCCCTCTCCATCTAGACAGCTTTGCTCTGCTTTGCTCTGCTCCCCACTGGCGAGGCGTCTTTGTTTCATCTTCAGTGCTACATCTCCAGCTGGGGAAACACAGCCTTCAGTGGAAAGGGAAATCACACTCTCTGATGGGAGCTGACTTGTACAGAGAGAAGTCCCTGTCCCTGGTCCTCCTCATGCAAATGAGGACTCCAAATCTTCGTAGTTTGATTGGTCCCAAAAGCACTGTCTTGATTGGTCAGAATGGAGCTGCTCTGATTGGTTGGTGAAGGTGCTAATAGCGTTGTAGCTGCACAGCTCCCATTGATTAGGGACAGTCTCCATCCTACTGGTTGAAATAGGATTCCAGGAACTCCTTTATAATGGCTGGCTCCGATGGCAAGAACACATTGCAGGCAGGCAATTCAGTGCAGTCTTTTCCCTGAAGAGCGGTTTGTGTGAGAGGCCCCAGTTTAGAAACAGCTGCTAGGCTCTGCTTTTAAATTTGAGCTCAGTTAGCCACCAGGACCCTTCTTGGTAGGTATCTTCTTTGTCGGGATTCATATTGTTAATTAGAGCCAGTTGATTGATGGTGTTCAATTCTATAAAGGACTGGTGTGAAAGCTTGAGAGACAAGTGAGGAAATGGTTTAGCAAATACAGATAACACTTTTCAAAAGCTTCGGTTGTAAAGGGGAAGGGAAAGAGTTCTGTTAAAGATGAGAGTGACTGGAATATATAAAAATATAATTGGAAGGACTTAGTAGAGAGAGTGGTGAATACACAGAAAATTGATTATATATGTTTCCTGAGAAGAAGGGACTCCAAAGCAAGAGACCTACAGTAGGACTATTACAAGGAAGAAGATAGTTTTTCTAATAAGGTAGGAAGAAAAGTTGAAAGCTTTCAGTGGCTTTCCTGCACACCTGGTGTGAAATGTGGACTCCTCTTCCAAGCCTTGGAATCACTACACAGTGTTGCTTCTGCCTACCTCTCGGACCTTTTACCTCAACTAACAGCCCACCCCCATCCTTCTAATTTCTGGTCTGTAGCTGCAGTCTCCATACTTGGATTCTCTGACCAAGTGATTTCCAAACTTTTTTTTTAAAACAGACTGTATTTTTTTTCAGAGCAGTTGTAGATTCACAGCAAAATTAACCAGAAAGTGTGGAGTTCCCTTATACCCCCCAACCTCAAACGTGCACAGCCTCACCCACTGTCAACATCCTGCACTAAAGTGGTAACTTCGTTTCCATCAGTGAACCTACACTGACACCTCAGATCACACATAATTTACAGTTTACATCAGGGTCACTCTTGGTGGTGTATATTCTATAGGCTTTGGCAAATGTGTAATGACATGTATCCATCATTATAATACCATACAGATTAGTTTGACTGCCCTAAAAATCCTCTGTGCTCCACCTTTTTATCCCTCCCTTACCCTATTCCTACCAACCAGTGATTTTACTATCTCCATAGCTTTGACTTTTCCAGAATGTCATATAATTGGAGTCAGATAGTACTCGTATGTGGTCATTTTAGATTGGCTTCTTTCACTTAGTTATATGCATTTAACTTTCATTCATGTCTTCATATGATAGTTCATTTCCTTTTAGCACTGAATAATACTTCTGGATTGTACCACAGTTTAATTATCCATTCACTTACTGAAAGACATTTTGATATGCTTTTAAATTTGGCAATTATGAATAAAGCTGCTATAAATATCTGTATACAGATAAGTTTTCAGATCATTTGGGTAAGTACCAAGCAGTGTGATTGCTGGATTGTATGGTGAAAATATGTTTCATTTGTAAGACACTGCCAAACTGTCTTTTAAAGTGGCCATTGTTAACATCTGTATTAAATATCAGTAAATCTTAATTTTTGTTTGTAATTTTAATTAAAAAAATAAGTTATAATATTTCTTTCTGACACTGGTATGGATCATCTCACACACTTCAGAGAGTGCAAGCTCTTTGTGGCATTTGTCCTTCTCTTGTCAAGGCTACCCTCTGTATGGCTGTTGTCTTCTCATACTTTAGGTCTCAACTTAAACGTCACTGCCATTTTCTGATTGCTCTTTCTAAATTTGTCCCTCTCTTTTTACTTTCTGTCATAGAATTCTGTTTCCTTCATAATATTTTTGTGAAAAGGAACAACAGTTTTGTTTAAATGAACAATACTTTTAAGTAATTCATGGGTTGAAGGAAATATCTCAAAATCAAAGTATAGTTAGAACTGGATGAAAGTGAAATTTACTACATACCAAAATTTGTGGAATGCAATTAAAGATATGCCGAGAAGGTAATTTATAGCATTAATTGTCTACATTAGAAAAGAAGAAAGATCTCAAATCAATAATCTGAACTTCCATCTCAAGAAACTAGAAAAACAAACCCAAAAACTTAAGCAGAAATAAATGAAATTTGAAAACAAAAAAAAAAGAAAGAAAAATTAATGAAACAAAAAGCAGATTCTTTTAAAACATCAATAAAATCTAGAATCTCTAACAAGAGTGACTAATATAAAAAGAGAGAAGACACAAATTAGTGATATTAGAAATGAAATGGGTTATAATTGCAGATCCTATAGCTATCGAAAGAAGGAAATCCTGTGAATCTATGCACATAAATTTGACAACTGAATTTAAATGGACCAATCCCATAATACTACACACTGTCAAAACTTACTCATTATGGTATAGGTACTCTAGATAGTTCTATAACTTAAAGAAATTGTATTCATAATTTAAATATTTTCACAAAAGAAATGGGGAACAAGACATGTTCACTGTCACCGCTCCTATTCAGCATTGTACTGGAGGTTCGTAGTGAGGTTCCTATAGTGAGTTGAAAGACATGATTGATGGCTTCCTGCAGCGCAAAGGACAGGTTTGCTTTCAGCCCATTTATTATAAAAAGCTTGGGGTTTCTCTTCTGTAATATAGCTTCTCATTTGCACTTCTGTCACCTGTCCCTCTCATGTTGCCTTTGGGATTGAGGAATTTATGCAAAAATGAAGGAACCCTGGCTACTATTATTGCTGTGAGAAATAAATCGTTATTAGTCAAACAGCATTAAAACAACAAAACTGGAGTGTGCATTGTGTCAAGTGCTTTGTTAGGCCTAGATGGAGGAACATAGGATTAGAGAAGGAGCTTATCTGAAGTCTGTCTCTTAAACTGGTGTTTATGTTTTCTGCTAACTAAAGTTGTTCTTGTCTTGAAGGTAGTTTATGTAAAATAGAATGAAAGATTAATGGGATGCTTTTACTGTATTAAATATAAGTTAGTATAATTTTAATCTTTTATATGTGGGATTGTTGAAATTTGAATTGTGACATTTATGTTAAATGATTTGCTGATTTTCTTTTAAAAAAAAATAATACGTTTTTATTTGTTTTTTTCAGAATTGTTCTCTGTGTACTTCAAACTGTATCTTAAACCTTCACAAGACATCAATAGAGTTTTAGTGGCTAGAATAATTCAAGCTGTGACTAAAGGATGCTGTTCCCAAACTGATGGATTAAATTCCAAATTCTTGGATTTTTTTTCAAAGGCTATTCAGAATGCAAGGTAATCTAATCTCTTTTTGTTTTGTTTTATATTGAAAATCCATTTGATCTTGGAAGACTATGTTTTAAATTCAGTAACTAAAAATACTACCAATTTTTAAAAATTGGCTTATTATAGTAGAGCTAGTGGATTCTCAATGCAAATATTGGTCAGGTCCAACACTTCCTGAATATCCATTATGCAGAACATGAAATGATGCTTTCCAGTGGGAGATCCTGTCTTGCTTTTCTAATGACAGGAAAAGCTAAATATCCTATAAGTAGTTTTATTTACCCCATTTTGAGGATAAGAATAAAATAAAATAATGTATTTTGGAAGTATCAGCATCTTAAGTTTATATGGTATTACCAAGTTTATAACGTGAAACATTTTATAAATGGTAGGTATACAGATCAGTTTTGTATAATTTTAGACAGTGTTTCAGTAGCCGAGAGAGCTAACAGGAGTACTCTCAGCACCAAATAAGAGCTGATTTTTGTTGCTGTGTAGTGCTGTTGTGATTTTTTTTTTCTAAATAGTTCTGAAACTAAGGCTATTGTTATTTGAAAATTAAGATTTTTTTTTCTTTTCTTTCAGCATGCAGCTTCATAAGTGTGTTTACTTTGTGTATTCCCCCCGCCATGGTTATACCAAGCTGAGTCTCTTTCTTTTCTGTCATAGACAAGAAAAGATCTCTACAGGTCTAAATCATATCTTAGCAGCATTTATTATCTTCCTCAAGACTTTGGCTGTTAACTTTCGAATTCAAGTGTGTGAATTAGGAGATGAAATTCTTTCTACTTTGCTGTATGTTTGGACTCAGCACAGACTTAATGATTCCTTAAAAGAAGTAATTATTGAATTATTTCAACTGCAAATTTATATCCATCATCCAAAGGGAGCCAAAACCCAAGATAAAGGTATAAAGGAAATTTTTACTGTTTTGAATTTGCTTCTTCGTTGAAACATAAAGGCTTAAGTATGAAATCTGTATTTGGTAAGAGGTTATGACCTTCCTCTGGATTGCTGTGTTTGGTAGGGATATTACTCATGATGATATTTTTCACACATATTTTTAGAATTTGAAGCTGTCATAGCAAGTCATATTACGCCTTACCATTTGTTTAGTTATGCTGTGAAGCATACAAACCAATAGGAAACGCTGTTCCCTCTAGGAGCTATTTATGCAGCAATAATTAGTTGCTAGGAGATGTGACAAACACTAAGTAAAAGAATTTAGAGAGGACAGGATCTTGTTTATTCACATACTGCTTTTATTAGAAGACAAAATAGATGCATGTGGACTGAAAATAGCCAGTTAGTTCTCAAGGAAGATACGTACATACATTCATAAACCTCATAGCTACTCCAAGCCTCTGTTTGCTGGGAAAACCAGAAATGAATGACCCATTCACCCTTGATTCCTTTGCATTTATCTTTCATCAAGAAAATAGTGCTTGGTATAGCTACATTCACTAGACAGGAACTTTATTGGGTGAAGTGGAACTGAATGAGTTTCCTCATGCTCAGGCAACGTTTGTCTTTGGGCTTGTGCTAGCCTAAGGACCAATTCATCATGGCTAGCTTAATGACCACTAAGAAATCATGCTACATTCAGTCATAGCAGGTAAAACAGAGGAGAAATGTTACAGCCACTTTCTATCAAAAGTAGCTGTGTTGGCCAGCCCGGTGGCTCAGGTGGTTAGAGCTCTATGTTCCTAACTCCAGGCTGGTTCGATTCCCACATGGGCCAGTGGGCTCTCAACCACAAGGTTGCCAGTTCAATTCCTGGAGTCCCGCAAGGGATGGTGGGCAGCGCCCCCTGCAACTAAGATTGAACACGGCACCTTGACCTGAGCTGCAGCTGAGCTCCCAGATGGCTCAGTTGGTTGGAGCACATCCTCTCAACCACAAGGTTATACTCCCGCAAGGGATGGTGGGATGTGCCCCCTGCAACTAGCAACCGCAACTGGACCTGGAGCTGAGCTGCGCCCTCCACAACTAAGATTGAAAGGACAACAACTTGACTTGGGAAAAAAAAAAAAAGTCCTGGAAGTACACACTGTTCTCCAATAAAGTCCTGTTCCCCTTCCCCAATAAAATCTTAGAAGAAAAAAAAAGTAGCTGTGTTATGTTTCAAGAGTTCTTCTAGTGTGTTTGGTTAGGTGTATTTGTAGCCCATGAAACTACCGTGAGTCAAAGAAGGGTGGCTTTTCTTAGTTTTTCATCTTTCACATAGCTCTCACCAGGATGAAAATCAGGCTTATTAGGAAATCGTATGATGCGTGTAGCGTTTTAGTTAACTGCATATTTAGGATGAATTGAAAATTGGCAGGAGGATGAGGCTGCCAGAAACACTAATATAGTTTTAGGCTACATTAATAAATTTCATGTTTTTTTGTGGGACGTAATAGCTCATTGTTCGCCATACAGATCACAGTTGGAGTATTATATTCACCAGACATTGTAGAGTGAACATTTTAAGAGGGTCATAAGTTGACTGGAGTGTGTCTAGGGCAAGAGGACTGGCATGATGAGAATTCTGGATAACAACATGTCGTTCATGCACTAACTAGTTAAAGGAATTGGTAATGTTTTTCTCTTCAATGAAGACATGGGGAGAACTTGGTCCTCATATAAAAGAGGAGATATCTTCATTGTATTTGCCTCAGGGAAGAGAAGAAATTAGAGAAAGTATGAGATTTTGAGTTGATTAGAGAAAGATCAGAATATGGAAGAATTTTATAACAAATTCATTTAACTGAGTGTGAAATGGACACTTATGAAGTAGAGCTTGTCAAGGATGTTGTCAGAAGAGGCATTAGTACTGAATAGAAGGTTGGGCCTGATGTCTTCGAATGTTTTCCACTTTGACAGATGAATAGCGTTGTGGCAGTTGGCAATACAAATGTAGTGTATATATGTTATAATTTTTTGAATTACAGGTGCTTATGAATCAAGAAAATGGAGAAGTATCTTATACAACTTATATGAACTGCTAGTTAATGAGATAAGTCATATAGGAAGCAGAGGGAAATATTCTTCAGGATCTCGTAATATTGCTGTCAAGGAAAACTTGATTGAATTGATGGCAGATGTTTGTCACCAGGTATAGTGGGTCTTGTTACATTTTGAAATTTCCTGTTGATTTTTCTCATACTGGGCTTGTAAAACCTGTGCTCTGATAAAAAAAAAAAAATCTGTAAAATTACTCTGTACATGTGACTACTCCTTTCAAGACACTGTAAGTATTTAGAATTGCCCTTCTGACTTAAAAGATAACTCTTCTGCATATATTAGCATAGTGAAAACTGATGATGAACTTTTCCATTCTTGAAAGATTATCTATAGGAAGTAAGTTTAACCCTAAGTTTCTTCTTTTTGTTCTACTGAGTTAGAAATCACATAGCATGAAATTCACTATTTTAAAATATATCATTCAGTCGTTTTTAGTATTTTCAACATGTGTACCCATCGCCACTATTTATAATAATTCTAGAACATTTCCATCAGCCCCAAAACAAACTTTGTACCTATTAGCAGTCAGTCCTACTTCCCCACTTCTTCCAGTCCCTAGCAGCCAACCACTAAGCTACTCTGTCTCTATGGATTTTTGCCTGTTTTGAACATTTCGTATAATTGGAATCATACAGTATGTGGCCTTTTATGTCTGCCTTTCACTTAGCATAATGTTTTCAAGGTTTATTCATGTTATACCATGAATCAGTGTTTTATTCCTTTTTAATCGCTGAATACTATCCTATTGTATGGACATGTTACGTTTTGTTTACCCATTCTTCAGTTGATGGCTTAATGTTTCTTAAATAAAACTTTTTTTCCAGGGTTTTGATTAACATTCTAGATAATTTCATCTGTCACATATTTTCTTAATGCTAAATTTGATTTAATTCCTTTGAAAATAGAGGTTTTTGTTTTACTTTTAGGTATCTTGGTGCTCTTAGTAAATATTAGGAAATATTAGGAAATAAAACTAAAACTTTACTTGGTAATATTTGCTTTCTAGAGAGCAACATTGCACTCATGCAAAATGTTTGTTACTACATTATCGTATTTATATATTTCTATAATTTATTACTCTTGCTTTATGACTTCCCTGTATCTTCATTTGAGGAGAAACATTTTTTCTTAATGGACTATTAGAAAACAAGCAATGTTAAAAAAAAACAACCAGGTTTTCCTTTTTTTATTTTACAGGTTTTTAATGAAGATACCAGATCTTTGGAGATTTCTCAGTCTTACACTACCACACAAAGAGAATTTAGTGATAATAGTGTACCACGCAAAAAGAGGAAAATAGAATTAGGCTGGGACGTAATAAAAGATCATCTTCAGAAATCACAGAATGATTTTGAACTCGTGCCTTGGTACAGTGTTACTTTGTTTCTCTTTCGGTGTCATTTTTGTTTCATTTAGTTGTTCTCACAAGACCTCCAGTAGAATCCTTTAATCTAATTGGGCAGAACTAGGTCATATGGCTGATCCCAAACAATTCACTGACAAAGGGGAACGTGATTTGCAGTATACATTGATTTCAACCATCATGTCTCATCTGTTAGGGCCAGGAACAGGGTCACCTCTCTTAAGCATATTGCCATAACAAGGAAGAAGTGAGAATGGCTGCCTGGTGGGTGATCATGAGTGTGTGCCTTATGGAATTCACTGAGTTGTGTACCTCAACACAAAGAGATTCGCATATATAGCACCTTCCAATAGAATTAGATAAGGACGAAATTAAAGATAGCATTCAGAAGTCGCAGAATAATTTGGACCTTACGCCATGATAAAAGGTTATCTTTTCTTATTTGCTATGTTCTTTAGTTTCATGTAGCATTCACAATTATTTAATTAAATAAGTTGTGGAATTCCGTGAAATCAAAATATTTGGTCTGATAGGAATCTTCAGAATCTATCTAGTTCAGCCTGTTTGCTTTACTAAAAGGATAACTGAAACGAAGAAAGATTAAGCAGCTTGCCTAAGGACAGTTGGAAATTTGTAGATTTTGTGATTAGTGTTTTGATGTTTATCACGTTGATAGAGTGGTTAAATATAATTGAGCTGTAAGGGGAAAACGTATTGATTTAGATACCAATTGCTTAAGCTTGTGGTTTTTTTTTTTTTTTTGTAGTTGAGGGTGCCTATTTCAGATTGTTTAATTTGTCCATTTAGTCAAGAGTTATTTGTTGAACACCTGCTGTGTGCCAAGCATTAGGGATATAGAGATGAATAAGTTAAAGTTCCTATTCCTGAGTAGCAAACATTCTAGAGAACTCACAGCAAATACTGAATCAACTGAATTAATGCCAAGAAAAGGCACTTTTAGGACATGGGTGCAATAAATCAGAAATAAAACATTGCTAATTTAGTTATTCTTTAAGGTTTTTGTGTAATGGAAATATGATAGCTTATCCAGCTAGCCAAAAAGTTGTCAATCATCTTGCCACTTTAGGAAGTAGGGCCTAATAAAAACTAAGAGCCAGTGTACTGTGACAGGAGTATGGAAAATGGCGATGGTGACACTGTAATTAGGATATTGTAAGGGTACTCTGTTTATATGTTTATTTTCTTTCAGCTTGTCAATGGAATTGAATACTTTTCTAATTAATTATACTTTTTTTAGGTTACAGATTGCAACCCAATTAATATCAAAATATCCTGCAAATTTACCTAACTGTGAGCTGTCACCGTTATTGATGATACTATACCAGCTTCTTCCTCAACAACGACGTGGGGAACGCACACCATATGTGTTACGATGCCTTACAGAATTTGCATTGTGTCAAGGCAAGAAGTCGAACCTAGAAAGCTCACAAAAGTCAGATTTATTGAAACTCTGGATAAAAATTTGGTCTGTTATCTTTCGCAGTATAAGTTCTGAACAAATACAAGCTGAAAACTTTGGCTTACTTGGAGCCATAATTCAAGGGCATTTAGTTGAGGTTGACAGAGAATTCTGGAAGTTATTTACTGGGTCAGCCTGCAAACCTTCATGGTAAGTTGACTATGCATTGTATCAGTTTTTACAGTTGTTATCTTTGTGTGTGTGTGGGTGGGTGGGTGGGTGGTTTGGTGGGTGGGTCGGTGTAGCTATCTCTTTCCCCATTTTTGGAGTTTGTAACTTCAGTTGAAGATTGTTAAATGCTATTTCAGATGCTCTTGTTTGTCCAGGAAGAATAAATAAATAAATGTAAATTTAGTTTCAAATGTGGAGAGTTTACTGAGGCAAGTTTTAAAGAATTGTTTAAATTTTTTTGTCTGTAATTTGACAATGCATTACTTGTTTGATCAATATTTATAAACCTTATATTTTTAGTAATACAGAATACTGTTTAAGACAGTTCTAACTAAGAATTTGCTTAAATGCAATCAGACTTTTTACTTTGTGTTCATTAAGTCAACAGAACTTTGTATGTGTCACCATGTGCCAGGCACTGTCCTAGGTATTGCCGGCACTGTGGTAAACAAGGTGGATGAGATCTCTGCCCCTCAAAGAGGTTACTTTTCACGTTAATCCTCTTGCTTTATTACAGTCCTGCAGTATGCTGTTTGACTTTGGCATTGACCGTATGTGTAGTTCCAGAAACTGTAAAAATGGGAATGGAGCAGAATATATGTGAAGTAAATAGAAGTTTTTCTTTAAAGGAATTGATAATGAAATGGCTCTTACTCTATCAGTTAGAAGATGACTTTGAAGACAGAACAGAGCTGCCTCCAATTCTTTACAGGTGATTTGAATTTATTCACATGCTGCTGTTTTGGAGGGTTTGTTTTGTAATGTGTACTCTATTACTTATTTGATACTAGATAGCTTTATTTCACACTGATAATGAAGGATTTCACAGAGCCAGCTCTAGATAGTAAATAGTCCCTTTATTTTTAGTGTCTGTGTTTTTGTGCCTGGATCTTTGTTCAGGAACTTTTGCTCTGCTCTTGTCTCTCTGTCTAGACAATGAGAATAAAGGGAATGTTCATGAAGAACATGTATGTAACTCTTTGAGCACTTATGTGTTCCTTTGTGATCTTCTGTAAATAGGTCCACCTGAACATATATCCAACTCCGGTGTATCCTGAAATCATAACGCGAGTATCTTCTGGGTGAAATGTGTAAATCAGTGGAGGGAAGAAATGAGAAAAAGACAAAATAGGACTTCAGCACTGGGATGAGGAGTGGCTTGCCCACTTAACCTTTCCATAATCAGTAATTCGAATTGGATGATTGGAGGACAAACACCTGGATCCTAGTGCTTTCACTTTAATTTCATAATGATTTTATTTCAGAAATGAGCTGTAAAAATTGGACATGATTGTGCTTCTAGGCAGTGCTGAAAACAGTAGTAACATAAAATGTATACCCCTTAAATTCTTTCAGATGTTAAAAAATTCTCTATAGACGAAAGCAATTTTAATTTTGGATCCAAATTTTAGAAGGCAGTATTAAAGCCAAACATGGATATTTAAGTTTAAAAAATATTTTAAATGACTTTTCGTCTTTTAAGTGAAGATTTTTATTTTCCTTTATAGTAATTTTCCTCATCTTGCACTGGAGAAAATTCTTGTGAGTCTCACTATGAAAAACTCTAAAGCTGTGATGAATTTTTTCCAGAGTGTCCCAGAATGGTATGTTATCTAATAGAGTTCTGTGTTATTTTAAGATATAGTTCTAATTACAAAGATGATAATTTTAGCAGAGTAGTAGTAGCTGCATCTAAAAATTATGAACTAAATTGGTCAATTTAAAAAAATCACAACTGTTAACCAGGGGAAAGTTTCTTTAATTCAATGACTGCAATTTATGTTCTATAAATTTAGATCTAGTTTACTATTTTTTAATCCTTTATAGTATGACATGTGACATTTGCTAATGGAAAAAGTGGAATGATTATGATGGGGAATTAACATAAAAATTATGTGAAATGAGTTCTTTAAAGGGATGACCTATTTTTATACGTTAAATAAAATCTGACTGTTAGCTTTAAAAACTAATGATAATTCAGGAAAGGGAAAACAAAAATAAATCTAAACTCCTCATTTTAGTTGATTGACTCAAAGGCTTATGTTTATCACTATGACTGAAAATGACTCACTGGTGTGAAGATTTCTAATCTTCAAGAGAGCATAAGATGAAAAAAATGCTACATTTTGGAGAAGTAAAGATTAAAAAAGGGAAATGTTTTCAGATAATGTGCTATCTCTGGTGTTGTTTTTAATACTTCCTGAATTTGCCTTTGAGATTGTAACTGGTGTTTCTTTTGTCCATCTATTAGTAAAATTTGCTGCTGAATAATGAAGTTTGATATAGTAAAGTCCAAAGAAGAGAGCATGTAAAGAAATAATCCATTAATTGTATAAACAGTCTTTGAATAATGTAGATGCTAAGTTAATATTTTCATTTGTAAAATATTGCTGCTATATGAAGGTGAAGTATTAGGTAGTTTGATTATGAATTAAAGATCTTAACTTTCTTGAAGTGAGCAACACCAAAAAGATAAAGAAGAGCCTTCATTCTCAGCAGTTGAAGAACTATTTCTTCAGACTACTTTTGACAAAATGGATTTTTTAACCGTTGTGAAAGAATGTGCTATAGAAAAGCACCAATCCAGTATAGGCTTTTCTGTCCACCAAAATCTCAAGGAATTGCTGGATCGCTATCTTCTGGGATTGTCAGAACAGTGTCTAAATAACGACTCATCTGAGGTGAGGTTTTCAAAAAGAACTAAAGCCTGTATTTAATTCTACTTTGGTAGACTTTTAGGAAGCAGAAATGGGCAGGAAAGGCTCTATGGATGGTGAGAAACTTACTTTTAAAGGCAATGAACAACAGTACATGTCTGTAAGTAGGGAAAACACAATGAAAAATGAAAACTAATGAATAATAATTTGATATTTTTTTTGTACCAAGAATTCTGGTAGACACTAAAGCAGTAGAATTATTGGGGTGGATTAGCGGAAAATAATAATGGTTTTGAGCATAGTGAATGTTTGATGAAAAAGAACTTCTCAATACAGTGGAGGGTGATGTTACAGTAACAGAAAAGGACATAATTGAAACCGATCTAATATATTTTGGGGGTGCTTAGAAGGATGAGTGATTAATAAATGTAATAAATGAACTAGCAGTCACTCATGTTTTAGAGGTCATCTAGTAATTTTCTCATATCATTTTCTTTCTCGTCTTAAAATTCTCTTCATGTGTGTTACTCTCTTGCCAAAACCCTCATGTTTTCTACCTATTCTATATGTTCAAATCATCAACATGTCAAAATCCTTGCTAAAGCCTTTCTTAAATCATCTCAGCCATAATAATTCATCTTTTAATTTTTAATAGTACTTAATGTTTCTATTTTTAAGTGACAGCGTCTTCTTTGTACTGAATTTGTGTATATCTTTTATACACAAATATCTCTTAAACCATGCTATAAGTTCCTTAAAGGATATATATGCAAACATATATGTGTATCTTTGTATCTACCATAGTGCCTTGTTACATGGTAGATGGTAAAATCTTTGTTGAATAAAATAAAACCTAAAACGAGTGAATTCAGTAGCTAGGGATAGTGAGCCGAAGAACCGGAAAAGGGACAGTGTGCCTGTTTCATCTGCCTTACCCTTAATTACTGACATTCTTCTCAATTACGGTTGTAACCACTTTCATTACAAAGTAAGTGTCTTCTGTTTTCCCCCAAAATGCCATTTCCTACAATATAGGAACAAAAAATCTGAAATTGTTTTTCTGTGTAATCTTTTCAAATTTTTAACATAATTCTGTAAAATGGGCTAAGTGATATCTACTTGCAAAAATATTTGTGCCAGTCTGTGGAGTCTAAAGAGCTGAATAAGTCTAGCTTCTTGTTCTTCAGAAGCTCTCTATGAATCTAATTTCCACTTATGTTTTAAAGTCAGAGACCTTTATTTCCGATCAGTTTTTTTCTTTCCTTCCTACCTCAGATACTTAAGGGTCATGTGTGCAGTATGCTGTGTCAGTTTAAGAGGAGATATCTTACTTGGCCATTAGGTGATACTTCTGCTATTTTTCTTGAGAATCCTGGTTATCACACTTCTGCAGGGATCTCTTAGATGTTTTTTTCGAGATGATCAGAATTATGCCACTGTTCACTCAAGTAACTGACCTTTTGTTTCTTAATACATACATAAAATTTGTACTTAAAAGAGATAATCATGGTGTACTCAAAATTATTTATAAGCTATATATATATATATATGTATTATTTGTGTTTTACTTTAAGACTACAGATACAGAAACGCTTGTCCGGTGTTCAAGTCTTTTGGTGGGTGTTCTTGGTTGCTATTGTTATGTGGGTGTAATCACTGAAGAGGAAGCGTATAAATCAGAATTATTCCAGAAAGCTAAGGTAGGAGAATTTATGCAAATCAAATTCTGGATTAATTTGAATGAAATGTATTCTTGGGAAAATTGGCACATTTGTTTGGAAAATAAATTTTTATGTAGGTTAACGCTTTCTCTTTCATTTATGCAGTCTGAGAAGAAATGATACTATGTGTCCTTCCTTAAGATTTGAAATTATTTTAAGCCAACTATAAATATAGTAATTGAAATAATATCACATTAAAATTTAATCTTATAATCAAAAATACTGATTTTTATCTGTACTTTTAAAAGTTTTTCCTGTGATCAATTATCCTAAAGAATCCTTGACTAAGAGTGTTAATCATGTAGGCCCTAAACATGAAACTTATTTTCATCTCTAGCTACCACTCTGTCAGTTGTGTGATTTGTAAGAACAGGGTATAAGATTTGACGTTTTAAAAAAAATTGTTCATAATTTTTAATTGTACTATAAATTAAGTATAACTTCTTAAAGCACTTAATTTTACCTTTAAAACTTTATAAAGCAATCATTAAACTGTAATTTTAACTGGAATTTGGATTTTTCCTTTTATTCTTAATAGTCTCTGATGCAATGTGCAGGAGAAAGTATCACTCTGTTTAAAGATAAGACAAATGAGGAATCTAGAATTGTTTCATTGAGAAACATGATGCATCTATGTACAAGTTGTTTATGTAACTGTACTAAGGTAAGATGTTCTTCCTACTTGACAGTATAGCCTACCTGGGGGTTAATAACCAGTTGGTGTTTTTGTTTGTTTGGTCCATTCATAAGTTTTTACACTAATTTAAAATTAAATTGAATGGTAAATAAAAGGTAGTATTCAGAATAAAGCAGTAGGTAATCTGAGTTCCTCATGAAACTAATTCCATCATTTAAAGAAGGTTTCTGAGATTACCTTACCATTTTTATATACTATAGAGGTGACTCTTTTATTCCCAGGATATTTTCATTCATTTAATAAAAATTTGTTGACTGTTAGCTATGTGATGTACATACCACTATACAAGTGCTAGTGAGCAGCCACAAAGATAAACAATTCCAGCACGTACATTACTCTTTTTTTGCCAAGAGAGTCTTACATAACATTTAGTAGAAAGAGTGCTACTATGTGTAGTGTTTGTTTTGGATCAGGCCTGAGGGGCAGCTGAGCCAGGCCAGTGTGCTGATAATTGCATACATTTTTGAAAGCTAATATTAAGTACATGTCCATATATCAATATGACCAGCATGTATTTTTGGTTTTGTAACGTGTTTTTCTATGTTTTGTTATAAGTGCGGAAAGAGAAAAGTGGAAGAATAAACTCTAAGCTACAATTATTGCTTGCTTACGTTTAGGTCATTAGCTAGTATTTTACTTTAATGTTGATTTTACACAATGAAATATATGTGCTACAGTTATTATTATTCTAAGAAAAGATGTTAGTATTTTTGAAATAATTTATAACTCTTTATGCTCTTTATGATAGAGAATTTCCAGTGTAAAGGAAAATCTACATTTCATTCAAGATAGAGAAAATATTGTCTGCCAAGAATAATTGTTTTTATTTCTTTGTTTATGTGGTGTTTTGTTTGTCTTAATGACAGCACACTCCAAATAAGATTGCATCTGGCTTTTTCCTACGATTGTTAACATCAAAGCTAGTGAATGATATTGCAGATATTTGTAGAAATTTAGTAAGTATGCTTCCTGTTTTACTACCATATTTTGTTGATTCTAAGATGCTTTTTTTTTCTTTGAAATCTCTCTTAAGGATGCATCTCACAATATATGGCATCTTATGTTTTTTCAAATGTGGAAATTAAAGTATTTGGTTGGGGGAAATATATTTGAATGTTTCTTAATATCAATACCTAGCATAGTACCTGGCTTTTAGTTTCTTAATAAATACTAACAGACTGAATGATTAGGTACTAATCATCCAGGCTCATACCTACTTCTGTGTAACAGTGTACCAGACTTCAAAATAATTCTCTATCCTTAAAAATAAAAACAAAAACCTTGCCACACAAGCAACATATTCTCATCATGGCATTTATTTTCCTTCCATACAAATGGGCTTCTACCAAACATAGTTTTTTGTCTGGAATAGTACCTGGCACACATCGTAGATAATTGAAATATCTAATGAGTGCAAAAATATTTTGTAACTTGATTATTTTCATTTAATAATAAGTCTTGGTTATTTTTAATGTTGCTACATAGTGATATACTTTACTTTTTTTTTGTAGTAGCATGGTATTTCACTATTTTTAGCCCATCGGATCTTAATTAACATTTTAAGTAGTTTCTTTGTTTTGTTGGTACAAAGAGTTCTGCGGTAAAGTTTCTTGTATTTTTGTCTACTTGTATTTGTGCCGATGAAGGATGTAAAATAAATTACAGAAATAAAATTACTTGTTCAGAAAGAATACGAATTTTACTTTCGATGGATATAGTCATCGTTCTCCAAAATAGCCATACCAATTTATACTTTTCCCACAATTTTAAGTAGTATAAAACATCTTAGTGTAAGAAATCATTTGTAAAGCTTGCATATTACTCTGTTATATAGATATACTGCAATTTCTATATCTATTTTCCTATTACTGGACATTTAATAGAAATACTGCAGTGTTCATACACATGGATCTTGAATTATGTGATTAGGTGAATTTTAACTACAACATCCTTCTGAAAGAGCCAACTTGAAAACACATCTTTCTTTTTTCCTTTGAAGGTATCTTTTATCAAAAAGCCACTTGACTGTGGAGAAGTAGAGTCAAAGAAAGATGAAACTGATGAAAGTCTAATGGAGATGGAGAATCAGTCGCTCAGGAGCCTTTTTAGCGATTACCCTGCTGGTAGTGTTAGTGATGCAAATGAATCTGGAGAGAGCCAGCTTACTATAGGTAAAAATATATTTACTGTTTGGGATTTCTTTGACCTCTTCCTATTGATTTGGCATTGCAAGAGGCTTCATAGATTCCAATTTTATGCTCACTTCCTTTTAGTATAGTCTATTAGGATCGTTCTTTTATACACACTTTAAAGTCTCTGATTTTTCATTGAATTTATTAGTTTTCTATTCTTCATAGGAAAGTTTTAGAATAATTACTAAAGAAAATCATATAATAGATTATTTGGCAAATAGAAAGCAGCAGAGTGAGAAAGCACCCGTAATGCCCTTAACCTTAACCCTAACCCATAATCACTGTCAACCTTTTCCATTATTTCTCTGTAGACCCTTTGAAAATTGTAAGCAGCATCAATATCAAAATGCCTTTTTATATTTGTTTTACTGTTACTTATAAGCATTTTTTTCATTTAGCTATTTGTATTGATAATCATACTTTGTAATGGCTTTATAATATCCCAATAGCATATACGCCACAATTTACTTGACCATTTTTTACAGTCAGAAATGTAGATTCCTATTTCCCTACAATTTAACAGCATTGCAGTGATTGTTTATGTGTATGGATTTTTCCATAGATTGTTTCTTGGTGATAGAATCCTTGGGTAACCTTTTATGAAGAATTTTGAAGCTTGTAGTGTGTAATCAGTTTCACCATAATTGTTTTCCATACTCACTTTTATCTTTTATTTTTTGTTTTTGATAGAGGGGAAAATCTTTGAGTTAATATTCACTGTATGTGATTGTTGTGTTCCTCTCTAAGTTTTAATAAGTGCTTTCTATTTTTAGGTGCCATGAGTCCTTTAGCTGAAGAACATCTGTCAAAGCAAGATCTACTTTTCTTAGACATGGTCAAGTTCCTGTGTATGTGTGTAACTACTGCTCAGACCAATACTGTGTCATTTAGAGCAGCAGATATTCGGAGGAAATTGTTAATGTTAATTGATTCTAGCATGCTGGACCCTACTAAATCTCTGCACCTACACACGGTGAGTTAAGTGAAATGAAGCAGCTCTTCACTTCGTCTGATATTGTAAATGTAATGGACTGACATGAGAATCACGTAGTACCTTTGAAAACTTGAAAGTGCTTCCTTGAGAAATGAATCTGAGACTAGTAATAAAATATACTTCTTTTATGTGCTGTGAAATAAATTGAAGTGGACACTGAAACATTAAAACTTGGATGGAATTTGGATAGATTTATTATCTTTAGGTATAATTAATTATTATAAATTGCTTTAAACTAGGCCAAGAAACACAGGTTCTGAATGTAAAAATACTATTTACATAATATTGAAGTTGGAGTCTGAATCTTGCCCTGATCTTAGTTTACTTTCTTTAAATTGATGCAATTTCAGTGACAGTAAAGTTACAGTACTATAAGAAGATTCCCTCCATAAGCTCCTGCAGTTAACATTTTATCACATTTGCCTTATTCTCTCTGCATACACATGCACACATACACATCTTTTTTTCTGAATCATTTTGAGATTAAGTGTAGATGTGATGCCCCTTCTACTTCAGTGTCTGTGTCCTAAAACAATAATACTTTCCTATATAACTACAGTATAATCAGGAATATAACATTGTAGTATTGCATTTAGTTTTCAGGTCTGTTCAGTCTCTTTCAGTTTGGAACAATTCCTTAGTCTTTCCTTATCTTTCATGACTTTCATTTTTTAAAATATTACCGTGTTTCTCTGAAAATAAGACCTAGCCGGTCAATCAGCTCTAATGCGTCTTTTGGTGCAAAAATTAATATAAGACCTGGTATTATATTATATTATATTATACCTGGTCTTATAGTAAAAAAAGACCGGGCCTTATATTAATTTTTGTTCCGAAAGATGCATTAGAGCTGATTGTCCGGCTAGGTCTTATTTTCGGGGAAACACGGTAATAGTACTGTGTTTCTCAGAAAATAAGATCTAACCAGAAAATAAGCCCTAGCATGATTTTTCAGGATGACATACCCTGAACATAAGCCCTAATGCGTCTTTCGGAGCAGAAATTAATGAGACCCGTTCTTATTTTCGGGGAAACACAGTATATAGCCACTTGTTCTAGGGAATCCCTCACTTTGGGTTTGTCTCATGTTTCCTCATGATTAGATTTAGATTTAGACTTTGGTTGAGACTATTACAAAAGTAATCCCTCCACTGCTCTACCTCCATTAACCTATCCATCTACTGATAGGTATCTCCAATTCCAAGCCAACATCACAGGATTTATTTATTTATTTCTCTGTATTTGTAACTTCCTTTTCCATCAGTAAGAAACCTGGCTTCCCACTTAACTTCAGTACACTACCTTGTTTACTCAGTATTCTGATATGTAACTAATCTCCTGACCATGTGAGCCATCCCGTAGCCCTAGCACTGGTGAACATGCGAGGAGAGCCCCTGGCCCAGCAAGTATGCTGGGTGAGTCCATGGTCATTTCTCTAGTCCCAGCAAATAGGCAAACGTGATTTTCCAAGTTTCGGGAAACATGCCAGGTGATTCCCTAATTAGAACCCCTTGAAAACATGCAGGTTGAGTGCCTGGTAGAATTCCTGGTCATGTTCTAGCTGTGGCGAACATGCTGGTCGAGCCCCTGGCTCCGGTAAATGTGCTTGGTTGGGTCCTGTTTGGTCCCCTGGTTTGAATTCTGACAAGCACTCTAGTCCAGTCTCTAGTCCTTACCAATGGGGAGGGCTGTGTGCTTTTTTTTGAGGCTTTAATGTTTAAAGGTACTTCAAGATACTCAGTAACACATGACTTTCATGGCAAATATTTCAAATGATCCAATTTAATGTTTTTTTTGTATCTGAGAACGAGTAAGAAACATTTTTCTATATATAGATGATAGGAAAAACGTCTTCTGATTTCTTACTACAGCCAGAAAATTATTTAGCAGCTCTCAGAAATGTCATAGTACCAGAAAGAACCTTACCAGCTTGCCTTATAGGAAGTAGGCCAGGGTATTTGACTTCTGCCTTACCCGTGATTATTTCTGCTTTCCAAAATTTATTAGTAGAATAGTTTTTAAACATTGAAGTCCTATCCCCAAGCATTACTTTGGCAAGGTGGAGACATAATATAATTTCAGATTTTTGCCCAGGCTCTTAACCCCAACAGTGGTAACTATTATTTATTGAATTCTTACAATAAATGCTAGATCTTTACATTCACCTCCTTTGATCCTCACAGTAATCTGGCTAGGTAAGTGCTATATCCCAATTTTACAGGCGAGAATACAGAGGCTCAGAAGACAACACAACTTTTTTATAGCCATACAAGTAATAAGTTGTGCTGGGATTTGACTCTAGCTCTGTTTGACTTCAAACACTTTTTTTGTTTTTGTTAATATACTGCTTCTTTAAAAAATTTATTGTGTGTGTGTGTGTGTGTGTGTGTGTGCATGCGTGCATGCATGTGTCTATATAAATTTATGGTTACATATATACTTGTTTAAGTAAATGATACAAGAAAAAACTGATTTCTCCTCCCCGCCCACTCTCCCTCCCCACCCCCCCCACCCCAATTATCTTAGTATCTAGTGCTTTTAAAGGAGCTTCCTGGAGAAGAACATCCTTTGCCAATGGAAGATGTTGTTGAACTTCTAAAACCACTATCGTAAGGAATTAAGAGCATGTTATGTTCACATTAAATTTATAAACTAACAGATGTATTTTGTTGTGCTTATAAAATTAAACTTTTTCCACCACAGCAATGTGTGTTCATTGTATCGCCGTGACCAAGATGTTTGTAAAACAATTTTAAACCATGCCCTTCATATAGTGACAAACTTATGTCAAGGCAGTACGGATGCTGAGAACACAAGTGATGCTCAAGGACAGTTTCTAACAGTGATTGGAGCATTTTGGTAGGTACAGACTATTCTGTGAAGTTCTAATTTTTCTTCTGCTATTTCTGACACAGATGCAAACTTTGCATTTCTACTTTAGTGATCTCTTCTAATCCTTAAATGTAACTATATATTTTCATAGTAGAATGTAATTTGTGTTTCCTTCCTTAATTGCTTAAAGACTTACATTATGGTTTTCTTAAGGCTTGGCTTTCTAAAGTTTGTTTAGTATATTTCCCTAAAAATTTTGTAGCAGTAGTTTGACGTGTGTGGTGAATAAAGCAAAGTGCAGCAAGTCTAAATCAATTGAGTTGTTCATGTTCCTAAAATGAACAAATTCACCTTGGCACTATCTGGTTATTTCATACATACAGTCACAGTGTGAGATAACACCATGACACTTATAGAGGAATATATATATGTGTGTGTATGTGTGTGTGTGTGTATATATATATATATATGTATATATATATATATATATATATATATGTTTTCCCTTTAAAGCAAGTTTACTATAACGTGGTTAGCTGAAGTATGATAAAATGAGGCATAATGATATAAACCTAATAATACACATTGACATGAACTCCTTTTTCAAGCATTTCTTTCAGCTGGAATTTTTTGAAGGTGGGAATATTGGCATATACCACAGAATGAGAATTAAATGTAGCGTGGGAAGAAATTTTAGAAGTAACTAACCATAATGTGCAGTGATTTTTTTTTTTGACTGCTTTAGTTGGCATACTTATTTGATATTGAAACACTTTATTTCAGGCACTTAACAAAGGAGGGGAAATGCACATTCTCTGTAAGAATGGCACTAGTAAAATGCCTTAAAACTTTGCTTGAGGTGAGTTACTCCACATTAAGTATTGGTAAAGTCTGCATAAATTTTTAAAGCAGACTTTTTTTCTGTTTGTTAATGGGTGATTTTTAGTATTTCATGTTTAACCTCAGTTGTTCTTTTCCCATAGGCTGATCCTTATTCCAAATGGGCTATTCTTAGTGTAAAGAGTCAAGACTTGCCTGTAAATGAAGCATTTCCACAATTTCTTGCTGACAATGATCACCAAGTTCGCATGTTGGCTGCAGAGTCGATCAATAGGTACTTAGTCAAATATTTATGAAGTGTCTGTAATACTACAGATATCAATGCAATGTCTAGCACAGTCATAGGTTGCTAGTTGTGATATTAAAAATAGCTGACATTCTTTGTCAATTATAATTAAAAATAAATTGAAAAAATAAAATAGCTCTTACTTATTAAGCATACACTATTTGCCTGACCGTTAGGTTTTCTCTTAATTCTAACAGCTCTTATCACTTAGATACTATTACTTTTTCCAATTTTCTTTGGCTTAGAGAGATAAAGTAACTTGCTCAGTGCCATACAGCTAGTAAATGATTGTGTTGAATGAGGTGTGTCTACTACCACTTATGGGAGATACAGTATTTGGATATTACTGTGTTTTTATATGAGTTTGTAAAATGAAAATTAGTACATTTTACATTGTGCTAATTATATTTATTCAAGTGAACATATAATTAGGCACTAGAATGATTGTATCATAGGGATCTGTTTTCTGTTTGAGTACCTGAAGAAGCAAATACTAATTTCTTAAAGACTACATGTTTATCTGGTTATCAAATTGATTTTAAAGCTCTGAATTGTAACCTACCTGTACCTTTCCACCTTAGTCCTCCCTGTGAATAAAGCACCACTGTTTTTTTTTCTCTCTCTACTATTTATCACTTTATTATATTTTAACATATTTACCTAGGATATAAGCTCCTAGAAGATATTAGTTTTTGTCTGTTCTGTTCATTGCTATATATTTAGCGCCTAAAACATACTTGGTATTTGGTAGGTGTTTAATAATTTGTAAAATCCATGTATATTTGAAAAAAATTACGTTGTACTTTAAAAACAACAAAGCTGAAAATCATTTGAGTAACTTTACTATTCAAATGTAAGTGACCAATAATTACAGATCACTGTAAAAAAAATTGCTCTAGCAGTCACACAAATGTATGTGTAAGATAATCTAATGTGTTCGAAGTTTGAATATGCTGACAATGTTTTCATAAATCAGAACTGTGTCTAACAACTCAGGTTTGGGACTCTTTTCAGTAACATCATAGTGTATTGTAAGGGTTGCTAATGAATGTGGCTTTATTTCAAGTCCTTAAAGGTTAGAAAATATATACTAAAGTGAAAGATCTGGGGTTACACTCAGAGAAAAAACTGATGGCTGCCACGGGGCGGGGGCGGGAAATGGGTACAAAAGTTGAAGGGGAATAAGAGGTACCAACCTCCATTTATAAAATCAGTAAGCCACAGAGCTATAGTGTACAGCTAAGGGAATATAGTCAGTTATTGAGTTGTAATAATTTTGTATACTCAATTATTGTAATAAGTGTGTATGGTGACAGGTGGTTGCTAGGCTTTTTGTGGTATTCTCATCATAAGGTATATAATGTCAAATCACTATGTTACTATGTTGTACCCCTGAAACTAATGTAATATTGGATGCTAACTATACTTTAGAAAAAAACACGTTTTTTTAAAAAGAACTTTTAAAAAAAGATGGGGTTAGAGAGGATAAGTTGAATGTAATAAGGCAGTGTAGTGGTTCATTGAACATACCTTAAGATTCAAAAATGTATAAATTCAGGAATGGCATGAACATAGTATTTGTTGATTTTTTTGTTTACTTGCTAGATATCTAATACTGGGTGATTTTAAAAGAGATTAGAGAAACGGGGGGAATCAAAGGGACACCAAAAAGTATAAAAGTTTTGTTACTAAAAAGGCGTAAAAGACAAGATTGATTAAAGAGTTGTCCTTAAATATGCTAGGATATTTTGCAGAAGGCACTGAACAACTGTTCTCCATCACATAAAAGACAATTTAAATGGAACATCAAGACATTAAGCTATTCACTTTCAGGGTGATTAAATATTAGATCAGGCTGACATAGGAGTCTGTAGCTTCTTCTGTTAATCATTGGCATTTGACCAGAGGACAGTTTTTGTTTTCTGACTAGTTTGAGTTCAGGGCTATTCATGTTGGGGCGATAAGCTAAAAGATCTTTTGAGATCCTTTTTGATTCTGGGAGAAAATGGAGTATATGTTAAAGACCCTAATATTAAGCAGTTTTTCAGATTTTTTTAGTTTTTTTAAAGACGACCTAGTTTGTTAGTATTTCTCACAGTGACTTATTTTTGTCTTACAATATCATAATATGTTTTGAAAGTACAAATTTAAGGTAAATGATTTCACTTTTTGCTTTTTTTTTTTTTAAAAGATTATTTCAGGATCTGAAACAAGCAGGTTCTTCTACGTTATTGAAAGCACTTCCTTTGAAGCTTCAACAAACAGCTTTTGAAAATGCATACTTGAAAGCTCAGGAAGGAATGAGAGAAGTGGTAATTTTAGTAATGCATATTTGCTATTATCATATGCTTTCTATAAACATACTATATATGACTTTACCAAGTTTGACCTAAGACAGTTTATATTTAATAGTTTACAGTGTGAAATTAGACTAAAACAACTATATTAATTGATTGAAATTGCTTTATTTATAGGTCAGAATTGGTCAGATAATGGCAGTTCCCTTTGGTTCAACTGATATGTAGCATTTTTGTGGGAAAAACAATATACTCAGTTTTTATAGGTGTATAAATTGCTTTTTTATTAAAAACTTTTGTGAGATCTGAATAAAAGCTAATTCAGAGAACAAGTGACAATAGGAAGAAATGAATTGAGAAAAATGTTCTAATAGGGCAGTTCAAATTATCTTGGTGTTCTTTAGTGAACCTTGTGATTTTCATATTTCTCTGTAAAATGTTTGTTTCTTAAAATGACAAAACTTATCTTAATGTTAAAATTTATTCATTTACTTAGGCATTGATTTATTAGTAAAAAGTATGTAAGGTGGTTAATCAAATGACTATTCTGTGATAGCATATGACTGAAAAGGATAGTTGTATGAAAGAATGAATTTAGTAAAGATTTCAATAGAATGGAAAGATGAGTGTGAATAATATAAAATTAATAGAAATAATGTATATTATACATTTTAAAATCAGCTTGTCATTTGCAAAAAGGGAAACTATTGACCTGACAGCAATTCATTTAGAAAAAGACCTAAGAAATTTTACATGTTGAAAGCACAATCTTGAAAATATGTAAGGTGGTTAATACAATGTTAATGTGAATCAACATTGTAGTAGTTATTCAAAAAAGCAAATTCTGTTTTGGATACCATCAATAGAAGCATACTGTCATGAATGAGTTGATAAAAAGAATTTGATCTGTACATTTTTATAGGGCGGCTAGTATATTCAGTTTGGTTCTGACTAAAAAGTAGATTTTTAACTAAGATGTTAGAGATTCTGTAGGTCTATGTCCTATAAGGAATAGGTAAAGGAATTGACTTAGTGGAAACCTCATTGCTGTTTTTAAACATGTCAGTGAAGGAATTAGGTCCTTTTTCTTGTACCCGAAAACAGAACTAGGATCAAAGAGTACCGGTTTTTTTAAATGTGAAGGGAAGCTTATATCAAGTATAGCTAATCAAAAAAATGTACACAACTGCTGGGATATTGTAATGATTGAGCGTTAAACTCGAAGCATATATCGTTCTATCTAGGTCATGGTTTTATTGTTCCTTTTGATAATATATGATATTTTAAAAAGTATAAAGAGCTCTATATTGTTACAGTGATAATAAACATGAGGTATACTTGGTAGTTGAGGAGCTTTTAATCTGTCACCTTCTTGCAATTTCTTTTTTTTGTTTAAAGTGTTTTGTACCTCATTGAAATGTTTGATAATTCTTTCCATAATATCAAAAGCAGTCTTTCTCACTCTAGAACCTTTGATTATTTTATATCAAAATCCCTACTCTTAGCTCTATCACTGTAGGATTTAAAACTGTTCACTGGCTGCTTAAATGTTATCATAGTGTACTTTGATTTTAGCCTGATTGGTTTATTTGTAATATTCAAATATTTACATTGCATTATTTTTTAAATTCTTCTGAAGTCCCACAGAGCGGAGAACCCTGACCTTTTGGATGAGAATTTAAATAGAAAAGCTGTTTTACTGATGATGATAGCTGTGGTTTTATCCTGTAGCCCTGTCTGTGAAAAACAGGCTTTGTTCGCCCTATGCAAGTCTGTGAAAGAGAATGGATTAGAACCTCAGCTCATTAAAAAGGTACTCGTGGATGAATTTTTTCAAATATAATCTTCCTTGGGTAACTTTTAAACAATTTAAAAAGTTAAACTAGAATTTTAAAGTTGTGCTTAAGAAAGACTTGGAGAGTTTTATTTTTTAGATTTGAAATATTGGGAAATAGTAATTTTTTTAAATAGTGTATTTATTTGTATGCTGTGTCATTTCATGAATTCAGTTTAAGAGTATTTCACAAGACATTCATTGAACTAACTGGAGGATCATTTATTGAGGGAAACATATGGAGAAAAGAGCAGTAGCGGATGTTTTGCCTGGTAGATTCTGGGGCAGGACAGTGATATCTAGCAGGGCCAAGAATCAAGTTTTAGAGCTGTGAAGCTTTTAAATTGCATGATTAGGGAAGGAAGACCAGGGTCTGTCCAGCCTTGCAATTGCAGCAGCATAGAGTTGTAGAATGCTCGTCCCTGCCCTATTCCACCAGCTCAGGCTTTAGGGTTTGGAAGTTCAGGCCTTTCCATTATAGATTTTTACGTGCATTGGCCTGATTCCAGCATGGTTTCCATGGAGCTCTACAGTGGGCCAACCCACAGGTAATCAGTCTTAGACATGTTAACCTTTTACTTCTCAGGATTAAAATAAATTTTGTTTTTTTAAAAAAATTATACAATTACACTACCTAATTTTTATCGTAAGTGGAATATTTAGTGTTTGTATTTTTCTCATTTGGATTTAAGACTAAGAAGAAGTTATTTTACTTTAGACTTTCCTTTGAAATATAATCAATTGTTGAAAATTGCAATGTATTTTTCTGTTTTTTATTCATTTAACGTTTATTAAGGGTTTGCTGCGTGCCAGGCACAGTACTGGTTGTATTAAATACATTTTTCTCGTTTAGTCTTGAAGTGGATACTTTTATTATCCCCATTTCATAGATAAGTAAATCAAGGTATAGAAAAGTTAAATTAATACTTAAAATCATACTGTAAGTAACTATTAACAAGGATTTAAATAATTTATTATTTTGATGTTTTCTTAAATCATTGACTTCTTTTTGATTTATACAGGTTTTAGAGAAAGTTTCTGAAACTTTTGGATATAGACATTTAGAAGACTTCATGGCTTCTCATTTGGATTATCTGGTTTGGGAATGGCTAAATCTTCAAGATACTGAATACAGCTTATCTTCTTTTCCTTTTGTTTTATTAAATTACACAAATGTTGAGGATTTCTATAGGTAGGTTTACATATGGCACATATGAAATATGTTTAATTTAATATTAATGTTTGGCAGTCCCACCCCTACATACTCACAGAGGTGGGAGGCTGTGTAGTGTGAGAGGCAGGGCAGCTTGTTTTGATGAAATTGTATTGAAGAGAATCTTAGACCTAGGATCTGGTCTTAGCTGTGCCAGGAACCCACTTTGTGACTTTAGTAGGCAAGCCATGTAAACACCCTTAGGGACTTGGCTTTCCTAATTTGTAAAGTGAGGGAGTTACCCAAAAATCTCTTTAATGTTCCTTTCAGCTTTAATATTTGATTATCTTCTCTATGAAAAGTTAAAGATAAGTTACTAGTGGCTGATTATTTCTGCTTTGTTTCCTTTTCTGTTGGTTGACTATAGGCTATTTAGTCATTATTTATATTTTAATAGTATTTTCTAACTCTAACTCTAGAAAAGAAAATTTTGAAAATAAAGAGGTTTGAAGCAACTCAAGAATAATGCTTAGGTATTAAGATGATAGGAAGGCAGTTCATAATTGTTTAGTAGTACTTATTCATTTGGCAATAACATTTACATTTATTCTTTGAATTTATAAATTGCTTTCACATCTCATGTTACAATAGTTTTGCATAAATTGCTTATGCAAAAGAAATAAATTCAGTTTCTATTTTTTTTGATCATAGAATTAGGGTAGTATATTCAAAGATCTCTATTTTTTTAGTGTGACTCTTTAGAATTTACGTATTTGAATTTTTCCATTTATAAAATTAGAGTCATGAGCTAGATAAAATGATGTTCTGCTGTTTATTAAAGCATTTTATTTTTTTAAGAACTATATTATAAAATTTTACTTTGAAAAGTTATGTATAACATTTTAAACTTTTATATTTTTAGATCTTGTTATAAAGTTTTGATTCCACATCTGGTGATTAGAAGTCGTTTTGATGAGGTGAAATCCATTGCTAATCAGATTCAAGAGGATTGGAAACATCTTCTAACAGACTGCTTTCCAAAGATTCTTGTCAATATTCTTCCTTACTTTGCCTATGA
Organism: Rhinolophus ferrumequinum; assembly: GCF_004115265.2. NCBI lineage: Eukaryota > Metazoa > Chordata > Mammalia > Chiroptera > Rhinolophidae > Rhinolophus > Rhinolophus ferrumequinum. Next base: position 77,165,121 of record NC_046294.1, on the reverse strand, counting down.
GAGTACAGGAGAAAGTGGGATGGCACAGCAAAGAGAGACTGCTACCAAAGTCTATGATATGCTTAAAGATGAGAACTTACTAGGAAAACAGGTATGACTTCAACTTTTACCTACATTTTAGCCTCTAATTGATCAGACATGTAACTTTGAATTTTTAAGGCTCTTTCTTCATTTATGCAGTTAAATTTAATACGTGCTAGTCACTATCTAGCTAGCACAGGCAGTCCATGAATTTTTTGTTGTTATAGAGTGTTTTCTCCTTTTGTTATTGAGTGTTTTCTCCTTTCGAGTGGCTTTTAAGTGAGATGTTTCTAATCAGAAATTTTTTAAAAATAACTTTGGAATAATTTTATTTCTTTTTCCTTAAAATTTATTTTAATTGGCAGTAATGATATCTGCTAGTTGGTTGTTAAATTCAAGCAATACTGAACAATGTATAGAAAATGTTCCTCACTTAATCTTCACTCTCATTAAGCCCTTCACTTTTCAAGGAAAAGTATAATCCCAAGTTTCTATACCCTGCTCTTTCTTTTTTCCATGACTACCTTCTAACATATGGTATAATTTACTTATGAATTATGTTTGTTGTTTTTTATCTGTCTTTTCTACTATAAGTACTGTGAAGGTAGAATTTTTGTTGATGTATCCCGACCCCCTAGTATGTATTGAGTACTCATTATGTGAGAAAAGATGGAGTCAAGTAAAAAAGGATCTACAGTTTCTCTTTTATAGTAATTTATATACATCCAAAATTGTTTGAGGCAACTTATATTAAAACACATACATAATCTTTTTTTAAGTAAAAGAGGAATGGTCAATCCATTTTTTTTTCTTAATGTAAAAAGGGATGATTAACCAAGTTTGGTGAACATTAGAATTACAATTGGATAAACTTCGAAAGACTCTTTTTTTTGGTTGCCCAGTAATCTGTATCGAACCCAGTAATGGAACAGTAAGTCTCATAGAGTTGCTTAGTTGACCATTCAGAGCTGGTTGGTAAGTCTGTAGCCTGGAGGCAGATGGTGAGCAGAGGAGCTCCTTTCAGCTGCTTTCCCAAAGACAGCATAGAATGTTGGCACTCCAAAGGTAATGGAGACATTCTGCCTCTACCCCCTCCCACCCAATCTCCCAGTTTAGACTTCAGAGCAGGCCTAATCTTACTATTCTTTTTTATGTATCTAAACCAAAAGATAGCAATTTTTAAGAGTCAGAATTAGTCTAGGAGGGAAAAGTGATTACATTAAACCTGATTAAGACGCCAGTTTCAAGAATGGAGACAAAAATTAAATAATAATTTCTTAGCTTCTTAGTTAAAGACCTAAATTCTTATCAGTCTCTATTTAGCATGAAGTTGTCATTATGAGTTAATTTTAGTTGTGATTGCAAGTTAATTTTTTTTTTCCTCTAATATGCACTTTCTCTGAATCAATCTTCTAGATTCTTTTTTCTGTCAGTAAGGGTTAGCACAACTATTACCAGTCTTTGGGTCTTCTAAAACTATCAATTTGTTGAATGTCTAAAATATTTAGTTATAAGATTGTGCACCTATACGTACACATCTGAACAATTTAGCTAAACATTACAGATCTAGCTTATTAGAGAATTACATGAAACTATGAAGTCAGTTGTCATCTTATGTATAAGGAAACTCATTAATTTTTCCTCTGATATTTATCAGACTCGGCCAGTTTGTCTTTAATTATTGCAGATATAGTTTGAAATGAGGCTGGATTTTTAAAAGGGCTGAAAGCTTGGAAATGATGACTTGGATAACTAGTCTGTAAATCCAAGGGAAAGGCGAGGATTTTTACATTAGGTTTCTTATTGCATTCAGAAGTATTTGTTATTAGGAAGTATTTCCAAACCTCTTTGTGATCAGGTATATCAGCCATTTGCTTTTAGTTTAGAGAATTGTAATTCTTTATTTGGGGACAAATAATTTCACGTTTATGTCTTGCACGCAGTTCTCACTTCATGTGGCTGAGGTGTAATGTAGCAGACCCATTCTTTATACAGAGGGTGCCATTAGAGGGTGCCAAAAAAATGTATACACATTTTAAGAAAGGAAAAAACTATTAAAATTGTAATACTCAATGTGTATCCATAACAAAAGATGAATACATATCACGTTTGACTCGTGCAATAACAAGAGGTGCTCAAAATGCTTTAATAAACCATCAGTGGTTACCATCAGCATCTATCCAGACACTTCTGATTATAGCAAATTACTTCTTGAGCAACGTTGAGGAAACTGTCCACGCGTATATATTTTTTTTGGCATCGCCTGTATTTAGAGAATTTATGCCCTTTATGAGGCTACCTTTAGCAGGAAGTGGATTGACAGTGTCTGTCCTGTGAGGGAGGATTTTAGTCTGCTGTTGATGATGGGGCGTGTAGGTAGCAGTTAGCCTCAGAATCTGGGATATCAACCAAAGTAGAAATTTGGGGAGGCAATGATTATTGCCAGTCACTGAAAATTCTTACTACTACAGTTTCCTTAGTGGACTAGCATTCCCAAATAAGAGTAAAATGCAGGTTGAGGAACAGTGTACATTAGTGGGGAATTTGGTTGGCAGGAACCATGATTAGGTTGAAGAACTTAATGTTAGACCTGAAGCCTATGTCAATTAAAATGATTCTTTAAAATTAAACTAAGTTAAAAACTGGAGTCAGGTTAAGGAAGTCTTCTTTGGTGTGATTTCCCTACTTCCCTCTCAGTTTATATGTCAGCTGCATCGCAGAAAAAAGTAGATTTAGCTGTATGTCTTGCAGATCTTACTTTGGTCACCTGTTTCCCTCTATGGTCACTGAATAATTTTGGAAATGAGGCAATAACGTGAGCCCCTTGACCTGTCTGAAGGTCTCAGACATAAAAACTTAAATGTATTTTAATTTTGTATCCTTGCAGATTGACCATTTATTCGTTACTAATTTACCAGAGATTGTGGTGGAGTTACTGATGACATTACATGAACCGGCAACTTCTGGTGCCAGCCAGAGCACTGACCTCTGTGACTTTTCAGGGTATGGGTATTTTAAACTTAGAGAATTTGCTGCAATTTCAGAAGTCCCTTGGGAAGTTTATTGGTTGACACCTTCAAATATCTATTTCAAATACCTAGTTTTTAGGCATGTACTCTGCTTTTAAAATTGTTTCTTTAGAAATAACTTCTTTGAATTGAATTACCAGTATCTGCTTCTATAGCCTCGCCACAGTAACTACTCTTTCCAGTTGACCACCTGTTTGCAAATTCACTGACCTTTTTTCTCAGTCTCTGTAGTATTTGAACATTGTACCATCTGTTTGTTGTCTCTTGAAATTTTCTTCTTTGTGACACATTACGGTATTTCTTGTTCTCTTCTCCTTATTGATGACTAGCCTTTCTAGATACCTTTTCTTTATCATGCTCCTTAGCTACCCTGTTTCCCCGAAAATAAGACCTAGCCAGACAGTCACCTCTAATGCATATTTTGGAGCAAAAATTAATGTAAGACCCAGTCATTGTATTATATTATACCCAGTCTTATAGTAAAATAAGACCGAGTCTTCTATTAATTTTTGCTCCAAAAGACGCTTTAGAACTGATTGTCCGGCTAGGTCTTATTTTGGGGGAAACATGGTATCAGCTTTTTACTGTACTGCAATTTAATTTGGATGTGAAACCCACTTGGTGGTACATGAATGTTAGAGATATTTTCCCAGCTTGACTATAAAACTGCTTTGATGCGTACTTTACTTTTTTATATGCCTTTATGCTAGGCATACAAAATGGTAATAGTATCTACCAAAGTACTTTTAAATATATAATTTCATGTGATTCAGTGTTTGATTGCTTTGTCTTAAAATATTGCATTTACAGTACTAGCATAGATCTTCAGGCCTGAAGTGGAGTGATACTAAGGCTCCTTTGTGGAAATGCCATTAACTTTATAAGAGATGTTTTTTAAGCAAATCATTTAAAAATGATTAAATCCTAGAAGGCAAATGTATTTAGATACCTGGTTGATGTATATAGACTGTGATATGTCATTTGTGAATTTATTAAAAGTCTAGTTTTTCAGTAGAAAAATAATTTTTTAATTTGGGTTTGTAATCTAAATTTTCATTCTGGAATTTCACTGGTCTGTTAATCAAATCTGTTTTTTTCTTGATAATTTTGTTCTGAAATTGATGACCTTTTTTTCCCTATAACTCTTAGGGATTTGGATCCTGCTCCTAATCCACCTCATTTTCCATCACATGTGATTAAAGCTACATTTGCCTATATCAGCAATTGCCATAAAACCAAGTTCAAAAGCATTTTAGAAATTCTTTCTAAAAGCCCTGTGAGTATATATTACTAGTGTAATAACTAAAGAGAGAATTCCTTCTTTTTCAGCTAGAAAATCTATGTAACTACGTCTTAAAGAGAAAAAAGTAAACAAATAGAAAATTCATCTGAATAAGAAGAAAGACACATTTATAATACAAGTTTATATCTTGGTATTTTATTTATCAATATTAATTAACATGTGTTACATATAAGGGGTGAATTTTTATGACTTTAGTCCTATATTGGCTCAGATTTTTTTTTTTGAGGATATGCTATTATAGTTCACAAATTAATTGACAAGTTTTTTATGTTTAAGATAGTAATTTTGCATTTGATATCAGACCCAAAACTAAATTCTGTAGTTTAATTATTTTGAATACAAAATGTATTTATTATATATTGCTGAGTATATGTGATTTGACATCTTTCTACTAAATGTATCTTTATTTTTCTAGGATTCCTATCAGAAAATTCTTCTAGCCATATGTGAACAAGCAGCTGAGACAAACAACGTTTATAAAAAGCACAGAATTCTTAAAATATACCACCTGTTTGTTAGCTTATTACTGAAAGACATAAAAACTTGCTTAGGAGGAGCCTGGGCCTTTGTTCTTCGAGATGTTATTTATACTTTAATTCATTATCTCAACAAAAGGTAAAAAATATATTTAAGCCAATATATAAGTATTTTTCTACTCTTAATTGAAAATTTATATGCTTTTAAGAGGTAGAAGCCAGAGTATTGTCTTCCTAATTTTGCTTTTTAATATATATCTACCTATTGTTTTTTTAAAATTGGATTATTACTTCTCCAACTTTAGAAATCTTAAGTACTCAAGGGCTTCAACATTTTAAAATAAATATTTTCATTTTAGATGGCCTGAAATATACGTTACCGCAGTAGTAGTTCTGGTCACCAATTCCAATGTGTGTGTGTTCCTGGGGTGGGTTTCCCCACACACATCCAAGGAATTCTTCAGACCCACGTGAATGTCCTACAGTTCAACTGAACTCTGACTATTTACTCAGAAATAGTGTCAGATCCCACCCGTTAAAAGCTGTCAGTTCCACGAGATTCCATACCTCCACCACTCCGATCAGACGCCAGGTTATATCATCTGTGCGTCTGACCAACTGGCTATAAATCGCAGGTTCTAATGACCCCCTTCCTTGGGTTTGATTAATTTGTTAGAGAGGCTCCTAGAACTCAAACCTGTTTAGTCACTAGATTACTGGCATATTATAAAAGGATGTAACTGAGGAACAGCCTGGTGGAATTGATGCATCCCGTAGTACAAGGTAGTACAACGTATGGGGAAAGAGTACAGAGCTTCTGCATGCTCTCTAGGTTTGTCACTTTCCTCACATCTGCAGGTATTCACCAACCCAGAAGCTCCTCGAACGCCATCCTTTAGGGTTTTTATGGAGGCCTTCTTCCATAAATATGATTGATGAAATCATTGGTCATTGGAGATTGATTTAACTTTCATCCCCTCTCCTTTCCTTAATCATGTGCTTGGTTCTCTTGGCTCCCAACCCCCATCCTTAGGTGCTTTCCAAAAGCTACCTCATTAGTATAACAACAGATACCTTTATTGCTCTCATTCCAGGAAATTGTAGGAGTTTTAGGAGGTATATGTCAATTATTTCACTTAGCATATCTTCAAGGTTCATTCATCATGTATCAGAACTTCATACCTTTTTAATCACGGAATAATATTTCGTTGTATATATGTAGCACATTTTGTTTATCCTTTGATCTGTTGATGAACACTTGGGTTTTTTCCACTTCTTGGGTATTATTGATAAAACTGCAATGCACATTGTTGTACGGGTGTCTGAGTGTCTGTTTTCAGTTCTTTTGAGTATGTAAGTGTACCTTGGAGTGGCATTGGTGGGTCATATAGTAAGTAATTCCATGGTTAGCTCTTTGAGGAATTGCCAAACTGTTTTCCACAGCAGCTGCAACATTTTACATTCCACTTGTAGTGCACAAGAGTCTGAATTTCTTCACATCCTCACCTATACTTGCTATTTTCCATTTATTTCTTGTTCGTTTGTTTTTAATTATATCTATGCTAAGAGGTGTGAAGTAATAGCTCATTGTGGTTTTGATTTTGGGTTTCTCTAATGACTAATGGCGTTGAACATCTTTTCATGTGCTTATTGGCCATTTGTGTATCTTCTTTGGAGAAATTTCTATTCAAGTCCATTGCCCATTTTTTAAAATTGGGTTGTCATTTTGTTGTTGAGCTATAGGAGTTCTTTATATATTCTGGATATTGAACCATTAATATATGACTTGCAATTATATTCTGGATATTGAATTCTTGTATGATTTGCAAGTAGTTTCTCCCTTCCTGTAAATTGTCTTTTCATTTTCCTGATAATGTCTTTTGATGTACAAATGTTTTTGATTCTGATTTGTCTATTTTTTGTTGTTGTTCCCTGTGGTTTAGGTGTCATATGTAAGAAACCATTGCCAAATCCAAAGTCATGAAGTTTTACCCATTTTATTCTAACAGTTTTGTTTTTAGCTCTCAAATTTAGGTCATTGATCGATTTTAATTTTTATGTATGGTATGAACTAAGGGTTTAACTTTATTATTTTTTTATTAGTTTCAGGTGTACAAAACAATGTAATAGTTAGACTTCTCACCCCTCACAAAGTGATAACCCCTCTCCCCCAATCTATTACCCCTCTGACATCGTATATAGCTGCTTCAATTCCATTGATACTATTCCCTATGCTGTACTCCATATCCTGTGATTATATATATATAAAATTATAGTTGACATTCAGTGTTACTCAGCTTCAGGTGTACAGTGTAGTGGTCAGGCATAACTTTGTTCTTTACGTGTAGAAACTTAGTTGTTCAGTACCATTTGTTGAAGAGACTATTCTTTTCCCATTGAATATTCTTGGTCAAAAATCAATTGGCCATTGATGTATGGATATGTTTCTGGCTTCTCAATTCTATTCCATTGGTCGATCCTTATGCCAGTGTTTTGGCTATTTGGGGCCCCTTTCAATTCCATATGAATCATTTATGCAAAAAAAGGATGTTGGAATATTGATTGAGATTGCATGGAATATGTACTCAGTTAGATAGTATTACATCTCAACAATTTGTCTTCCAATCCATGAACACAGGATGTCATTCCATTTAGTTGGACTTTTAAAATTTTTCAGCCATGCTTTATAATTTTCAGCGTACAAGTCTTTCACATGCTAAGCTAAATTTATTCCTGGGTATTTAATTCTTTTAGATGCTATTGTAAATGAAATTGCTTTTTAATTTTCTTTTTGGATTGTCATTGCTGGTGTATAGAAACAGCTGATTTTGTGCATTGATCTTATGACCTGCAATTTTGCTAAATTTGTTACTGTTAGTAGATTTCTTGTGGATTCTTTGGGAGTTTCTGTATATAGAGAATCATGCCATCTGTGAATATAATTTTAATTCTGCCTTTCTAATTTGGATAAGTTTTATAACTTTTTTCTTGTCTAATTGCTCTGGCTAGATGTTCAGCATAATGTTGAATAGCAGTGGTGAAAGTGGGCATTCTTGTCTTGTCCCTGATCTTAGTGGAAAGCTTTCAGTCTTGCAACAATGATTATGTTGTTAGCTGTAAGTATTTCGTACGTTACCTTTATTATGTTGAGGAAGTACCTGTATATTCATGTTTTTCTGAGTGTTTTTATCATGAAGGGGTGTTATATTTTGTTAAATGCCTTTTCTGTGTCTGAGATGATCATACAGTATTTTCTTTCATTCTATTAATGTGGTGTATTATATTGACTCATTCTTGCATTCCTTGGCGAAATCTACTTGCTCATGGTGTATAATCCTTTTAATATGCTTTTAGATTTAGTTTGCTAGTATTTTCTTGAGAAGTTTTGTGCGCATATTTATAAAAGGTATTGGTTATATTACAATTTTCCTGTGGTGTCTTTATCTGGCTTTGGTATCAGAGAAATGCTGACCTCATGAGTTAAGAAGAGTTCCCTCCTATTCTGTTTTTTGAAAGAATTTGAAAAATATTGGAGTAAATTCTTCTTAAGTGTATGATAGTGTTTTTCAAGTCTTTCTTTTTATTTTTTAAGCATTTTTTTAATTGGGGACTATTGGGGAACAGTGTGTTTTTCCAGGGCCCATCAGCTCCAAGTCGTCGTCCTTCAATTGAGTTGTGGAGGGCGTAGCTCAGTTCCAAATCCAGTCGCTGTTTTTTAATCTTAGTTGCAGGGGGCACAGCCCACCACCAAATGCGGGAATTGAACTGGCAACCTTGTTAAGAGCTCATGCTCTAACCAACTGAGCCATCCGGCTGCCCCTCTGGCAGCTCAGTGGCAGCTCGTTGTCTTCAGTCTAGTTGCGGAGGGTGCAGCTCACTGGCCCATGTGGGAATCGAACCAGCAGTTGATAAGAGCTCACGCTCTATCCAACTGAGCCATCTGGCCGCCCCAAGTATTTCTTCTTTTTTAATGTAGGTGTTTACTGCTACATATTTTTTCTCAGCACTGCCTTTCCTGCATCCCATAAGTTTTGATATGCTGTGTCTTCATTTTCATTGGTCTCTAAGCTTTTTTAGCATATTTAAGAAGTTGCTTAAAGTCTTTGTCTAGTAATTCCAGTATCTGAACTTCTCAGGAACTGTTTCAGTCACTATATTTTATTCCTAGGAATTGGCCATTCTTTTGTAATTTCTTTGTTTGCCTTGTGATTTTTATTCTTGAAAACTGGACGTTTTACTATGATAATGTAGTAACTGTGGAAATCAGGTTTTCTCTTTCTCCAGGGTTTGACTTTTTTTGATTGTTGAAGGCTGTAGTACTCCATTTGTTTCATGAGTTTACTCAACTATTTTTACAGAGAATGTATTCTTTGCCATGTGTGGTCACTGACAACTGTTCCTTAACTCATGTTCAGATAGTGTTTTGACAGAGATTTCCTTGAATATCAGGAGCCAGAAAGAGAGAGAGTCTTTGCAGATTGGCTCTGTGTTGGAACTCTCCCACAGGCTGACCTGTGGATCAGCCCAAAGTGGAAGAGCTTATGGTCTTCTCAGGTAGTTTTTGAGTAAGCACTTTACCCTCGTCATGTGTCTGGCTTTCTAAATTTCCTGAATATATAGGTGATTTTAAATGCTCTAATTTCCCAAGGAAATTCTCTCCCCAGCTTTCCCTTCTAGGCATTAAGCAGTCTGTTGTATGTCTCAACAGTAATCTTTTGTCCCAGGCATCTGTGGGTTGTTGGTCAGCCTTACAATGTTTTCAAGCAATGCCTGCAGCTTTTCCAGCCTGGGGGAGACCCAAGTTGGGCAAAACAGAGTTCAACACCTTACATCAGTCCCAGATAGGTTTAGAAAAAACATACACAGTAATGTGCGAATAAGGTTTGCTCTGCTTTCTCAGGAACTTAGAACCAGGATCCCACATTGGGAATTGGGGAATGTAGTTTTTATGACTATGGCCAACCTGGGGAGGGGGTGGGGCAAGGACGACCAAAATCACCACAAAGCTTTTCTACAGTTTTTAAGTTGCATTTTTCTTGATTGATTAAGTATTTGCCTGATTATTGTAAATCTTTTACTGCTTACAGAATTCTAACAAAGTTCTGATAGTTTGTTTTTAAAAAAATGTACTCTAATATAGTTGATTTTTATTTTATACTGTTGGATTGGTGCAAAAGTAATTGTAGTTTTTGCAGTTATTTTTAACCTTTTAAACCGCAATTACTTTTGCATCAATCTAATATCTTTGGAGATCTTTTCATGACAGGCTGCAGAGCTGACACATTCTTTTTCAAAGTTTTTTTTGAATTTATTTTTCAATTGCAGTTGACATAAAATATATTAGTATCAGGTATACAACATAGTGATTAGATATTTATATACCTTGAAAGTGATCACCCTGATAAGTCTAGTACCCATCTGACACCATGTTAATTATTACAATATTACTGAAAGAATCAGTAATATTGTACCTTACATCTCCATTACTCTTTATAAATGGCAATCTGTACTTCCATCTTTTTTACCCATCTTTTCATCTTTTTTACCCATCCTCCACCCCCCTCCCATGTGGTGACTATCAATTTGTTCTCTATGTCTACAAGTTTGTTTCTGTTGGTGGAGTTGTAAATTGGTGTAGCCACTATGGAAAACACTTTGGAAGTTCCTCAAAAAATTAAAAATAGAATTACCTTATGACCCAACAATCACCCTTCTGGGTATTTATCCAAAGAAATACAAACACTAATTTGAAAGGATATATGTACCCCTTTGTACATTACAGTATTATTTATAGTATCCAAAATATGAAAGCAACATAAGTATCCATCGATAGATGAATGGATAAAGAAGATATGGTACATATATACAATGGAATATTACTCAGCCATTAAAAAGAATGAAATCTTACCATTTGCAACAACATGGATGGACCTACAGGGCATTATGCTAAGTGAAATAAGTCAGACTGAGAAAGACAAATACCATATCATTTCACTTATATGTGGAATCTAAAAAACAAAATAAATGAACAAACAAAACAGAAACAACTCATAGTTCAGCTTGTTTTTCACTGTTTCTGTCAGAGGAGTTTGGGGCTGCTTACTCTGCCATTTTGCTGATGTCACGTCTCTTTTTGGATTTAAGGAATTAGATATGAAAGTGACTTAAGCCACATCAGAATTTGAGCTGCTGAATAAAAATGAATTGAATGAGTTTATTTCAAAGTAGTTTCCTAGAACTGACTGTTTTTTTTTATATTAGGCCTTCTCGGTTCATGGATGTGTCGTCACGTAGCTTCTCCCTCTGTTGTAACCTATTGAGCCAGGTTTGCCACACAGCAGTAACTTACTGTAAGGATGCTTTAGAAAATCATCTTCATGTTATCGTTGGTACACTTATACCCCTTGTGGATGATCAGATGGAGGTTCAGGAACAGGTAATTTCAGAAATCATCTTCAAAATGGTATTTGAAATACATTGATACAGCATTCTTGGAAGGAGCTAAGTGTTTTATGTTTACTTAGTGTAATTAGTAATTTTAGTGAAAATACTCCTTGAAAACTGGTTGGAAAAACATTCTCAACGAATTAGTTTTTGTAATCATTTAATTATAGAACACCTAGTAGTTTTGAATTAGTAGTGAACCTGATAGTTTATCTCTGATCCTGAAGTGTAGAGGTAGTCAAAACCAGGAATAGCAGTCACACCGCTATGATGGGTGTAAGATATTACTTATATAAAATTTTTCAGTAACATTGGCACTTTTATATCTCAGTGCCCATCCTGTACTAGCACATTATTTGTTGAATTAGTTAAAAACACAGAAACAGTAATAGCTGAGCACCTTAGAAGTAATTAAAACATTTTATCTGAACTAGATTAGTAGAGTTTTTATCATGTCTTAGAGTGGGTTTGGTTGTTTTACTTTAAAATATAATTAAGCCATTTCTCCCCCCCTCCTTTTTTTTTAAAATTATGTTCAGGTATTGGACTTGTTGAAATACTTGGTGATAGACAACAAAGATAATGAAAACCTCTATGTCACGATTAAACTTCTAGATCCTTTTCCTGATCATGTTGTCTTTAAAGATTTACGTATTACTCAGCAGAAAATCAAATACAGTAGAGGACCCTTTTCACTCTTGGAGGTAATAATTATTCCATTATCTTGCTATTTTGTGTTAGAAAGGATAAACAGTAGTACGTTTTGAAAAACTCTAATGCTTTAAAAGTTAAAAGATTGAATCTTTAAAAAATTGTGATAAAAAAGTAACAAATAAAAACCTGAATCTTAATATGTCCTCTTCCATTGCATTAAAAATATAAATATCAAAGTTTCTTGGTAAAGGTTTAAATTTAAATATTGAATGAATGTGATTAAAATATGCTTGGTTTTCATATGCATAAGATCCATTAATACCTCAAAATTATCATCTGAATTCTTTTAGGGACAATGTAATGTTTAAATTAGAGATGATATTTAACTTTTCAAAGAGTTTTTCAAGCTTTAATTCTGTTTTAACCTTTATAACTTAAAAATTATATTCAGGTATATATATTTTTATCTTATTATAATTTAAAAATAATACTCTATTTTACTATGTATCAATATGAAAATATAGCTAAATATATTATGATGTAAAATCAGAGTTATGGTACTAAATAGAAATGTAAGCTTTTTCCTCTTAATTGAATATCCTATAACATACTTAAAATCTTAACTGTGTTATCATGAGAATCTATTAGAATTTAAATTAAAATATAGGATTTGAAATGGAATAAGTAAATTATTTCTACTTTGGTAGTAATAGTGATATAAGTCAGTGTCTGTAAAAGGCACTAGCTAATTTTTTTCTTTAAATTTTATTTCACAGACTTAATACAGGTAAAAAGCAAGTTACATTTTTAACTAATTTTCTGTTTTAGGAAATTAACCATTTTCTCTCAGTAAGTGTTTATGATGCACTTCCATTGACAAGGCTTGAAGGATTGAAGGATCTTAGAAGACAACTAGAACAACATAAAGATCAAATGATCGAGCTTATGAAAGCATCTCAGGGTACTAATTTTAATGACATGGGCTATTTGTGCCTATTTCTTTTTGAAAGAACCTTTTATAAATTCTTACTCTTGGTTTAATTGCCATGGACTGAGCTAAGACACTCATCATTTAGTTCAGACCCTCATCATTTCTTATCTAACCATAAAAGATTTCCTTCCTAATGATCTCTTCATCTTGAACTATTCCCATTTTATCCTTCTTCTACACCTCTGCCAGGATTTCTCTAAATCCAAACATGATCATGTTATTCTATTGCTTAAAAAAATGTATCTTCCTACTGCCTACAAGAAAAATGAATTCCTTAGAGCCATGCATAAAAGGTAATCTGTCTCTGCCTACTGCTCCAGCTTCATTTAAGTAAAAGAAATGTGTCTCATTTAAAACATCATTTAAGTATGTGTGTCATGTGTATACATATGTGTATGTGTTTTTATATATACGCATATATGTATACATGTTTCTAGCTTTATTTTATTGAGAAAACATTCATTTTTATGTTAATTTGATTTGAGTTTAGGTTGTTAGGTATTGCAGTTGGGGAGAACTTTTTCTACTTATGTTTTGGTTTTCATTTTCCTGTGCCCATTAATTTTATATTTCTATTGTGTTATTCTTATCCTCAGTGCTTTCTAAAACTAATTTTGATTTTAACCACCTGAGATCTAAGTTTCTAGTGCATTTGTTCTAAGATACATATATATAAAAAATGTGAACACCTCTATCTCTTATTTTTAAGTATCTGGGTATTTCATTGGTCTAGACCTGCCTTGTCCGATACAGCCACTATCTGTTTGTAGCTATTTAAATTGAAATGAATTAAAATTTAACAAAATTTGAAGTTTAGTTTCTTCATTGTACTAGCACATGTCAAGTTCTTAGTAGTAGCATGTGGATAGTGGCTGTTACTGGACAGCACAGATTAGACTATTTACATCATTACAGAAAGTTCTATTGGACAATTCTGGTCTAGACTAAATGCTAGAGGTTTAAAAACCAAGCATGTTTCCAAGATTCCTTCTAGCTTAATGTTGAATGATTTTTCTGTTTCTGTTTGTGATTTTACTAAGGAACTACTAACCTTTCATGAGACATTTTTCTTTTTGTTTGCCAAATATTGCCAATCACTTTTACATCATTTTATTTCATAAGGAATTTCAAGTACATTCACTTCATATTTTTTGAAGTGCTCATGATATAAAACCTTTTAAAAAATATGAAAGTTTTCTAGTCAGATAATTTTAATATATAAACAAATTGTAAAGAAAAGTGTTGTCTCCATTATAGTTGAAACTAATTTTTTCAAAACTGCTCCTAGATAATCCGCAAGATGGCATAATGGTGAAGCTAGTTGTCAGCTTGTTGCAGTTATGCAAGATGGCAATAAACCACACTGGTGAAAGAGAAGTTTTAGGTAAACTATTTGGCAAAATGAATATAAGTTTGTATGTTTGAATGGTCATCTTTATAATATTTTCAAAATCAGTAAGTTTGTCAATTGGGATATTAGGGAAATGTCAGCTGCTAGCTAAGTTATATTTCAGTTTAGTTAAAGTATCCCTAAGCAGCCTTCCTTTCGTATTTTTGGTCCTTAGACATTCATCTATATAAAGTGAAAAGTTGGTCATTTATGTATGCTCTCAATTTGAAAATACCTTGTAAATACTTAGGAAAGTCATATATACCTATTTGTAGTATTAATTTGCAACTTGATACATTTTATAAATGACTGATACTTAGTATCTTTTTCATGTAACAAAAATGAGAATGAGGACTTGGAGGGCTATATTAAACTCAAATATTAAAACTGTTTAAGTCCTTTACTATCATCATTTGGGGTAACCTAATGTAAGATAAATAGCCAATGTTATGGCTAGTGTATGTGTTTGGATTTGGTGGTCACAGGATGGGAAAATCACGTAATTAAAGTCAGCTTAAAGTTGTGATGACAGTATTGCTTCAAATAAGAAAACCGGGAGGAAAACAAGAGGTGCTTCATAGATTCCTTTATCTTTCAGTGCAGTCTTCCTTCTCAATGGGAGCCTAATATCTAGGTTACTTCCTTTCTTGGTAAATTTTTTATTGAACTATATCTTGCAAACAGGTAAGTGTACAGATCATAAGTATATAACTTGAAGAATTTTCACAAGCAGAATACATCTGTGCATCTAGCACCCAGACCAAGAAACAACCTTATCAGCACCCTAAAAGTTTCCTTTAAACAAGGAACCTTTCCTTTTGTTTATAAGTAGCACCCCTTTTGGGGACAAACCTGATTTGCTGCAAGAACCCTAAGTGCTTTCCTGAGTAGTACAAAATCTTTATACCCACAGCTAACATCATACTTAATGATAAGAGACTGACCGAGAGCTTTCTCCCTCAGATCAGGAATGAGACAAGGTTGCCCACTTGTACCATTGCTATTAAACATTATACTGGAAGTTTTAGCCAGAGCAATTGGACAAGAAAACGAAATAAAGAGTATTCCAATTGAAAAGAAAAAAGTAAAATAATCTCTATTCACAGATGACATAATTTTATATATATAGAAAATCCCAGAGAGTCTACAAGAAAGGTACTATATTAGAGCTAATAAATGAGTTCAACAAAGTTGCAGGATACAAGGTTAACACACAGAATTCAGGAGTGTTTCTATACATTAACAATGAACAATCTAAAAAGGAAACTTCATTCCATTTACAGTTCCATTTATAATAGTATCTAAGAGAATTAAAAACACGGGATAAATTTAATCAGGGAGGTGAAAGACTTGTGCACATTTTGTTTGTTAGAAGTGAGTCACTAAGTACTACCCACACTCAATGGGAGAGGAAGTAGGCTCCATCTTTTGAAAGGAGGATTATCAAATAATTGGTGAACATATTTTAATAAATTCCACCGTAACTGGGAAAGAGCATGAGGGATTCCTCTGACATGGTGAAAATGTTCTCACTTCATCTGGATAGTGCTAATTCAGATGGGGAAAAATATGAGTTCATACACTCGTGTGTGTTTACTTGTGAGTTTTGACTGAACTGAGTGTTTAAGTTTTGTGGACTTGATGTATGTAAAACCTCCAAAAATTTTTCACAGTTTTAAGATTTGTTGATACTCTCATACTGTAGCTATGTTTAGACTTTCATCATTAATATCTATATTCTGTTACTAGTTAATGTATCTCCTGGGTATGATTTTATAGAGGAAAATATCTATTGCCCACGTGGATGATATATAAAGGAATGATAACAATATTTTGTAGCTTCTTTAGTTTATTCAAAATCTTTGAGAAACACTTAACTCTTGAAAGATGACAAAACAGCATCATAGTTTTGAAATTAGAAAATTTCTGTTTTATGTATGATCTCTTAGCTATAACTCTGCTGATGCGGAATTTCTGTACGTAGAGGCTGTTGGAAGCTGCTTGGGAGAAGTAGGTCCTATAGATTTCTCTACGATAGCTATACAGCATAGTAAAGATACATCTTATGCCAAGGCCCTTCAGTTATTTGAAGATAAAGAACTACAGTGGACCCTCATAATGCTGACTTACCTGAATAATACACTGATAGAAGATTGGTGAGTGTTTAATGATACTTTATTTCTGATAGCACTTACTTAACCTGACATTCAAAGAGAATGATACTTCACATAAGTTAACGTTTCCAGTAACTTAAATGCTTTCTTTTCTATGTTGCCATAGTTTTCTTTCAGTCTCAAGTACTTTAATGAAAATTGTATTTCTGGTAATTTACATAATTACTAAAACCCTACTATGTGCCAGGCATTTGAGATAGTGATGAATATACCAGACAAGGTCTGTGTTATATTTTAGTGAGAGTAGACTAGACAAATAAATAATAAGAAAACTGCCAGGTGATTCTATACAGAACATTAAGATAGGGGACTGTAAAGTGGGATATTTTGGACATTTGTCAAAATCAAAGGTGCCACTGTCTTCTCAGCTAGACTATTTTGATCCTTTTAAAATAAGTCACAGCAGAAATTTCATGACTCCAATTTCTTAAGCTAATTAAACAAGGTTTTCTTTTACCTATTTATTCTCTATGCAAAACAAAATTGTAACAGATACAATAATTTCAGCTTGCTGCTTATGAGATTACTTTTGCTTTCTTTGTCCCCTCCCCCATTTATCTATCAGTTTGTTTACTTGTTTTTGGTATATTTGAAGACCTGATCACCATTTTTGGTGGGTGAGTTCAAAGGACTTTTGCCCACAACTAGGCATCTTTCAAAGGTAAATAGGTATTTTGCATGTTTCTCTACAACCCGTCCCCCTTCTCTTGGGGAATAAATAATTGGCAGTAATGCCTACCTGCATGTTTTCATTGTTGATTTAGTGGACATGTGTCTTTCTCTCTTTTGTTGTTGTTACAATAAAAAGGCTGCCATGTTTCCCCCCCAACATTTTATTATAAAAATTTTTCAAATGTACAGCAACGTTAAAAGAATTTTACAATAATACCCATATACTTACCACCTAGATTCTACCATCAGTATTTTACTACTATCCTTCTTTGTCACATCAAGCCATTCTTTTATCCATTTATTTTTCTGTCCATTTCACTTTTTAAATGTATATCTGGCACAACTTTTGAAAAGATTTTCCATAGGAAAATTGTAAGCATTAAATGTTTCATTTGTCACACAGTACTTTGTAATTGGTTTTTCAAAAAAAGGTACACACAGATATTAATGTGATTTATATTTGAGAACCATAAGGAACAGGTACAATTTATTAGTCCTATCTTTTTGTAAGAGGAAAAAAAATCATTACATGTTTAAGAGGCCTCTGGCCTACAGAGGGGATGTTAAGCAAGGAATTCCCAGAATAGCTGGTTATGGAAGGCTTTGCTGAGGAAATGTCACCTAGCTAGTCCTAGTAATCAGGAGTCAGCTGTAAGATGATTAGGGGTAAAACGTTTAAGACAGGGAATATCTAGAGCGAAAATAAGATTGGTGTCTTTGAGGAACAGGAAAAAGCCTGGTGTGGAAAAAGATGATGGGAAATGAAATTAGAAAGGTAAGACTAATTCTGATTAAGAAATTTGGATTTTATTTGAAATATATAAGGAAGCCATGGAGTTTTAAGCAGAGTAGTGTCATGATGCTACTTAAATTTTTTCTCCAGCTTTTATATGGCAGATTGATTGTGATGGGGCAAAAGTGAAAACAGGAAGCCTGATTATGCAACTTGCAGTTGTCCAGAGGTGACGTGATAGTGACGTGGATCAGGGTGGCAGTAATGGAGATAGACAGGAGATGGATGGAGCCAGGGTATGTTTTTAACATAGAACCAGCAGGACTTGCTGATTAAGCATATGGAGGAATGAGGAAAATAGGGAGCAGTGAAGAATGAGGCCAAGTTAGGTTTTATGTTTCTGTGTCTTAATTGAGAAACGTAAAGGGAATTAGGCCTTTACTTGGAAGCTCATCATCATTTACAGTATCAGGCTTCATGACAATTGTTGTCACCTGTCCTATTTTCAGTATTCTTGTATTGCAGCCCTCCTTTTCCTAACTTTTTTGCGAAAGAGAAGGCCATTCCGTGTTTCAATAGATGTTTTAGATGCCTTACCTAATGATTCTCAGCTAGCTTCTGCTCAGAATAAGTGTGTACTTTTTGTTTGTTTAAAATTGTTCTAGACAATAATTATATCATTTAGAGGGAAATATTCTGCCTTATCCCAAATTATTTGTATTTCTTTGAGAACAGATCAAATATTGTTTTCTCAGGTGAATTAACTATTCTGTCATTCTCATTACTCATTTTTATTAGTGTTATTTTTTATGAGTCCTTTAAATTTTTAGTAGCTATAATATAAATTTTAATGTATTCTATGAAGGGAATTGCCACTGCAGTGATTAGTTTACTAAAAGAATGTTAACATTTCTTTTTATAATTTTGGCTTTGATGTAATAGAATTTTATAGATGTAAAATTTCTTAATAAATGTAAAAGTTTCTAATAATACATATTTTAGATTTTAGTTTTTTCATAGGAGGTTGCTTAACATTTATTAAGATTAATAGCTGGTATACTTTATAGGCATTTGAATTATATGTTTTTCAGTGTCAAAGTGCGATCAGCTGCCGTTACGTGTTTGAAAAATATTTTAGCCACAAAGACTGGACATAATTTTTGGGAGATTTACAAGATGACAACTGATCCCATGCTGGTCTATCTACAGCCTTTTAGAACATCGAGGAAAAAGGTCTCTCAAATAATAAATGTTTTTTGAATACCCACTGTTCTAGAACAGTTCTATTTACTGTCAGATAAGAATATCAAATTGCTTAAATAGTATTATACTGACATTTAACCTTTTTTAGAAATAATTCTAGTATTTCTTGAATCCAAGGGATTTGTATTTTTCATTATGGTAGTGTGGAAAAACTAAGATGAGATAGGTAGCCTAAAGAAGTGACGATTGATTTGGGCAAAGGAAGAATTCTTAATTCCAGGCCTTTTTTCTTAGAAGTTAAAATCCCTGACTTTGATCCCATGAAAGCCATTGTGGTTTATAGGTATTTTAATCAACAAGCAAGTATTTATTTCCATAGCAAGTTTAAGTATCACACCCCCAAGTGAAATGTAAGATGACCTATAGATTTCATCCTTTTTCCATGTTGACATCATTACAAGGTTCCATCAAAAGTACTCTATGAAGGGTATTTAAGAGCTCTTGCTTCTCCTTTAGTCTAAGCATTCCTGTTTAATATTTTCTTTTCATAAAGTGACTGAGAAATGTATGATTAAGTTTTCACCAATTTAATTTCAGGGCATATACTCAGCATTGAAATAGTACTTTTAATGCATCATAAATACAATTTTGGTTAGTGAAATTACCGGTTAAACTATTAATAAAACTAGTAATGGAACCTGTGAAACACTATAGTTAATAACATTTTAAATTCTCATTTCATCTTGAAGTCAATTCTGTGTAGTAGATTTGGACTGGTTTTGTATATAAAACAGATGAGGCAGAGAGTTTGTGATTCATGTAATATACTAGTAATGAGCTGAGAGTAGAATTCAAGATTTTTGCTGTCTAGACCAGTAATTTTTTACGATACCATTGTGCCTCTCATGTAAACATAAATGTATTTTAAATTTAAAAGGTAATCGTCTCCAGATTTGTTTTTAACTATATTTAGTTTTATTTGGAAACAGATTTGTTTGTCTAGATATTTGTTTGGCATAGGAAGGGTAAAATGTATTTCTGATTACCTTATTTACATTTTCTGATCACTTCCTTTCTAGTTCTTAGAAATATCCAGACTTGATAAAGAAAACCCTTTAGAAGGCTTGGATGATACAAACCTATGGATTCCTCAAAATGAAAGTCATGACATTTGGATAAAGACACTGACTTGTGCTTTTTTGGATAGTGGAGGCACCAAAAGTGAAATTCTTCAATTATTAAAGCCAATGTGCGAGGTAAGAAGATTAATCGGTCTGACTTGATTCCTTTCTACCTTTGCTTTTTTTCATTTGAGTTTTCTCTTAATAGTTTTCTTTGCTTGTCCCATTCCGTTTGGCTTCTGTGTACATGTTTGTGGCCCTATAATATCTAAAATGAGTGCTGTGGTATAGTAGCCTATCATCTTCATGCAGCATCACTTACACTCAGCTCTTGTGAATCTATCCATCAAACAGGGTGTCTTTATGAGCCATAACTTATGCAGTAAGTTTCACCTGTGGGGTAGTTGCATACTGGATGAGTTCTAAGGGGTGCCTTGAGTAATTTGTTGCTCAGGAGAGTTAAAATACTGATGACTGTAAATATTTATATTAACCAAAAGCCTGCCCTTTTTTTGGTTTATTTACTTCTTCTAATAAGGTCATTGTCATTTGCTTCCCTGATATGCTTTCCTTAGTGAGAAAAAGGGTTGGGGGTAGCAGTTAACATTGTTTTTTTATTTTTGAAGGTAGAGTACAATTTATTTCAATAGAGAGTAAAGGTACATACCAAGTCAAACAAAAACTTTATATGCTTTTATCAAATGTCATCTAAAATAGCACAAAATGATGATGCTTTTAGACTAAAAGCTAACCTAATTTACAGTACTGCCAAGCATGATTCAATAGAAACATGAAAACGAAATAATCTGACTAGGTCAAAAATCTACCAATCACAAATAACTGATCGAGAAGTGAATATTTTGGTAAACTGCACCCATTAAAAGCAATTTAAAAAGCAGTCCTTGTTTCATACAGAAAAAGTATTGACAGTGAATAAATGAACACACTGTGTGCAATACTGCACTGCACTTGGACGAGGTCAACAGAGTAATATCCTGGACATACACACAACTCCTTTCTCATCAGTGAACAAACTTAAAACT
Source organism: Rhinolophus ferrumequinum (assembly GCF_004115265.2). NCBI lineage: Eukaryota > Metazoa > Chordata > Mammalia > Chiroptera > Rhinolophidae > Rhinolophus > Rhinolophus ferrumequinum. The sequence goes on along the minus strand of NC_046294.1, from coordinate 77,143,867 downwards.
TTTATAAAATTCTGACTGGGCCAGAGATAAAATGTTCCAAATATACATTTATATACACCCCAATTTCTAATTCCTTAAATTCTGTATTTCCAAAATTGGCTTTTTGACTTGTCTTTAGTTTAAAAAGGAAAAAGTATGTAATTGGTAATCTGCAGTCTATCTTACGTGTGTGGTATGTGATGAATATATGAAGATAGTATGTATCTTGGCAAAAAAAAGTTTGAGTACCATAGTAAAACACTTTTTTACACTTTGGAGTATACCACAGAAAAGCACCCGAATTTTATACCCAGAAATTGGGGTTTATTAAAAAATAAACATTTTAACATGGCTATTATAGCTTTTCACTAAGTGTAGAATATATGCAAAAATCAGATTTTCAGCTTTTGTCGTAAACGTTGATCCTCATTTTTCCCTTATCAAATTAGAGTACTTCTGTTATTAACACTTCAGTTATAAAATTATAGCAGTGATCATTTGTAAGCAATATTCTATTTCATTATATGCAAATGGCTTAGACAGGAAATCAACAATTACATTGTAACTAACACATGTTTTATATAGGTATTCTAGGTTTTATTTAAAAAAAACACACTGTCTAGTACACGTTTTTTTGTATGTTTTTTAGCAGTACATTGAGTTTATGACATACTCATCTATCATTTTTTTAAAAAGCTTACTATGTCAGTAATGGAATAAAAATTTTAAGTATATTATTTTTGACTGAATGTGTTTGTGTATTCAAGGTGAAAACTGACTTTTGTCAGACTGTGCTTCCATATTTGATTCATGATATTTTACTTCAAGATACAAATGAATCTTGGAGAAATCTGCTTTCTACACACATTCAGGGATTTTTCACTAGCTGTTTCAGACACTCCTTACAAACGAGCCGATCCACGACCCCTGCGAATTTGGATTCAGGTATTCTGTTAAATTCCTCACATTTATACTGTTAACTTTTTAATTCTAGAGAAAGATAGATTGTTTGAATCTCATCAAAATGCTTTGTAGGCTTAATTCTATAGCCTCTAAACATCTATTTCTTTATCTGTAGAATGGAGATAAATGTAGCAAGTTTTCAATGAGATAATGTGTGCAAAGCACCTACGATATTACTTGATGGATAGTACTCCCTCGGTAAATTTTGGCTATTAATAATAGAGCAACTAACTGAGCATTCAGTATGTCAAGCACTGTGGTCGGCACTGGCAAAATAAATGTGAACAAGACACACCCTGTATTCTAGCAGTGGAAAAGCAGACAAACGCAACCAGATATTATGGGTACTGTGTTGGAGATATGGAATATTCATATTGAAGCTCTGGCCAACTCATTTTATAAAAGCAGTGTTTTTTAATTACAAAATCATATTTATTGTAGAAAATACAGAAAAATTAGCATAGGTTAAAAAAGTTTACCCATAATCCTATGATCTAGAATAATGACAGTTAACATTTAGTATGTATTTCCAGTTTTTTAAAACAAATACTGGATTATACTTTATTTACTCTTACAACCTATTTTTCCTTCCATACTATATATTTCCCATAGTAAGAGCTTATAGAAGGAGAAATTCCACCAGCAATTAGGTGCACATTATATATATATGTATAGTTGAGGACTCATTATGGGTTAGTTTTTCAAACTTAAATGTAAAAAAAGGAAAAACAATTCATAGATCTGTAAGGTTACTTACTGTCTTTAGTCTATTGTATTAATGTATTTTATGTGCAAAAATAAAACTAGATACAAATTCATTTAAGACCAATAGAATTATAAGAAAAATATTAATTTAATGTGATATTTTGCTATAACTAAATTTCACTTTCCAACCTAGACTATGATTCTAGCCTCTTTGGCATAGGTTGTTGTCACTCAACCAATTGTTACGTTTACTTTTACTACTACAACCTTTATTTGACATGACTGTGATGTAATTTAGATTTAACTTTGCTCTGCTTTATGTTTTTTTTTTATGTATGATCCTTTCTATTGGCTAACAGCAATTGCAAATCTATTTGGAATAATATAATTATAAACGTAGATATGGATGCCCATTCTGTAGTTCTACTAGATTATACATTGGTTATATGAATGGTCTAGAACATGCTTTATATGAATTTTCTTTAGGCCGTTGTAATGGAAGTCCTAAAATGAAAATTATCATAGAGACTTTGCAAACTACCTAGACTATATCTCTTATGTTTAATGTGGGAAGTACAGGTATAAGTGATTTACAGTTACCAGTAAGCATTTATACTTTAAATATTAGATAATTAAAAGCAGTATTAAAAACAATTTTATTATATACCAAGCTTAATAAAATCACTGCTTATGGTAACCTAACAATTTGTTATCAAGATCATGGCCAAGACTTTTTCCTCATGTTTATCATTTGTATAGACATATTTATGCTACAACCACTCAAAGACAGAATCACCCAGTTTTATTTTATGTCTGTGTAGAGTGCCGATATTTTTATTGCCTTAACTGAAAATTTAAACTTCACATGTAAAATTCTGCTCTTAAAAAGGAGAGTAAGTATATAGATGTCTATCAAATTAAATGGTTTCTCTTTTCCGGTGTCTGACGGCCTTCACTTGAACCTCCCACATGCATCTCAGACTTAACTGTCTGAAGGTACACTTATCGTCTTCATCCTGTTCCCCCAGCCTGCTTCTCATAATGTGTACCTACCTCTTTGGTGAATGGCATGCAGTTGCCCAAGCCACGTGTAATCACATATCTCATCTGATGACCGAGTTCTGCCAATTCCGTGCTATAAATAACTTTAGTCCATCTATTTCTCTCTGTCCCCCGTATCTGTGGTTCAACATTATTGAAATTCTTTCAGTAAATTCTCCAAGTTCTTTCTTGTTCCAGCCATCTCTTGTTCCAGTATCACTATTGCCTGGAACACTGTCCTTTCCTCTTCTGCTAGACCGTTCCTCTTCTGTCAGATCTCACTTATTCTGTGAAACTTCTTGTTTAGATTATGTTCCTTTCTGTACTCCTCTGAGGTTTTCTAAACTTTCCTTGTCATAGCACTTATCACACTGTATTAAGAGTCTCAGGCTAGTCAGTGAGTTCAAGGTGGTCAGAAATAGTCTGGTTTATTTATGGATGTATACTGCATCTAGTACATAAAAATCATAGATCAATATTTATTGACTCAATGAATTAGTCCCCTTCAGAAATAAAACATAAATTGTAACTAATGTCTCAGTTTTATTAAGCATAATAGTTTCTTTTAAAATAAAAAGAAATGCCATTAAATTCCATTCATCAATTTATATTTATTAAGAATTATTTTTGTGCTAGGTACTGTCCACCATAACCTTTTTATAGTGTAGAGGGTGACGGACACACAAACAAAAGGAAGAAAGAGTTTAAACAAGTCTACCTAGGACTGAGAGGAAATATCTTGTTTTGTTTGTCAGAGTCAGAGCATGTTTCCCGATGTTGTTTGGATAAAAAATCACAAAGAACAATGCTTGCTGTTGTGGACTACATGAGGAGACAAAAGAGGTAATATAATGAATATTGCTTCTTGAGTTTGGGGATTTGGAAGTGTAACTTGCAACTGTTGGTTGAATTTTAACATGATATTTGAGGTGATGAGGCAGCAACGTGCTGTATTTAATTTGTGTGATGCTTATATCTCCTTGTAATAATCCATGTTGTAATAATCCAGGGTAGTACTTTGGTGAAATAAGTGTCAGGAATTCTGAATTCTAGTCCTATCTGTACCAGTAGCAGTGTTATCTTTGCTAAATCATGCAACCTTTTGAGGGTTTAATTTTTTTAGTCTACAAAGGCATAGGAAAGGAGTAAGTTGTTTTTCTGGTTACTTTTATTTGCATTACTTCTATTTTAACTTTTCTCTTTACTTTTAGCTCATAGAAGTAACTACAGTTATGTAAAAGTCTCATTTATGTACCTTTATTATAAGATATAAGTTTCTTTTGTCAACTGAAAAACAAGATTGACTTTCATCACCAAAAGATTTATTTGGGAAAAAGAAAGGGTTGCAGTCCAGGGCACACGCTGCATAGCTGCCAAGATGGAGAAGTACTTACAGAGGGAGAAAGGGAAGTTAAGGGCAGGGGCAGTTACAACCGTAGAGCTTTATTGTAAGCATAGAGCCCTTCCTATAGGGTTCTTGTGATGACATAGAGTGTAAGAACTCTTCTCATAAGCCCTGGCTCCTCCCATAGGCCCTCCTGACTAATCACATTTGTTTAAAGTCTCAGTCATAATCTTTATCACTTTACTGTGTATCATGGTTCTCAAAATCTATGGTTCTGTGAGTGTGAAATAATATTGTACTATGGTAGTGTTTATTTTCTTGATTCTGATAAATTGCTTTACAGTATATAGTATCTCTGTTCCTATTGTTTCTCATGAGATTTTTAACAGTGAATGCAGGAATTGGTAGAGCGGGTGGTCTGACTGATCTGTACAGCTCCAGAATTGATCAGAACTTTGAAGAAATAATGTAGTAGGCCGATACCTTAAGTGGGTAGGAATTGATGTCTCATGAGTGTGTGTGGTGGTGGTGGCAATCGTTGATAAAGAATGGGAGTAAGAGGTAGGGGAAAAATTAAAAATTGTTTTACCTAAATGCATTTACATCTTAAAAATTAATTCCTCTGTATCATCATACCATTCTACTCCATTTCTAGAAAAAACTTTTAGGCCTTTCAGTGTCTTTGTTTCTAGTTAGAAAGTTATTGACTCACCTTATTGTTTTGTAATAAATCCTATTCTGAGAAAGCCCATAAGAAGTTTCAACTATAGTTGGAAACATCTTTTCTTGGTGTTCATAGGCAGTTTTACCTTTGAATCATTCATTTTAGATTTATCATTGAGGTAGAATGGTGTTGACATTGATAGGCCTTGGAGAAGATAAAAATTCTTAATAACTCAATTTTAATTCTAAATAAGACTAAAGAAGATTCCTTGAGAGAATATGCATGAGACGTAGAATAAAGGATAAAAGGACCTGAGTTCAAGTCCAAGTCTGATTCTTAGAAGCTTTGTGCTCTCTCTGAACTTCAGGTTCCTCAGAATAGCTACAATTAAGATTTGACTATATCATACCATGTTTCCCCGAAAATAAGACCTAGCTGGACCATCAGCTCTAATGTGTCTTTTGGAGCAAAAATTAATATAAGACCCAGTATTATATTATATTATACGGGGTATTATATTATACTGGGTATTATATTATACCTGGTCTTATATTAAAATAAGCATTTTATATACATAGCATTTATTTTAGGTATTTTAAGTAATCTAGAGATGATTTGAAGTATGTGGGAGGTTGTACATAGTTTAAATGCAAATACTGTGCCGTTTTAGATTAGGTACTTGAGCATCTGCAGATTTTGGTATCTGCTCGGGGTCCTGGAAACAGTCCCCCGCAGATACCAAGGGACAGCTTTACATATTGGGGAAATGTGGATTTTGGTTATTTGAATGTAATTTTCTTTTAAGTAGCACTTGCTACCATTGTATTCTTCATCAGCATACTTTCCCTTTAATATTGAAGTTAAAGAAGTGGACATAACTTCATTTAAATTTTTTCTTTAGATCTTCTTCAGGAACAGTGTTTGATGATGCTTTCTGGCTAGAGTTGAATTATCTAGAAGTTGCCAAGGTAGCTCAGTCTTGTGCTGCTCACTTTACAGCGTTGCTCTATGCAGAAATCTATGCAGATAAAAAAAACGTGGATGATCAAGAGAAAAGGTAATGGAATTTAGAAGTTTGGTTTTTAAAATTGGTGTTGATAATTGTTTAAATAAAGGTATATATTAAAGATTTGTTCTTATTCCCCCATTTAAAAGATAGTTTAGATAGAACTTTTCTATCTTTTAAAGAAAACTGATAACTTTTTAAAAAGAAATACTTAATTCTGCTCTGAAGTAGAGATGTTTATTACTTAAAAATTGTAAAAATTATACAGGTAGGGAGCTACTTGGGGACAGAGACACTTACTTTTCCCTATATTCCAATATATGTATCCCTAAATATATATTTCCCTACATTTCTGTATATAGCAACTAGCAATTAATATAAGTGAACATAAATTTAATATAAGTGAACAATAAATATTTTCCAAATAGTTGAATGATTCCCTGATTTTGGTTTAATTAAGTTTACCACTACTCCCTCAGCTTAGGCAAGATCCATTTTACTTGTTTACTGCAATATAATGTAACTGATTCTTTCTGTGACTAAATCACTTTCATTATTGTGTTTATGTACCTGTATTTCTAGTTCTTTAATTTGCTTTTCCCCTGAGTTAAAACTCTCATAACAATCTAATAAATGTAATCCTAGATAATAGTGCAAAACAAAAACAACCAAGAAAGGTCAAGAGTAAAAAATACAGTTTGTAATCCCAACTTCTCTCCTCAAATTTTTATTCATTTGAAATAGCCTACTGTTTATTTTTCTACTTAGCCTCACTTTCCCACTACAAAATCACTTATATTACAACATTGGAATAGCAGATATTTATTACATTGATATATTTCTCATGCTTGCTGCTACTTGTAATTTCTGCTTTGGATTGTCATGAATATGGAAGCAGTACAGTTTTTAGATTGTAGAAAGCCAGGAACCTGAATTTAGATCCTAGTCCAAACTTAGTATATTTGGACTGATTTCTTAACTCTCTGGTTTAGTATTTAATTTCTGCTTTTCAACAGTTAAAAATCTACAATATGTAGATCATGTATATAATATGTAATTGATATGTTCACAAGTCACATTGTCTTCCTATGAAGACAAATACCAAGGTGTGACCAATAAATATGGTAAATGTTTAAATTTAAAAAAATTATTACAGTAAAAGACACTTTACCATTAATCCCCCTCAAAATACTCCCCCTCATTTGGAACACATTTATCCCATAGTTCTTGCTACTTTCTGAAGCAGTTCTGGAAGTCCTCTTTCATGAGTGTTTCAGTTGCGCTCTCTTGGCTGCCTCCATGTTCTGAATCGATTCAAAGTGTTTACCTTTCATGGTCATTTTGACTTTGGGAAAGAGGCTCAACTCTCATGGTGCCAGATCCAATGAATAAGGTGGATGAGGACACACCATAATGTTTTTATTTGACAGAAATTGCCATACCAGAAGTGATATGTGACACAGAGCCTTTCCATTGTGATCACAAAATACAGTAAATGCTGCTGCTGAGTACCATCCAACGCAAAGGCAGTATGTCAAACCTTAGTAACAGTGTGTGACAAGTTTCAACTTGTTCGGTTCAGTCAGTCGGGTATGAGCTACGGTTCAGAGAAGGTGTGTTTTAAAGTGTGATGTAAATCATTCTCCATCATGACAATGTTCTGTGTCACACACCACTTCCGGTACCACAATTTCTGTCAAATAAAAACATTACAGTATGTCCTCTTCTACCTTATTCACTGGATCTGGCACCGTGTGACTTCTGGCTCTTCCCCAAAGTCAAAATGATTCAAGACATCAAGACAACTAAAGACACTCACACAAGAGGACTTCCAGAACTGCTTCAGAAAGTGGCAAGAACAATGCAAGCAGTGTATTTGAAGCAATGTGTCTTTCACTGTAATAAATTTTTTTAATTTAAACATTCACTATATTGTTTGATCACACCTTGTGTATTGTCCTTTAAGTATGTAATGAATAAGAAATTTATTATTGCCTTTTCTTAGAGTCTTAAAAATTTGAGTCAGGGCCTGCATACTTGGTAGTAATAATTATAATCTGAATTTGCTTACTATCTTGTTTCTATAGAATAGTATTTCTTACTAATCTGGATTGTATAACTAAGCTCTTCTGTGAATATAAAAGTACAAGCACCTTTAATTTGAGGGTAGGTAATTCTATAGAATGTGGCAAATTTTTGCAAAATTGATTGTGCGTAGATTTTATTTTGGTTGACTTTAAGAAAAGTACTTGATAATTAGTAGGGCTTGCTGTTTGCTTTGACAATGTGGTTTTACTTTTTGTTATTCAGGTACCTGATGGGAAAGGGAGGGCAAACAAAGATATGAGAGGAATAGAGGGTGGGGAATGCTAGTTTTCTTCAGTGGCTCAGGTAAACTGAGACTTTATAAATCTAAAGTGATCGAGAAAAGTATAATTGTAAGGAAAATAGAGATCAACAGCTTATAAACACTATCAGGTCAAAGAAATGAATTGCTCTCTTAAGTTTCCTATTCAAGTTATTTAATAGCAAAATGCCTCCATACTATGTATTCAAAAATACATATATAAAGTTTTATTTGTTACCTTGTTCCTGAGAAAGTATGAGATTTCAAAGTTAGTGTTCATATTTTCTTAGAAAAAAAGTCAAAACTCCTTCAAACAGGATTTAGACATCTGGTATTGTTAGTTGACAAATCTCAGTTATTTTAGTGTTCCTGACAGAAATCCTGTCAAATATGTTTGTTGCCTGAATGAATGATAGCCTTAGACTTAACAAAGTGATCTCTAATACTGTTTTTCTTACTTTCCAAATTTCTCCTCTAAAAACTAATTTTTTCCTGTATGACATGCTAATAAGGAAAAGATATATAATATCTACATATAAGATTATAAAGCGAATAGAATGGTGTCAGTACCATTATGTCAGTCACTGGTCTCTGTTCCATTCCTCTGTGCTCCCAAGAGGTAAATGTTATCTAATGTTTTGTGTTTATCATTCATTTGGATGATATGTAAGTATAAACCCAAAAATATAGTGTAGTTTTCCTTATTTTTGAGCTTTATAAGAAATTATATGTATGCTTTTCTACAACTTATTTTTTCGTGAGATTTATCTATGTTGTATGTTGCTGTAGTTCATTAATTTGTCACTGCCATCTGATGTGCCAGTGGGACAATGTGCCACAATTAATTTACCCCTTCCCCTGTTCATGATACATATCTAAGTGTAGAATTGCTAGGATATAGGATATGCAAATTTTCAACCTTGTAAGATAGTGCCAGAGAGTTTTTTCAAGTGATTATACCAATTTGCATCCTTCTCAGAAATGTGGATCCGTAGTAAGCCTTACATTTGAAGAAGGGAGCCAGAGAACAACTACTGTATTTCCTCGAAAATAAGATGTAGCAGGACAGTCAGCTCTAATGCATTTTTTGGAGCAAAAATTAATATAAGACCCGGTCTTATATTATGTTATATAATATAACATAATATATATATTATGTTATATAAGACCGGGTCTTATATTAATTTTTGCTCCGAAGGATGCATTAGAGCTGATTGTCTGGCTAGGTCTCATTTTCGGGGAAACTCGGTATTTCTAGTTCGGGTGAAAAAAGTAAAGAAAAAACTAGAGTAAGTTTATAGGTAAATAATAGAGGCACTTGTGATAGTATTTATATTATACATTGGATTATTATTGTCATAGACACTGTATAGTTGTCATGCTTTTCGAATTGAAATTACTTACAGGACTGGATGTTGGATGTATAAATGCATGGTTTAAAGCTAAGGCCTTAGAGTAACAAGTCTGAGTTCTAATCCTTACTGTCACTTACTAGTATTATAATCTTGGATATAAGTGGATCTTACTGATCCACTTCTTTCTCAACACTTAATGTGATCATACTTCTTAATTTTTGCCAATTTATGAGGTATTAAGTGGTGTCTCAGTGTGGTCTTGATTTGTATGCCTATGATTATTAATGAAGTTGAGTTTTAGGTAAAACCACTGGCAGAACATTTAGGAACTTAATCAGATCAGCTGCTCTTATTTTTAAACAGGCTTGTTTATATAAATAAGCATATATTGACATATAGCCTTCCTGTATATGAGATTGTTATTAAAATGTAATTCTCATTGAAAGAATTAATCTTCACAAATATATTTTCCATTCTAGGCCTAAAAGGTATTATGTTTTAAAGGATAAATGGTTCACTATGCTTTATTTGTGACCTTTGTTAGTTTTTCTATGGTCTATAGTATATGTATTAACAAGCATCAAAATAGTATGTTCTCATTAAAAAATGTGCTCTGTGACAAACAGAAATCTTACATTTGAAGAAGGAAGCCAGAGTACAACTATTTCTAGTTTGAGTGAAAAAAGTAAAGAAGAAACTGGAATAAGTTTGCAGGTAAATATTATAGGCCCTATTATTATATTTGTGATAATATTTATTTTACACTTTGTATCATTATTTTGTTATAGAGGTCATATAGATGTCATTTGATGTTCAAACGAACTTATTTTTTGGACTGTCATATACTTAAATTCATGGTTTGAAGCTTAGGCCTTGAAGTAGACAGATTTGAGTTCTAATCCTCACTCTACCACTAAATTTTATAATCTTGTTGTGCAAATCACTTAACCTTTCCAACCTTGAGTTCCTTTATCTGAAAGATGGAAGTAAAACCACCTTATCTTATAGGTTGAATTCATACCATGCATTTTCTACCACAGTACCCTTGTTCATTTTCCTTATAGCACTTAACATTTCTAATTAAATATTCATTTATTTGTTTATTGTATGTCAATACAATAACATATTGTATTGGCAGGCAGACTGCAATATCTCAAGGCAGGCAGACTGCTTCTTCTATTAATTTCTTAATATCCACTCTTAAATTGGCCCATTCTTTTGAATTTCTTTGGTGAACGCATTCTTCTAAAATGACATTCTCAACTTCTCCACTTTGCCTAAACCTCGCTCTTCTCTGCTTTTGCTTTCAGCTTGCCTCCTACTTCTTGGAGAAAACGGGACATACATAGGAAGTCCCACCTACTATCAAACAGAAATCTCCCTGCATCTGCTCCCCTTGTAACCTATTTTCTTGTTAAAGTAGAGAGAGTTTCTTTTTTGTCTAAGACTAATCCTTCTTGTGCTTTATTTTGCATCAACTTTCTCAGATAATTCATTTTTTATTGTGCTGTGCTCCCTCTCAACATACTCAAACATTTTCAGACTTTTCCTATTAAAAATATTCCCCTTCAAACTAACACAAAATCATTCCCCTTTTCCCTGTGTTCTCTCTTTTTTTGAGTCACCCTTTTGTTTTTTTCTTCCTTCCCTTCACAGCCAAACTTTGTTAAAGAGGTACCTATATTTGCGGTCTCCATTTCCTCTCCTTCCATTCTCTACTTAATAAGTAGCACTTGCTTATGTCACCCATAAACTTCTTGTTACTAAGTCTGGTGGTCACCTTTCATTCAACATCTTCCTTATTGTTTCATTAAACTTAACACCATCAACCATGCCTTGCTTGAAATATATTCTATCTACTTTTTTATTCCATTCTCCTCATTTTTCTCTTTCCCTTTTTTCCCTTCTTTATAGTCTTATTCTCTTTTACTGAGTTTTTGGAGTATTTTCTGTATACCAGGCACTGTGTTAGGCTTAGGTACTGAATATTCCAACACCAAGGGCTTGATTTCATGTTTATGAATAGAAACAGTTTAATTGCAATTATAGAATTATGCCATTTTTAATGAATTTGTGTTTAGGAAATATTCTCTAGAGCAAGCACCATGAAGGCAGTTACATTACTTGCTCAATTTTCTATGCAACAGTTTCTAATCTTTTAAATTTTCTAGTTTTTTTCTATTTTTATTTTACTGAGATTTATTTTACTTAGAATTAATTTTTCCTTTGTAAATTTTACAACAAAGATTTGAATGATCAAGCCACTTGTTTGTATCATATTTTATCAATTATAACATAATGTAATTTTGAGTTTTCTTCCAAAGAAAAATTGATTACCTTTGTTTTTACCACAAGCAATTTTTAAGAGTCAGACTTTGCTTCAGAATGTCATTTTCCTATCTACAGTTTTAGCTGTTGACAGGATTGTTTTTGTTTTTATGATGATTTTTGCATGTATTAAAAGCCTGGTAGGTTGGGATTTATTTCTTAACTAATTCATGAATTTGTGAGCAATTCTTCTCAAGCAGTGTACATAGTCATTCTGTTTTCTGGGATCAGTTTAGTGTGTTGCTAGTCCAAATCTTTAGTAATATTTCAATATCATTATATTTTACTTTTCTAAAATAACATTTAGTGTTGAGAGTTACATGTTGGTAATGATATAATTTCCAATTTGCTAAATTCATAAAGTGATATTTTTCCTCTTCAATTTTGTTGTTTCCTTGTTTTTAGGACCTGCTCTTAGAAATCTACAGAAGTATAGGGGAGCCAGATAGTCTGTATGGCTGTGGTGGAGGGAAAATGTTACAACCCCTTACTAGGTAATGCATTTTTCTAGGTAATGGTATAGTAATTCTGTTTGTTTATAAAGAAGTTACATGCATATAGAACTCAAAGGTATTTTGAAATCTTTATTTATAGACTAAGAACATATGAACATGAAGCAATGTGGGGGAAAGCCCTTGTAACATATGACCTTGAGACAGCAATCTCTTCATCAACCCGCCAGGCAGGAATAATTCAGGTATTATTTTTTCTACTTTGGTAAAGCACTATAAATATAATGCTGAGATTATTTCAATATGTCAGTGGAATATTTATACAGCATATCAACTTTAGAGATAAAATTGAAAATTACCTGTTTTTCCAACATTGAGCTAAAAATAAAAAACTCAAGGGCATACAAGATAAATTGGGCAGGTGACTGAAAGATAGTATAGATTTATCGATCATAATCTTATTAGCTCACAATTGAAGACATTTCTTGACTGTGTACAATGTACCAAGTAGTGAATTATATCCTTCACCTAGAATATCTCATATAAACTATTTCTCATAGTTTACATTAGAGTTGGTCCCAGAAGCTATCATTTCTGTGACTGGCTAATAGTCCTTAGCCATTCTTCCATCAGATGTTAGAATCTTTTGCGTTTTTGGTGGAACATGGTAACCAATATTTTGGAATTTTAAGTGATATATTGTGCACTGTTAAAATTATTTAACGTTACTTTTCATGTTTGGTATTTTTTTTTCTCTACTTTTCTGTTCTCGCTGATTACTTAACTTTTTTTTTTTTTTTTTTTTAACTGCTCAGGCCTTGCAGAATTTGGGACTCTGCCATATTCTTTCTGTTTATTTAAAAGGATTAGATCATGAAAATAAAGAGTGGTGTGCTGAACTACAGGAACTTCATTACCAAGCAGCATGGAGAAATATGCAATGGGACGACTGCATTTCTGTCAAGTACGAACTCTGACATGTTTTTATCACGATTTCTCTAGTTCCAGACAATACACTGTTTTTGTCTTGCTCTAAGAACAAACATAACAAGAGTGAGTTTTTATGTTTTTTAGATCCTGGAAGCTATAGATATGCCTAAATGCTTAAATAAGCCAGCAATAAGCAGTTAATGTACCTAGGCTTGAATTTCACGCTCTTCTTTCATAAGGGCAACTCCACTCCCAACCCCAAAATATAGTTGAAAGTAGAAATATAAAATGCATTTTTTCGTAAGAATCTTCTCACTTAATAGCTATAAATTGAAAAAAAAAAAATACAGGCATTTCCCTCCCTACTCCCTGCCACATTGTAGTCAGTCAGATAGCACTTTTTTCCCCCTTCTTCCACCTCCCTCCCGCCACCCACACTCGGGTTCAAGCCGTTGTTTCTCAGTCTAGTTGTGTAGGACACAGCTCCCTGGCCCATGCTGGTATTATGAGCCTTGCGCTGCCTCCGGTTGAGGCAGTCGGTCGTCGGTCGGCCACTCACTGCAGCTCACGGCAACTCTCGCCGGCTGCCGGCTGCTCACGCTGGCTGCTGGCCTCTCATGGCTGCCCACGGTAGCCCGTGGCAGCTCACGGCAGCTCACGCCAACTTCCGGCTGCTCATGGCAGCCCAGCTCCAGGGAGAGCTGTTGTTCATAATCTTAGCTGTAGAGGGCGCAGCTCACTGGCCCATGTGGGAATCGAACTGGCAACCTGGGCATTAGGAGCACGGCACTCCAACCACCTGAGCCACCGGGCCGGCCCCACTTTTTTTTTTTAGACAAACTCTGGTCAGTTTTATTTAAGAAAAAATTTGCATGATTTACTTTTCACCAGTTTGTTCTGGCATGCTTCTAATGATATCAGAATCACCTGGATCAGTCATAGCCAGTGTGCATACGCTGTAGTAGTTTCCACACGCTGTGTCCAATTCAATATTATTGTCACTGTAGTGATGGACACCAGTCCTGGCCAACATGGTATAGTCTTCTATTTTAGATTTCCTCAAGGCTGGGAAGTTACTGGAGAGGATGACCAGTTTTGCTTTGCCTTGTCTGATCATTTTCAGAGTCTGCTTGTACCCCAGCAGGTACTTCCCACCTTTCATTACAAGTTGGAGCCTAGAGTTGATCGACTCCAGTGACTTTTTTATCTTCTTTGCGGCCACTATCTTCCTGCCTTAGGTGCGGGATGGCTCCCAACCAAAAGCAGCCACCAAGATGGCCAGGGAATGAGAAAAGGCCAGATAGCACTTTCATTGGCCGGCTGGTACACAAAAGATTGCTTATCTTTATTTATGAAATATTTTCTTTTATAAAAAAATACTGCTAAATCACTAACAGAAGAAGATAATGTTTATAACCTGTATATAAGATCACCATGGTTTCTGAATGAAAAGCCAAATACCTAATTAATAAAAGATTTAATATTTATGTTAATAAGTCTTTTGATTTGGACACCAAAAAATTAAATCATATTAATTAAATGTTTAACTGCCTTCATAGAAAAAATATTTTTCATTTCAAATTTCAAACTATTAGATTTCTATAAAATTTAGACATATGCTTTCATATTTTAAAACATTTTACTCTGTGAGCTTGTTCCTTCTTGCTTCTGTAAATCACTATATACTATTCTTCCCTTTGCCTACTCTATTTCAGCCACATAGGCCTTCTTTATGTTTTTTTCATCAGGCCAATCTATTTCTACTTAAAGGCCTTACATGTATCTTCTTTGTTCCCCTGTGTGGTTTCTTATCATTTGGATTCTAGTTTAATAACATCACATCTCGGACTTTTCCTGCCTACCCATTCTAAAGTAGCTACCGAGTCATTCAGTTTTGTTACCGTATTTTAATTCTCTGCATGTCCCTTTGTCACTATCTGATATTTTCCTTATTTATTGCCCATCTTCTCCAAACCAGAATATAAACTTCATGAGAATTTGGGATCTGATCTGACTTGCCCACTAATGGATCTCCTGCATCTAGAACCCTGTGCCTAGTGTCTGGCACATACTAGGTTTTTATTGAATAAATGAGAAGATAGCGTATTTAGAACTAGGCACAATGTGTGAGAAATTATTGTTTTCCACTTGAAGCATTTAAATGACCAAATTCTTTGTATTTCTTACCAAAATTTCTAGAAATGCATTTTTTTAAGTGGAGAAATCTTAATTTTAGTTGTAAATTTTTATCTTTGGTAAAATTACTTATGCTTACATGTCTTAGGATTCTTTGTTTTTAAACACATTTTTTCCTTTTATTTTTCAAATTATCTCACAGCAAAGGAATAGAAGGAACCAGTTACCACGAATCATTGTACAATGCTTTGCAGTCTCTAAGAGACAGAGAATTCTCTACATTTTATGAAAGTCTCAAATATGCCAGGTATTATAAAAAGAAAGTTATTGTACTTTAACATTTAACATTATGGCTTCTTTTCTGAAATTTGACAAATGATTTCAGTGTAAGGATTTGCACTGGTAAAGGGATAAGAACTTGGTGGTGATGGTCAGGTTGTTTCCTTGGCATTCCCGCCCTCCTCTCAAAAAATTTCCCTGTGTAACAAATAATTCACATCAGTATGTGTTGAAACTCAAACAATGTCAAAGGGGGAGGCAATATCCATCCAGTGATTAACAGTTTCATAGCTTTTGCACATCTGAGAAATGAGTGCTGAGATGAGTTTTGTCTTCTGCAAGCATGTCTTTATAAGATTTGTGGGTGTGCCTATCTTAACAATTGTTTTCCATTACCTTCAAAAACTGTTCTTTGTTTGTTAATGTTATATGTTAGAGAATTTTCTTAATGCACATTTATCAAACATATATATATGTATAAATACAGTGTTTGCTAATGTGGTTCAAATATATTCTTTTTTAAAAAAAAAATGTTCCCTTTGGGACCCCAGGTCAATTCTTTATATTGAACCCTCAAGTAAGCCACGTTGATTCCCACTCCTTTGTTTTCTTCCTGGACCACTACACTGAGAGTTTTAATCTTGTCTCCTCTAGTAGTTGTAAGGAATTTACCTCTCTTAGCATTAGTGTTCTTTTTGTAAAGTGGTGACTAATGGGCAATACTTACAGGCTTATTATGAGGTACAAATGAGATAATGCACCAAAAAATACTTAACCTCTAACAGGTTAAACAAATGTAACGTGCTTTTTGTCTAACAGTAGTTAGTGACTTAATCAGTCCTGTATTTTATTACAGAAGTAACATTTGCTATCATTCAAATGCTTCCTATGTTCTAGCCATTTTGCTAGGTTCTTTTTATATGTATTCTATAATCTTCAAAATCATTCTGCAAGTAAAAGCTTAGGTTCAGAGGAAACCAGCAGTGTGCCAGCAGTATACAGCCATATGGGAGAACCGGGATTGAGATTTAGGTCTGCGATTCCAAGGCTGACTTTGTTTTCACTGCATTATGCTGGTGCTTGCAAATATTAGTATTATTAGATCAAAATCAAAGTGTATGATGAGAACTCTTTAACAACAGATTTGAACTTTTATCTTCCTCAAAACCTCTTCTTAGTTTTCACAGTGTCTTGTCTTTTTTTGCCACTAGAGTAAAAGAAGTGGAGGAGTTATGTAAGGGTAACTTTGAGTCTGTGTATTCACTGTATCCCACACTTAGCAGATTGCAGGCCATTGGAGAGCTCGAAAACATTGGGGAGCTTTTCTCAAGGTATGTAATTCATATGACTTTGTAATCCTCAATTGCCGCCTTTTTGTTACCGGTAGTGACTTTACAAAATCAAAAGAGACCGGCAGTAGGTTTGTTTCTTTCCTTTTATCAAGATTAGAGTTGACTAGCCTAGTGAACTGTGATCTTATTAAAATAAACATTTTCAAAAGTATTTATTACAAAAATTCAAGTTTTAAAAATTAGCTTTATCGTGCTTTCCTTCTTACTGCATTTTCCCTTTTCTATCCCAGATAAAATTGTGTTTCCTCATGTTTTTGCCGTAGTACTCGATACTCTGTTCTGTGTCAGCACTGTATTGGCATTTTATATGTACTCTGCCGAGCTATACTAGAGGCTCCCTAAAAGTGAGGCCCATTCTCTTGTTTATTGTTGTATCCCAGTGCTTTTGGTAAACGTTCAGTGGTCTTTATTCAGTGACTTAGTGAATTTGGAGTAGGTGTTTAAGGAGATTGCCTCTTACAATGGTGAGAAGGAAGTGATCCAGAAATATTGGAAAATTAGATAAAACAGTTATTTAGGTTGCTGTGGCTTTAAGTTTGGATTATGTGACCCTGAGACAGTCATTCAATCTCTATGGGCCTCACTTTCCTAATGTATATTTGATGGCCTCTAGGGCACCTTTTAGCCCTGCCATTCTAAGTCACTATTATAAGAGGAAGGAAAGAGGATATGCTAAGACAGTTTGGAATATGCTTTGTAAGTAGAAGGGAGAGGGGAATTTTAGAGTCAGAAAATACTATGCTTTTTTTCCAAAGTTGCATAGCCAAAGATACAGCCATTGATGTGGCTGTATCTTAACTGAAGAATAAAAGAAAAAAACTGTTTTCTGCTTTCATTGATAAGTATATTGGTAGTTCTTACTGCCAGAAATCCAGAAGCTTTTCCTTGGAATGAAAGATGTCTTCAACTAAAGAGAGAAGAGAATTCCTTAAGAAATCCCTAAAGAGTAATACTGGCTCTTTTTGTGGTAGGGAGTTATAAGGAAGAGAGGCAGAGGGAAAGTTTGATGAGCTGGTGAACAAATACTTATGTTGTAAGACAGCAGTTCTGATAGTGTGATATGGAGAGTCTGGAGGTCCCCCAGACCTGTGCAGGCATGAATCAAAACTATCTTTATACTTATGATACTCATATAGCAAGATGTTATTTCCTTGTTTTACTCTGTCTCATGAGGTACAGTGAAGTTTTCGTGAGGTAGCAGAGAAAATATCCACAATCTGAAAAGAATGTTTACATAGTCCTCCCTTTTCCAACTGCATATCTGTACAAGGGTAGGTTTTTTTCATGTACTTCAACCAAAACATCATGTCACAACAAACCAAACGCAGAAGCAAAGATGAAAATTCAACTATATTAAGCCTGACTTCAGAGATTTGCGAAACAGTGTCATTCTTCTCACTAAATTTTGTTTTGGGAAGTATGGTTATTTTTTTAAAAATGTTATTTGGGATATATAGTAGCTTTATTGTTATTGTAAAATAGTATACATTCGATTTTTCGCAGTTTCTAATATGGTAAATATCAGTACATATAATCTAGTAAACAGAAGTCTTTGAGGGCTTCAATAATTTGTAAGAGCATAAAGGGGTTCCTTAGATTAAAACGTTTGATACTTGCTGCTCTAGGATCATTTTGGGAGGAATTACTGGTTCCTATGAATATGTGTCATTGTTTCCTTCTTTATCAAGCAACTAAAAGAGCTTTCATTTCCCAGTCAGCACCCTGTCATCGTCTTAGTTTCCCACCTTCGTCTTGATTTCTCTCAATACAGTAGTCCTGAAGGATTGGATAGTATTTCTTTAGTTTAAACATCTGGGAAGCAAATTAACTAATTGTACAATATGCATTTTCTCTTCTTTTAATAAATAATGTTGGTATCTGAAACCCATGTCAGATGCCAGTATTTCTTTCACTGGATTGTAATTTATTTAACAGTGCAGTTATGCGTAGAATCATTCCCTGTGCCTGGCAGGTGCAGTAGGTAATTAATGAGTTGACTTCATTTCCTTGCTGACGTATCCTTTATTACTACAGGGAGCACTGAAGCAGGACTAGAGGTGTAGGCATTCAGTGTGACAGGCCTGACAAATGGGTTCTCATTTCAGAAGACTGTTCTTTGTGAGGTCATAGAGTATTTTTAAGAAAATCTTCAAAAGTGTTCATCATCTGTGGCCTCTAGGCTGACACTCAGAGGTCTGACCGTTTGTAGTTTTCTATACTTTGGCCCTTATTTTGGATTATTTAGAAATTCCAGTCCTGTTACTGTAAAAACTCCTGAGTATTGCATCTTAAATTCAGAACCTGTGTAATAGCAATTATTTTATTTCATTTCTCTTGCTTATGTGAATTCAATGATTTTGCTTTCATGCTTTCAGATCAATTACAGATAGGCAACTCTCTGAAGTATATATTAAGTGGCGGAAACACTCTCAGCTTCTCAAAGACAGTGATTTTAGTTTTCAGGAGCCTATCATGGCTCTACGCACAGTCATTTTGGAGATCTTGATGGAAAAGGAAACGGTGAACTCCCAAAGAGAATGTTTTAAGGACATTCTCACCAAGCACCTTGTAGAGCTCTCCATACTAGCCCGAACTTTCAAGAACACTCAGGTAATAGGATTTAAAATTGTATCACCTCACCTCTTGACCTTTCCTTTTATTACCTAGAAAATAGAAAGCACAAGTAAAAAACAAATGTCATTGAGGGACAGAGATTGCTATTAAAATATTGTATGGTGTAATTGTTTAAAGTTTCCCATTTTAGAATTAGACCTGAGTTTGAGCCTTAGACAAGGCAGTTACCTTCTCTAAGCCTTAATTTCCTGTTTATAAAATGAGAAGATACCTAACTTACATTGATAACAATTCAGTGATTTTTATATACTGTGTGTATGCACACACATACATATACACAAACACATATATATATGTACCGTGTACGTATGTATGTATACATGAGAAAAACAGACAAGCAGATGTGGGGGCTGGGGAAGGCAGGTAGAGATGTACTTAAGACAGTTCTGACAAATAGTCAAGTCCTCAATGAATGGTAGTTACTGTTTTCATTATTATTAATAGTAGCAGTAATAGTAAAAGCTTTTATTCACCTATGTCATTTTCATTTCAGCTCCCTGAAAGGGCAATATTTCAAATTAAGCAGTTCAGTTCAACTAGTTGTGGAGTCTCTGAGTGGCAGCTGGAGGAAGCACAAGTATTCTGGGCAAAAAAGGAGCAGAGTCTTGCCCTGAGTATTCTCAAGCAAATGATCAAGAAGTTGGATGCCAGTTGTTCAGAGGTTCACTTTTTTTTTATTGGCTGAATTAGTATTTTACTATTATAAAAAAATCACTGTGATTTAAAATAGTTTTAATAAATCCACAATTTTGTTAAAGCCTTGAAATTACTGATCCATGAACAAGAAATTGTAAAAAGGAGTCTGAAAAATTAATATTTGTAAAAGAAGATTAGAAAATACTCATTTTTCCTATTTGCAACAATTCTTTCAGTCAATCTTGTGGTAGATTTGATTTATTCCAGTGCTAAGCCTTTCTTTTTAACTTTCTATCAAATGCAAGAAGGATATGTGGGAAACAAACATGAAATACCAGAAGCTGCTATAAATTTGAAATAAAAAAGGAAGAGGAAATGTGTGAGAGAACAAAAGTTTTATAAAAAGCAAGTTGGAGTAATAGGTTGTCAGTCCAAATACTTTGAAAATATAATGTGTCGTATTTTATCTACCATTACCTATTAGTTACGGAAAACTTGGTTGCTTCTACAGCTTTATCTCCAACACACAGTGGACAAAGTAGAGGCATTTGTAACAATCATGAATTGTTTAAAGGTTTAGTCACAGTGGTGTCCTTCTGACATACACTTGATTAGTGAATATCACCTTACTGTACTTTTTTAGTATTGGGCACTTTTATGACTTCCATTATTAGAGAATTCACCATTATACCAGATCACTGGGAGCCAGTATGATCTGATGTTTAAATATTGCTTAACAATATGGGCCCTGGAGTGAGGCTGCCTGGAGTGGCCTGACCTCTGTACTACCGTTTTAGTTCCTGCTCTGCAAATTCAGGGCAACAGTACTCATTTCTTATGGTTCTTATGAGGATTAAATGAGTTAATATACATAAAGTCCTTAGGAAGTGCCTGACATATACATGTACTCAATAATTGTGAGTTGCTCCAATAGTAGCATTAATAGTAAACAGTAGAAGATGATTCTTTCATGAACTTGTTCACACATACTGGATTATCGAAATAGTTGTATGGTGAAAACAGATAAAAGAAAAACATTTTTCACCTGCTTTTTTCCCCTACATGGAAGATATTTTCCTATATTTATGATAATGAATTACATTTTAAGATTTTGCTTTTCTATGCAGACTGATCCCAACCTAAAACTTATATACACAGAATGTCTGAGGGTTTGTGGTAACTGGTTGGCAGAAACTTGCTTAGAAAATCCTGCAGTCATCATGCAGACCTATCTAGAAAAGGTAAGAATTTCTAGCAACCCTTAAGATAGTTGTTTAGCATGAATACACTTGATTTCTTCATCAAGGCCAAATTTATTTCAAAAATAAATAAAAGTATGATTTCACTTCTCCATATATTATTATTGTTGCAGCTCTATGTAATCTTTAGGACAGAATGGAACAGAATGTTACAAAAAAAAAAAAAAAAGGAGCATATACTAAAAGTAAACCCAAATGTGTCTTTGCTCTACCCCCCACTACCAGCTAATCTTTCAACAAGTTGTTTCTGATAATTTCTCTGTTTATATAACTAGCTCCTGGTTTTAAGGAACGTGCAAGTCAGCCTTTGCTACTCATTTCTGGCTCAACTACCCGACAAGTAGGATTAGGACTTCAGTACTCTAGCCCCTTTCCACTGTCCTGTTTCTCCCACTTATTCCTTTAGCTTAACTAAGTTTGGAAATAGTTATCTCACTAAATAAGTGTAGTGTGAAAAGCATAATATGATTGTCTTTAAATTTTATAGAGCCCTTTGTTTTTTCGTTGTTCGTCACATATATTAGCTATCACTATCAAAGTTGTTTTGAAAAGTCAAGACAATACTGTACTTCATATAATTTAGCTGATATATAAATAAGTTAAACTACACTGTGGGTATTTCTTTGACCCGAGTGACTCTTTAGGTGCATTTAGTATCTGTAAATATAATATAAATGGACTGTGTTGTCTTGAAGGCAGTGGAAGTTGCTGGAAATTACAATGGAGAAAGCAACGATGAGCTCAGAAATGGAAAAATGAAGGCATTTCTCTCATTAGCACGGTTCTCAGATACTCAGTACCAGAGAATTGAAAACTACATGAAATCATCAGAATTTGAAAACAAACAAGCTCTCCTGAAAAGGGCCAAAGAGGAAGTGGGCCTTCTTAAGGAACATAAAATTCAGACCAACAACAGGTAACTAGGTGTCTACAAGTGACAAGATAAACAGATATGCAGTGACTGTATATATACAGATATACAGAACCAGAGCATGAATTCATTTATGCTCATTATGTAAGCTCATTGTAGAATATATAGATGTTAGCTTTTTGTTTTGCTTTTTGTTTTTTTGTTGGTGTCAGACTTGAAAAGAGATAGGTGTTGAAATAGATGTTAACTAAGTACTGTCAGTAGTGACAACTTTGTCTTTGGTGGCCTAGGATAGCTTTTGAATTGTACAGACTTACTTTTAAGACAAAAAGTAAGTTTATTCCCTTTATAATCCTTAGAATTTTGCTTTTTATTCTGGGATGGATGCCTGATTTTTCATTGATGTTGTATATCATGCGTGATTTTGTAGTTTTATAAAATTTGATGGCTTTTATGTTTTCCTTTAATTATCCAATGCAAGATACACAGTGAAGGTTCAGCGAGAACTGGAACTGGATGAATGTGCACTACAGGCACTGAAAGAGGATCGTAAACGTTTCCTCTGTAAAGCAGTTGAAAATTACATCAATTGCTTATTAAGTGGAGAAGGACATGATACGTGGATATTTCGTCTTTGTTCCCTCTGGCTTGAAAATTCTGGAGTTCCTGAAGTCAATGAAATGATGAAGGCAAGTCGTCTTTTTCAACCCAGTATTCTTCCCTGTGATTTAAAAGTTTAGACATAGCCCCTCAATGTCATTGATTATGTATGCTTCTTTGTATCCTAGCACTTGGTTCAGTGCTCGTATACGTTCAAGTACACCTAGGTACTTAATTAGCTTTAGTGATGCAGGTTTTTGTGGAGAATTAGGTCAGTCTTTTCCTATTTCTCTGCAATTACCACAGGAAAGTACCCAGAATGCTGCTAGATTGGAGGATTTGGAAAGCAATTAAAAATGATATCACAAGTGGGTTTTTTTTCCCCCCTGCTTTATGCTTTTCTGGGATTTTCACAGTGAATTACTTTTGTAAATGGAAAAAAAATATATTTTTTAAGAAAATAACAAGGCAGCACTATTTCATAAGTTTTTATTTAAAAATCTTAGATTTTATTGATGACACCTAATATTAAAGTTCTGTTAACAATATATATACAGACAATCAGTTTGAAGCGTAAAAGTAAAGTGTTTCTTCTGGATGAAAAGAATGATAAGACTCATACTAGATACAACCAGTTTCTGCTACTAGTACACATTAAATCCTGTTACTTTTGGCATGTAGGGGATAATGTAGTTACTCCATTTTATTACACACTGACTTCTCAGGAGTCAGGATCACCATAGTCCTCAGACCCACATTTGTCCCCTTGGATTCACTGGAATATAAGTGATGCCAAGTATTCCCATTGTGAATACAATTTAATTTATGATCAAATAGTATGACTTACTGATAAATCAATCTGGAGTACCTATCAGAAAAACTTCCAGATAATACAAATAATATGGGAAAAAATGTAGTTAGTGAAGTTTTATTAACCACTAGATGATTTTACTAGTTGAAGAGCATTATCTTAGAATAATTTATTTACTCAGATGTGAAACTATTTGAAATAGATTTTCTTAATTTTGTAATTTTTTAATCGTAGGAAGATGGAATAAAGATTCCATCATACAAATTTTTGCCTCTTATGTACCAGTTGGCTGCTAGAATGGGGACCAAGATGATGGGAGGTCTAGGATTTCATGAAGTCCTCAATAATGTAAGTAAACCTGAAAATCAAAACACAGCAATTGTTTTTCTTTTATCATATTATATACTATATGAAGTATATATACTACTGTTCCATCCTAAGAAATGGAAATACAAAAAAGTTTTATCAGTCATATTTATTATGCTACACAGGGGCAAGAATAACGATTTCCTTTTGTCTCCTCTCACTGTACAGTTTCTCAATTTCTCTCTCTTCATTCCTCATGTACCTCACACACATACACACACTCCACCCATTCCAGTATTTAGTATAGTAGCGCATATCTTAATATTAAGCAAAATGAAAAGCATTGTGAATTTTCTACTTTTTTGTTTGTTTGCATAAAACTAATATTTCTTTGTTTTCTGCCAGCTCATCTCTAGAATTTCAACGGATCACCCTCATCATACTTTGTTTATTATACTGGCCTTAGCAAATGCAAACAAAGATGAATTTTTGACCAAACCAGAGGCAGCAAGGAAGAGTCGAATAACTAAAAATTCACCTAAACAAAATTCTCAACTTGATGAGGTATTTGGATTGAATGAACATATGTTAACTTTTTGAATTGTGTATTCATATTTTCCCAAAATACTATTTTAAGTCTCAGGAATTCTAAGAATGTGTGTTGTGACTATATTCAGTTTGTAAATCCTTTCTTATACCCCTAAAATTGGTTCAAAATTCCTGAATATTTCTCAAAATATAGGAAGTACCAATAATATTTCGCTTTTTTCCCCTCACAGCAATGAGCAGAGAAGAAATAGATTTCAAAAAGCACCCAGGTCATTTACTCTTAGGATTATTATACCTTTCATGTATTTCATTCATAAGGTTACTGTTTTGTTTGGATCTGAGGGATAATAGTCCTTCATTGCCTTCATGTGTGCATAAATTTTTTTCCTTTTGTTACTATAACTGAAAAGTTGAAGTGTTGACATTTTTTTGTTTGTTCTTTATTAATAGGATCGAACTGAGGCTGCAAACAAAATAATACGTACTATCAAAAGTAGGAGACCTCAGATGGTCAGAAGTGTTGAGGCACTTTGTGATGCTTATATTATATTAGCAAACCTTGATGCCACTCAGTGGAAGACTCTGAGAAGTATGTGTTTGAAAGAATGAGTGTTCCTTTCTGGCTATGTTATTTTCTGTAGGGGTATATTAATTATAGAGCTTAATATGTGAATATGTTTAAAATCACAAACAATAACTGTAATCGTAGATCTGAAGGTCCTAATGATTACAATTCACATATGATCCAAAACGTAGTTTTTATCTAATAGCTTCAACACCCCCCACTTTTTCACTTAATACTTTTGGTGGAACTGATGATAGAAGACTGCACTGAATTAATTATTTGATTCCTCTGGGTAACCTTCTGTTGCAGATATTTGTTGCAAAGAATTGCATAGAGGCAAGTCCTTTAAAATAACTGAATCATTGAGAGTTTTCAGGGTCAAAGGTTTTAGAAAATGATGTTGGTTACTCATTGTGCCCTAGGACTTAAAAATGAAAAGGGCTTACCATTTCCTGCATAAGCGTTAGAATGCCTTGCATGTAATCCATCACTCTTCTTGCTGTGTCTGTTCATATAATCACAAGCTGTAGTATTTGGTTATATGCATACACTTCTAAGTATATCTCTCCCCATACTTTAGTAATGATACTCCTTTTTCTGCTCAGAATCATACCTTCACATTTAATTTATTATTATTTTAAAATAAGAATGAAACTTCTCATTGTGTTTCTCTAAGCAAACAAAAAAGATTGTCGTTTATTCACATTTAATAGTAATATGTCAGGAGATCATTATCTATGTACTATGCAAACTGTTATGTAATTATCTTAAGAAGCTCAGCCTGGCCCCTCAGGTGGATGTGGTCTAGTTACCAGTGCCAGGTAACCTGCAAAAGCGTTTGTAAGCCGTGTTAACCATAGCAGTGCTTTGACCCTGAGCTACATTGTGTCCCTCGCCCCTGGGTCTCATTTCTAATCAGGGCCTGAACCACAGATGAGCCATAGGTTGGGTCTGTGGCATCTGCTGCATTGTGTTTTACCTTCAGTGCTATTCTCCTTAATTTGTAGTTGTCACTAAAACCTCTTTATTTTAAATACAGAAGGCATAACTATTCCAGCAGACCAGCCAATTACTAAACTTAAGAATTTAGAAGATGTGATTGTCCCTACTATGGAAATTAAGGTAATTTACCATTAACCGTTTTGAAATTTTTATTATTAAATGAAATTCCTCTTTACTAGGTTAAATCGTTTGAAATAGCCTTTTTTATAGGTAAAAATTGGTAAAATATTAAGTTTCATTTGTTTCAATCTATAGTTTTTTTCTTTATTAGGTTCACTTTGCCCAAGCCTTAGAATACTTAAAGGTCTCTCCTGCTTTCTTTTCTTTCGCCTTCAGTTTTATACCTCCCATCTAACTTAGGAAGAAGCTCTGTAGACTCTGACTTTCATTGGCCTAAAGAAAGAAAGATTCTCTGTTTAAATGCCAAGATTGATTTTCCACTTGGCAAGAAAGATCCTAATTATTCTGTATTGGTTTTTTTAAATTCTGTATGCATTAGAATTCACTGTCACGTATAACAGTATTAACTGATGTATATATTACAGTATTTGATAGACTAATGTACATGATACTTTCAGCTATGTCACAGTGATCTTTTATTGCTAGAAATACCCTCTGGGCAGGGATATATGTAATAATAAAGATTATAGTTTAGAAAATGATGGTTTTTAACTACATTGTTAAGTCTCTCCTTTGAGTTTGCAGTTTAGTGCTTAGTGTCTGTAGTTGATTTGAAATACAGCTGTATTACGTGGATGAACTAGTATCTTTCTAGCTTTACCAGCAATGTTATTTAGCTGAATATTTCCTGAAAATGCCATATTTAGAAGTTACAACCTAGAAGACTACTCTCCATACTTTTCTAAAATTTATTTTAATATGTTTTTGTGAGAAGTTTACTATTTTTTCAGATGATTTAACATGTACAAGTCAGTGTTAAGACCTGAACCCTGTTTTTTCAGTAGTTTTTCAGTGACGCTATTCTAATTTTGTATACCCTGCTTTTATTAAGAGATATTTAGAGAGGTACATTGTCTTATCTATGTCACTTTCTTAAACCTTTCCTTCCAATGTCAAATGTTCTTTCATTTAAACAGAAAATTAAAGTTATAGCTCCAGTTTTTAACCAGCCACATTGTTATTCATTCCTCTCTTTAATATTAAAATTGTTAATCATAATTCATTTTTCTTTAAATGCAAATAGTGTATCTGACCTATTATCATATTTATACTTTTTATTAGGTGGATCCCACAGGAGAATATGGAAATCTGGTGACTATTCAGTCATTTAAAGCAGAATTTCGTTTAGCAGGAGGTATAAATTTACCGAAAATAATTGATTGTTTGGGCTCTGATGGCAAGGAAAGGAGACAGCTTGTCAAGGTGAGACTTCCCGTCTATGGTGTGATTCTTAGAGGGTTAATGAAAAAATGTCAAAAGAAAAACTGTAGTTGATAGTTTTTTCCTTCTTTATGTGGGTCTTTGTTTTTATTCTGAATAATTACAAGTGAGGAAAACTGATAGAATAGAAATACATTATTTTCTAGAAGCAGAATGCTTTTCTCCATTTTATTATGTTTCTGAAAGACCATCACTATGACGACTGAAGTAAAAGAAGACTGCATACTTTTAAAATGTACGAACATGATGGGTTAACAATCAGCTGGCTCGTTATGGAAAAGATATTTTGGTGCTTGTTGATTATTTTCTTTAATAGTTCAAGTTGAAGGTTCTTGCTTCAATATCCTGAGTCTGGCACAATGTTAAGTGCTATTAAATGTGCCAAAAAGGGAGAGCATTCCTCCCTTCTCTGTTGGGAGGCTCTTTGGGCCTTGCCTGGGAGTTGTGCAGAAATAACAGTGCTGCCCTGCCCAGGCATTTTGCAGTGTGCCCTCAGGTGGAGGAAGAGTTCCAGGTCGTCTAATTACAAAAGCAGCTAGGGGAAACTTCTTTTTTCTGAATTGTTCTGCCTGCCTACTGTTACATCTTATTCTAAATGAAAGAATACCCTTAAGACTTAATTATTTAAGAGACCGTTAAGAGGAACACAGATGCTCAATTCACATTGATTTCTGAATGCCCTTTTGCAGTCCTCAGATGACTGTGTGATTTTATAATGAAGATGAACTGTACTTAGTTATTCCTGATTTAATTATTCTGAAGGGCCGCGATGACCTGAGACAAGATGCTGTCATGCAGCAGGTTTTCCAGATGTGCAATACACTACTGCAGAGAAACACTGAGACCAGGAAGAGGAAACTGACTATCTGCACATATAAGGTAACTAGTTTATACTTCTGCTGTTTCACCAAGAACATACCAAAGATGCCATTATTCAAACCAAGGGTCAGCAGATATTTTCTGTGAAGGACCAGATAGTAAACATTTGAGACTTTGTGGACCACATAAGGTCTCTGTCGCATAATCTTTTTTTTTTTTGTTCTTTAAAACCCTTTTAACCCGAAAAACCATTCTCAGCTCACGGGCTATTAAAAAAGCAGTCTGAGGCTGGGTTTGGTCCAAAGACCATACATTGTCAACCGCTGATTTAGCCATATATATATATTTTTTAACATATTCATAATGTTAATTGCAGTTAGGGGTTTCTTGCAATCAACTAAAGTATTCTGGTCTTTGACTATTTGGCTTATTTCCTGTATAAAAGTACTCTTAAGAAGAAAAGCATTAAGAAGAAAATACTGATTCAGTGAAGACTATAGCACATAAAATAGGCTTTTAAAAATTTTAATTTGTTAATTTTTGACTAGGTAATAAGTTTACATGGTTCAAAAATCCAACAATAGGAAAAGGTATGAAAAGAGAAGCCTTCTCTGACTCGTATTCCTATCAACCTCATCCCCCGCACCCTGTAGGTACCATTGTCATTTGTTTCCGGCATTATACAAAGAGAATATATTTCCTTATTCCCCGCTTTCTTAGAGAAAAGACAACATACATATCTTAACTCAGCAATATGTTACAGAGATATTGCTCATTTTTTAAAAGCTGCATTTTGTGTACATGTGTGGTTTTTATAAAAGTCCTTATTGTATAAAGTGGGCATTTGGGTCATTGGTAGTCTTTTGCTATTGCAAAGAATGCTGCGCTGCAATGAATAACCTTGAACATATAACATTTCCTGTATATGCAGGTCAGTTTGTGGAGTAGATTTCCCTAAGGTGCAGAGGATAAGTGCGCCTATAATCAATTTGTAATGGAGGTAGTAATGGAGGAATGTACCAATTTGCATTTCCTTCAGCAATTTGCCTGAGAAGACAGTTCTCAAGTCACATTATTCTATCAGTCATCTTTGGCCCTGACATTTAATGCTCATTTAGCATGTTTACATTTTTAAAAATAACAGGAAACCCTCATTTTGAAGGGTCCGTTTTCCATAGGTGCATCCGTTTTGGTTTCATTACTGAATCTCATGTTTGCCATTTATTCTTCTATCACTGCTATAACAAGGCTTCCCTGTTTATTCTTTATTCAGTTTCTATGAAGATATAAACAAATTAAGAAAGTGTATGGATAATTCACTGTGTCGTAGAGCAGCAATCTTTCAGAGACTCCGGGTAGTCCCATATCTGTATCTGATACCTGCAAAATGGTACAGACCAACAGTATTTATTTTCTCTAGCAAGTTAACTCTGCTTAATTTAACTGAGAGGTATTTTAACCATCAACTAAGACTAGTTTGAAAATATAATTGAAGAAATTTCCTTTCAAAGTAATAAAAAGTAGAGACTGCATGAAAAAAAATTATAGAAATATACAAGAAAGAGTAAAGGACAACTGACGTGAGAAAAGCTACCATATCTTAAATGAGAAGACGTTGAAAAATGTCCCCTCATTTCAAATCAATGCATAGACAGTGAAATTTGAATAAAATTTTTTATAACCTGGCAAAGTGATTTAGAAGTTTATCTTGAAAAGTATATTGGTGAGAATGACTAAAATGTCTTTGATAGATGTAATAGGTGAAAATAGACTTTGTCCAGTCATACTTAACAAATGGTAAAGCTTTAGTAATGAAGATGGTATGATTTGTGGCATAAGAATAGATAGATTAATAAAACATAATAAGTAGCCTTAAAACATGTTTATGAAAACATGTTTATGTAAAACATGTTTATGTACACTGATAATCAGTATATAACTGACTTTTTAAAAGTTTCTGAATAAGCCTAAAAATGCTGTTATCTCCGAGTATGAAGGGATTTTGGATAAAACCTGCTTTTTTATGTACTTCAAGTTCTTCATAATGCTCATTTTTTACTATAAAAGTAATTGTTAAACTAAAATCCCCAAATAGAGGGTCAGGGAAAAAGAAATTAGATCTGCCCTCCAAAATCCTGATTGAGTCCAGCTGTTGTAATTGAAAACAACTTAATTTTGAAACAAATATAAAACTCATTTGTTAGTTGGGCAGGGTAGGGGCGGGAAAAAATGCTCAGTAAGAAAAGCACACTTTTCTCTTAGCCTTCAAGTTTGTGAGAAATTTGTTACATGGAATTTTATAGGATATTAACTAACACAATTGGTCCTTTCCATTAGCAGTGGAAAAAAAAACTAGTTAGTCCTCAATGAATGTTGAACAAAAGTTAAACTTAGATCAATGCCACTGAAACTTAGCAGACATCATAATCACTTGGAGGGTTTGTTAAAACACAGATTGCTGAGCCCCATTCTCAGAATTTCTAATTCTTATGGGGCCTGAGAATATGCATTTCTAGCAGGATACGAAGTGCTGATGCAACTGTGGTTCAGGAATCACAGTTAGAGACCTGCCAGTCTAGTTACTTTGCTATCTATTGATCTAGCTTTATTGTAGGACAGAGTTGATGAGCTATTAGCTGTCTCCTATCTGGCAGATACTTTAATGATTGCTGAATTCTTAGAGGGCAGATATTATATGACATCAATGAAAGGACATTTTTGTGCTCTAAATAGCAGGTTTTTAGATAGCAAAGATGAGGACTGAAGAATTGGGTTACAATGGTTGCAAAAAGTATGGGCTATAAGAGTACCTCCTAGTTCTCTCAGAAAGTACCTCCTTTCCCAGCATATACACAGTCAAGCCTCCAAAGTTCATTGTTATAAAGCATGAAAGAGAGGCCTAGAATATTTTGAAGACAAAAATGACTAAACTTCCATTTCTACCTTGTGACTTTTTTAATTCCTAACTTTTGCACAGAACTATTTTACCAATTAAATAATGGCATTATTTAATGTTATACATGTGTCTGAATATTACAGTATGAGCTCTTAGCGTG
Source organism: Rhinolophus ferrumequinum (assembly GCF_004115265.2). NCBI lineage: Eukaryota > Metazoa > Chordata > Mammalia > Chiroptera > Rhinolophidae > Rhinolophus > Rhinolophus ferrumequinum. The sequence continues at coordinate 77,112,476 of NC_046294.1, read as the reverse complement.
AGAGTTTAGGTTGGACTTTATTGCTTAGAATTATAGTGCTGGGCCAGTAAATTTCGCGATTATTCCAGTAAATTTTATGTTATTTCGCGATTGTTCCAATAATGTGAAAATTATGTCATCAATATATCGAGCTAGTTCTTGATTTTTTTAGTTAAGGTTTCTAGAGGTTACTATGCTGTATGTAGGAAGCAGTCTGCCTAGTCCAGATCTTGTGTGGAGTGTTCCCAGTCCTGGCATTCAGGCCTCCTGTGATCAGAAGATTCATTGTCTACCTGGAACTAGCTCTTGGTACCAAAATCTCAAGTGTCAATGTGCAGCCTTAAAAGGAGAGACTTGTATATTGAAGCGCACCATATATCTCTTGTCAGAGAGACTCAGATAGTGATGAAAGACAAACTCTTATTGTATATGCTGATACTCAGTCTTAGCACTCTGGCAACCAGAATCATGGCCCTGCCTCATTTTTCTGTACCATACCTACATTTTTACAGAGTAAACCGAACAGCAAGCCTAATGTATTCGATGTGAAGAGGATTCTGTTTTTAAAATACAAGTCTCATAAACAGTATTTAAGTGCTGAAAGAAGCTGTGAACTGAACTCTTCATCATGTCTTACGCCTATAAATAATTTTTCTTCTTTGTGATGTACATATAGCAGAGCATCCTTCTCAGTCGCGGGTCTGGGAAAGAAGCCATAATGTCCTAAGACATTTATTGTACATAATGAATTAACTTCATTTCTGTGTATCTAGGATGGTACTAGCTATGTACCTTGGGAGAATTGAGAAAATAGCCATCAGTCATTTTTTTGTTATACCAACACAAAATACCCAGATATCCAGCTGAAAAAGGCTATTCCAAAGAATCTTAGTCCCAGAGAAAATACTGCCATTTGCCTTTTGAAACTTAAATTCAACTGTTTCTCCGTCAACCAGCATCACACTTGGACTCTGAGATGACGTAGAAAAAAGCCAACCTAATCCTTTCTAGATCAGTCTCTTAAAAAATAACAAGGTTTGATTTCCCCCCCCATCCACCCCCAGCCATAACTAGATATTGATAGCTAGTAATCAGTGGGAAGGAGACTTTATGGGATATACCAGGAGGCAAAAATGTTAATGTGATCAAGCGTTAGGGGTCACAGCTGTGGTAGCTCAGTCAAAAATAGGGCAGAGTTTCCTGGGAGGAAGACATTTGAGGTACTTAGGTTAGAGGGGAAATCAATTGGAAAGGTTATGAGATCCAGCCATTCATTTGTTCAATAAATGTTTATTTACTAGGTGCTGGGGATATAAAAGCAATAAGACATAGTCCTAGTCCTTAAGGACCTCCAGTCTAATGGAAATAGACACTCAAACATAATTACAATGCAGTGTCCAGTGCATCGTTAGAGAATGTGCCCTTGGGTTAAGGAGCATCACAGCAGCAGGCCCAGCCTGAAGAGCTCCTGCAAGTCATCGGTAAAATTTACATTGTGGATTGTGGCTCCATAGTCTTTTGCTCTTTGGACATCTTCCCTGCATATAATGAAACCCTATTTTTCCTTTGGTTAGTCCATAAAAGACGACTTGTCAGTTCACGTACAACCTTTTGGAAGGACTGGATGCAGATGGAGTTAGTCAGTTATGTAGAGCTCTAAGACATATCTCAAACTCAACAAGGTTAAAATAGAGCTCTTGACTGATCACCTCTATTTCCCAAAACCCCAAACCAAACCGAACCTGCTCTTCACTGTCTCAGCACATGGCACCACCTTCATCTAGTTGCTCCGACCAGAACCTGGAGGCCTTATTTTTTTTTCCACATTTATTACTGTGGAAAATTTCAAACGTACACAAAAGTAGATAGAATTATATAACGAAATCCCCTTGTACCCACCACCCAGTTTCAACAATTATCAACTCATAGACAATTTCATTTCTACTTCCACTTACTTCCTCCCGTCAAATATTATTTTGAAGCAAGATGTCATATTTCATCTGTAAACATTTACAATGTGTAGATCGATGTCTCTTAAAAAATTAACCATGGTACTATCATTACTCCTAAAACAATTAACAGTGATTTTTAAATATCACCAAATATTGGAGCTCATTTTAAACTGCTGTCTTTCTCAATTCTCACATCTGTTCCGTCAGCAAGTCCTTATTGGTCTGCTTTTAGTCACGTCACTTTTACCACCACTCCCATTACCACTCTATTCCAAACAACAGTCACTTCTCTTTCAGAGTACCCAACAACAAACCCTTTCTTCTACTCTTGGCTCCCCAAAGCTAGTTCTCTACTCAACAACAGTTACAACGATCCTTTTAAAAGAGTCTGAGAATATGTCACTTTCCTGTTCAAAACCCCAGATGACTTCACATTGTCCCTGAAGGAAAGTGATTTGTGCCTTCTGTTCTCTCTCCAACCTGATCTACCACTCTCCCACCCTTACCTCTCACTTTCTCCTTGTGAGGATGAGTTATCTGGCTTGTCTCACCTCGACTTCTTGCTATCGCTCAGATACACCAGTTTTGTTTCACCTCGGGGCTTTTTTACTTTGCATTGCTTGGAATGCCTTTCCCTTAGATCTTTGCACAAATACTCCCTTCCTTCATTCAGGTTTCTGCTCCAGTGTCACCCCCTCAGAGAGGTCTTCTCTGACCTCGTCTCCATCACTCACTTTCTTTTTTAAATGTATGTTTTGTTCTGTTATACTTGTTATCTGGCATCATTAAATATTTATTAATGTTTAGGTTCTTTCACCAGAATGAAGCTTTATGAAGGCGTGGTCTTCATCGCCCTGTTTGTCACTCTCTTCTCAGTGCCCTGGCACCATGTATGACACGGAATAGATTCTCCACAAATATAGTTAATAAATTAATGAGAGGCCTCCTTAAGGCACAAAACATAAAACAGTTCAACGTTTGAATACATTAAAATAAAAAATTTTTAGAATTAAAGATAAAACAAAGACAAGTAGCCAGCTGAGGAAACAAATTTAATGATGTTAATAACAAAGGATTGTTGTAGTATTTATAATAACAAGGGATTTACATAAAAATATGCAAAGAACTCTTACAAACCAGTAATTAAAAGATCATAGAAGAAAAAAAGGTAAAGAATACATGAATAGACAATTCATAAGAAGAAAACATTTGAATGGCCTGTAAACCTATCAGATTATACTAAGCCTTTCTTACAATCTGGAATATACAGATTAAAAACACAATGAGGTACCATTACACACCCCTCAGACTGGCAATATCTAAAAAACAATACTATGTATTGGGAAGGTTATGGAATAAACTGCTGCTGGGTATATAAATTGGTGCAACCACTTTGGATAGTTATTTGGCAGATAGTTAGTTATCTGGTTAACTAAGTTGAAGATGCATACCCTGTATGACCCAGCCTTTCAATTCCTAGGTATTTACCCTAAAGAAACTGAACTATGTTCACCAGTAGACTAGTTCGTTGCAGCAGTGTTTCAGAGAAATCTGGAAACAGTGTAAATGTTAATAGGTGGATTGGATAAATTAGATAATTATGGTATATTTATACAATATACACTTGTTAAAACAAATGACTTAAATTTAAATGTACTAACATAGTTAAAGGTGAAATAATGTTGAGTTAGAAAAAAAGCAAATTGCAGAAGCATGCATGTACCGTGTTTTCCCAAAAATAAGACCTAGCCGGACCATCAGCTCTAATGTGTCTTTTGGAGTAAAAATTGTTATAAGACCCGGTCTTATTTTAATATATTAATTTTTAATATAAATTAATATTAATTTTTGCTCCAAAAGACACATTAGAGCTGATGGTCCAGTTGGGTCTTATTTTCGGGGAAACACAGTAATACTCTTTATTTAAAGTTTACAACTATTTATGGTTGTATAGCTTTGAAATAAAAATATACCAAAAAATACATGAATATGATAAGCAAGTTGGCAGTCATCTTGATGAAGCATCTAGCATGCCATCTTGGGGAGGGGGCATGTGGTCAGTGAGGGGTACGAAGAGAGCGAATGCTCTTTCCCAGCAAATATGAGAAAATCTTAGATATGATAAAGCTGTTTAGTGGGTAAAAGGGTATTTATATCATTTTCTACACTTGGTGTTTATAAGATGTCATAATTTTTTGGGTTATCTTCCCAGTAAACATTTTATGTTTAGGAATGCATTTCCTCTTGGTGACCCTAACAAGATTATAAAGGAGGAATACATATGCTTGCGATTATTAAGGTATACTAAAATTGAAACTACATTCAATGTTTTTCAAAGTGAAATTCATCAGATTTGTTTGATATTAAAAGTGTAAGGAAAGCATAGTTAATTTCTCTTCTAAATGGAACAAAGTAAGTATGGCTCAATCACAGATGATGACGAGTATCACTAGCAGGATTGACCTCTCAAGGAATCGTGGACACTGAGAGATGAGCAGGTTCTCAGAAGTCTAAGAAGCAGGCTAGAAAATCTTACTCTTTGAGCTTCAGTATGTTTTTGATTGCTTGCCTCCATCGAACTTTGTCTCCTAGGCACAGAGAAATACTAATACAACTTGGAAAAATGCTTCACACTAACTTTGATTGTTGAATTATTGTCACTTGTTCTTTAATGCCCTTCTGTAATCAAAAGGTGTTTATAACTTCAGGTGGTTCCCCTTTCTCAGCGAAGTGGTGTTCTTGAGTGGTGCACGGGAACTGTCCCTATTGGTGAATTTCTTGTTAATAATGAGAATGGTGCACATAAAAGATACAGGCCAAAGGATTTCAGTGCCCTTCAATGTCAAAAGAAAATGATGGTAAGTGACACTCAAAAGTATGAGTTATTGCAAGATTGTGTACTAGCTTATGAAAAATGACAGTTATCAACTAGTATAGAATACAGAAAGTTTTATGAGGTAATTAATGATACTAAATAAGAGAAAGTAAGCTCACCAGAGTGAAAAGGTGTGTAAGTGAAAAAAGGTTTTTAAAACATGTAGTGTCTACCCTGTTCGATGAGAAATTTAATTTTTCAATCAATGTATGCTAATTTGCTTCCAGTTTGGAGTTAAGCTAATTCTTAACAAAACAAACAAAATACTAACTAAAACCAAAAGAAAAACAGATTATGAAATAATTTTTATATGAAACTAATATAGAGACCTTCTAAGACACTTGACACAATACACTGGCCATTTGGTCTGACATTCACCCAATCAGCAACATTTACTGAATGCCAGGTACCTCTCTACTAGGTACTATACTGAGACTTCACAAATGTTAAGACAAATCATCTCGTTTTATCGCCTGGTAAAATGAGAAGAAATTTAGAGAACTTCACTTGCCCCAGGTCAGTGAGCTAATAAATGGTGGAGCAAGGATTTGAACCTCGTTTGTCCAACTCTAAAATCCATTTACCTTTCCTTTTATTGTGCTTTCTGTTACATGTTTTTAAAAATATGTGGTAAAGTGCTACAGGCATTGTGTGGAAGGGCTGTGCAAGGTACACTATAGACACAAAGGAGGAAATGGTTAGTTCTACATGGGGCAGGGGTGAGTGGAGAGAATCAGATTCAAGAAAGGCTTCTTGAATTTGAGCTGAGTTTTGTAAATGAATTTGTTTCCAAGCAGAAAGAGATATAAGCAAAGAGAAGGAGGCATGAACATGCAGTTAAAGACAGCATAGGTTTAGTCTTTGAGGGGTAGATAGGAGATTAGAACAGTAATCATCTGTCAAAAAATGGAGGCTTGCTTCATGAAATGCTAAGAAATTTGCACTTTATACTGTAGGAAATAGAGAACCCTTGGGAAGAATATTAATAATCAGGTTTGCATTTTAGAAAGATAACTGGTAGCCTGTGGGTTAAATTTTTGAGAAAGCCGGCTAGAGGCATGAGGCAGGGATCTGAACTAAGACTAATGACCATAGGAATGGAGAATACAGGGTACGTCTGAGAAATATTAAGGAGGCAGAACTGATAAGATGTGGTTGCTGATTAGAAGCGGGGTTGGTGAAAAAGAGCAATGAGTAGCACACAGTTTTCTGGTTGGAGTGATGGGGTTGATGGAGAGGCTATGTACTGTGTCAAAAAATAGAGGAAGTGGCTGTGGTTTGCCAGAGATGAGAAGGTGGATTCCTTTGGATTTGGAAGTGATCCAAGTGAAGGTGTTGAGGGAGCAGTGGAAGAGGCACATCGAGTTGGATGGAATTTAATGAAGACATCTGGGCCAAAGATACGGATTTTGAAGTCATCAGCACATAGATGGGAGTTCGGCCAATTGAAGTAGACAAGCTTTGCTTCAGGGAAGTATTGTACTATATAGTGTAGGAAATGTTGGAGGACAGATCTGAGACGCGCCAGCTGCTTTGCCATCCATCAGTGACTCTTCCTCCATTTCTCATTTTTCCTTTCGTACCCCTCGTGCTGTGATACCGTAACATAAGACTATCTGCAGCTACCTTTGACATTTTTGTGTTTACTTCACATAGATTACAGGATCATTCAAATTAGAATTAAGACAAATAACAGTCACTGATGGAGTGCCTCCTTCCACTAATATTAACATGAAAACCCTAAAGGGGTTATAATTTGTTATTAATTGCTTCCCTGACCAGACTGGTAACTTTTTGTGGGTAGAGATAGTATCTTTTTATTGCCTCTCTGTCATACTGTTTGCTATATACTGTGTTTCCCCAAAAATAAGACCTAGCAGGACCATCAGCTCTAATGCGTCTTGGAGCAAAAATTAATATAAGACCAGGTCTTATATAATATAGTATGATATAATATAAGACTGGGTTTTATATTAATTTTTGCTCCAAAAGATGCATTAGAGCTGATGATCTGGCTAGGTCTTATTTTTCAGGGAAACATGGTAGAAACTCTTAGTAGAATTAAATTAGTTGAACACGACATTGAGAAAATAACTTTACATTTAATCTATTTAAAGGACATACAAAAGAAGTCTTATGAAGAGAAATATGAAACCTTCATGGATATTTGCCAGAATTTTCAACCAGTTTTCCGCTACTTCTGCATGGAAAAATTCTTGGACCCAGCTGTTTGGTTTGAGAAACGATTGGCCTATACTCGCAGTGTGGCTACTTCTTCTATTGGTAATCTTCTTACATACTTTAGTAGATTCAGCACTTCCTACATTCTTAGTTGCAGGGGTAGGATGGTATTGCTGGTGGTTGTCAACCAAACCATCTTCATCATTATAAAATCATTGAGTTTCTTGTTCATCCTGATTCTTAGTTTCTGATTGTAGTTCTTCTTAGCTTTTGCAGGAGAGAATTCTTCTACCACAAGGTAGGGGAATAAGACTAGATATTCTTTTTTGTTTAACAGTGAATATGGCTTATTTCTCTTCCTGGATTTACTATATCATTTTTTGAGACTTTTCTTTGGAAAATAATAAAACCCATGATAACTCCATTTATTTCCTTTATTTTCTTTTGCACAGAAATCTATTTTATACAATAGTATTATCACCCAGTGATTGATTCTGTTTAATACAATTTTAGAATAGAAATGATACATATTTAAATATTCAGTGTACAGCATACATTTTGACTTTGTTTTTTAATTTTTAAGAGTTTGGAATAGCTATGTAGGGCACCTAACAAAATCCTAGAGTATGAGAACTAACAGGAACATCAAAGATCTTTTAATGTGTTGGTTTTTAACTAAAGACCACTTCCTCCATCTCTTACGTACCCCAGGAAAGCAGGGCATGCATGTTTTGAAAAAGTTCTAGGTAATTATGAAATCCTCTTCTACATCGAGAATCATTAATCTGATTCAACTAATTTAGTTTATAAATAAGACGGTAGGCCCAGTTAACGACAGAGCTAGCCAGGCACTCAGGCATGCTGACCTCCTATTCAGTCTTTTTATTTATTTATAAATTTTATTGGGGAATATTGGGGAACAGTGTGTTGCTCAGCTCCAAATCCAGTCTCTGTTTTCAGTCTTTAGTTGCGGGAGGCTCAGCCCATCATCCCATGCGGGAATTGAACTGGCAACCTTATTGCTGAGAACTCGTGCTCTAACCAACTGAGTCATCCGGCCGCCCCAGAGCGTTTATTCAGTCTTTTCTGTAACACCACTCAGTGTCTTTCATTAGGTTAAAAGCATTTTAAGACATGTTATCATCTGTCTTATAAATGAAAATGCAGTTTTTTCTGGGTACATACTTGGTGAAATGAATTAATGGTTAATTTGTGTTAAATATAATTCATCAAGCAGAAGAAAGTTTCACTGAAGAATGAAGAACTTACACACAGGCTTCTCAGTTTAAAAGTATACTCTCTATCAGGGTTGTCTAAACTTTTTTCAACGTTTTTTACCAAGGGCCACATGCGGTAAAATACACAAACAGCCGGGCCACTCACTCGAGGTGAAGTACGAATTGCCTCACCTGGTTTATTTAAGTAAACTGAATATAGTTTTGGAATTTGCTGCGGGCCAATTAACAATGGATTGCGGGCCGCAGTTGGCCTGCGGGCTGCAGTTTTGACACCCCTGCTCTATATATATTTGAGTGCACATAATGCAGTGCTTTGGCCCTGATAAATAGTAGTCTCAACTTTAACCATACTAATATTTGAAGTACTGATATTTTTCAATGTGTGCTTTATTAATAAAGGGAAAACTTTTTAGCAGTCATCTAGAATTCATAAAAGTATAAATGAAAATAGCTGGCAAGATTTGACTTAAACTCAAAATGGCCAGTTTGTACATGACTTCCTTTAAGTAGACTAAAAAGCCTAAGCCACTTAAAAATTATATAGTCAGTGCTATTAGTTGAAATTAGGGCTAAATGTGTTATAGAAATAGACACAAGTATAGAAATATCAGTGATTTCATGTTTCTTTTCCAGTTGGTTACATACTTGGACTTGGTGATAGACATGTACAGAATATCTTGATAAATGAGAAGTCAGCAGAACTTGTACATATAGATTTAGGTAAGTAATCAAAGACATGCATTTTTGTTCTGTTTAATAAATATGTGGTCATCAAGAAATGTTTGCCCACCAGGATATTACAAGAATGAGAAAGATAAATACATCAAAGCAATGAACATTGTTTTTTAAAAAAGCAGAAACACAGTGATGCTGGAGTAAGTAGCAAACTTTGCCAGGGCTAATGAGTGAGACTTACTAGAAGTGACGTTTAAGCCAGGTCTTCAAAGATAACCCAGACAGAAGATAGAGCACAGTGAAAGGAGGACTAGTGAAGGTGTAGCAGGTTGTAGGAATGGGGAGACAGGGGAGACATTCAGTGTGGCTGGAGTGAAGTTTGCATGTAGCTGAGTAGCTGGATGGATAGATTGATATTAGACTATAAAAAGCCAGGCTGCGAAGTTCCAGCTTTAATCTGCTAAACAATGGGAAGTAAATGAAGGTATATTTAAGCAGGACATGATTACATTTGATTATTAGAAAGGTAATTTGGGAGCAGTATTGGCAGCATGAAGACAAGGTAATGGGTATTATAATAGTTTAGACAAGAGAGGATGAAGATTTGGACCACAGTAGTAAAGATCAGGGCATTGGATTTGGGGGACATTTTTGTAGTAACCTGAACCAGTGATAATTAGATGTGGAAACAGTGGGAAAGGAGACTCCAGGATAACTGAAGTTTCTATATGAAGAACACAGCAGATTTTGTATAGAATAAGAAAGTGGTGAGTTCAGTTTTACACATTATTTTCAGGTATTAATGGGATTTCCAGGTGAAGTAGGCAATTTAATACATGTTACCCCGAAAATAAGACCTAGCCAGACCATCAACTCTAATGCGTCTTTTGGAGCAAAAATTAATATAAGACCCAGTATTGTATTTTATTTTATTTCATTTCATTTATTTTATTTTATTTGTTTTGTTTATTTTTATTTTTTTAATTTGTGTTTTTTATTTTTTTATTTTACGCATTTTATTTACATGTATTTTATATTATTTATTTTATTTTATTTTTTCATTATTTTATTTTATTTTTATTTTCCTCTTTTATTTTTTATTTGCTTATTTTATTTTATTTATTTTACTTTATTTTATTTTATTTACAGTGGTACCTCTTTTCTAACGTCTCCGTTGACGAACATTTCGGTTTATGAATGCTGTAAATTTTATGGATTTATGGTATCATTAGATAAGAAAATTAATGCTAAATTTGCACTTTTAAGGGTTGATTTTAAAGGTCTGGAACAGATTAATCCATTCTGGAAGGCGGGCTTCTCCTCTGTTAACAGTTCGTCTGGATCATAGGACGCTGCGTCCGTGTGGGGATGCAAAGAGCTTTTGAAGTTCCAAAGCTCTTCCTGCACCCGTGTGTTTCAGCAGTTCTGTTTACTCCTGCACACAGATTCAGAGCCCGTGTGTTTCAGCAGTTCTGTTTACTCCTGCAGCGATCCGCCCAGATAGGTGGGGACAGGGACCTGGTGTGTTGTGAGAGGTGGTCCAGAGCAATGGCAGCGAACACCACCACAGCCAGTCCTGCTTCAACAGCTCCCTCTCCTTTGCCGGAACTAGTTGGGCTGCGAATCTGTGTCTGCGGTCCACAGGTCTCAGCACAGCAGATATTCTGTTCTTTTTATCTGGCACTGCTGCTGTTCCACTTCTAGCACTGGGCACCTGGGGGCGGGGCGAGCTCTGGGAAGGTAGGAAGGGGGTGGCTAGGCTCAGTGCCTATGGCTTCCATTCTCTGCTGGGCAGTGAGGACTTAAACCACCGTTTTCAGCCTTCTTCTCAGTCTATGCTCCAAGGTCTCTGCCGTGAGCGTTGGGTTCAGCCGTATTGTATTATATGCTGTCCCCTCAGCCCTGTGGGCCATAAGTGGAGCCCTAGCAGTCTGACCTCTTCCCTCTCCCGTAGCTGCGGTAGTTGAGGAATGCACTGAACTCAGAGCACTGAGCTAGGTCAGCGTCCTGCGCCCTCGCAGCCCCATCTCCACACTTCCCACCTCCCCTGCTGGCACAATTTGCCCACCTTTAGGTGATTTCAGTAGTGAGCCTCTTAGTCTTGCCTGTTTCCTGTGCAGGGAGTCCTTTGTGGAGTTATAGTTCAATTTGTTGTAAATGCCAGGATTTCCAGAGGCTCACCTCATGCAGTGATCTTTATGACGTCACTCCTACTACTTTATTTATTTTGTTTTATTTATTTATTTTATTTTTTGGATTTATTTTATTTTATTCACTTTATTTTACTTTATTTACAGTGGTACCTCAGTTTACGAACTCCATAAATTTTAGATAATTTATGGATTAGATAATAAAATTTATGCTAAATTTGCACTTTTAGGGGTGGATTTAAAGGTCTGGAACAGATTAATCCATTTTGAATTATTTTCTGTGGGGGAACTGCGCTTGGTTTTCAAACGTTTCAGAACTCAAACTGTCTTCCAGAATGAATTATGTTCGATAACCAAGGTACCACTGTATTTTATTTTATTTATCTTATTTTTTTTATTTTTTTACTTTATTAAAATTTTATTTATTTTTTAATTTTTTAATTTTATTTATTCATTTTATTTATTTTATTCTATTTTATATTTTATTTGTTTTATTTTACTTACAGTGGTACCTCAGTTTTTAAATGTCTCCGTTGACGAACATTTCGGTTTACGAATGCTGTAAATTTTATGGATCTATGGTATCATTAGATAGTAAAATTCATGCTAAATTTGCAGTTTTAGGGGTTGATTTTAAAGATCTGGAACGGATTAATCCATTTTGCATTACTTTCTATAGGGAAACTGCGGTTCTAGAATGTTTCAGAAACTGCAATAGTCCGAAACGGATAACATTCGAAAACCGAGGTACCACTGTATTTTATTTTTTTTATTTTATTTTATGTTTTTTTTTAAATTTTTTTTTTATTTTTTTACTTTAATTTTTTATGTTACTTATTTTATTTTACTTTATTTCCTCTTATTTTATTTTTGTATTTTTTATTTTTTATTTTTTTATATATATATTTTTTAATTTAATTTTCTTTTATTCTATTTTTTATTTTATTTATTTTATTTTTATTTATTTATTTTGTTTTATTTAATTTTTTGTTTATTCTTATTTTTATTTTAGTTTTTTATTTTATTCATTTCATTTTATTTTATTTACAGTGATACCTCGGTTTACGAACGTTGTAAATTTTATGGATCTCTGGTATCATTAGATAGTAAAAGTCATGCTAAATTTGCAGTTTTGGGGGTTGATTTTAAAGGTCTGGAACGGATTAATCCATTTTGCATTACTTTGTATGGGGGAACTGTGCCTCGGTTTTCGAACATCTCAGAACTAACTCCAATGGTGGTCTTCTGGTTTATATTTGAAAACCGAGGTACCACTGTATTTTATTTTATTTATTTTATTTATTAATTTTTAATTTTTATTCTTTTTATTTATTTTGTCTTTTATTTTATTGTAATTCTTTTATTTATTTATCTTATTTATTTTATTCTATTATTTTTATTTTATGTCTTTTATTTTTTTATTTTTTTATGGTGTTTTATTTATTTTTTAATTTTACTTTATTTTTTTATCCGGTCTTATATTATATTAAAATAGATCGGGTCTTATATTAATTTTTGCTCCAAAAGACGCATTAGAGCTGATGGTCCAGCTAGGTCTTATTTTCTGGGAAACATGGTATATAGGAGGGCAAAAAGTTGAGCATAATGACGGAGATGTAGACCTTTCAGCAAATAAGTCATTGGGCTGGAGAAGGTTCTGATCTTATACATCAGCCTTAATAAAGAGGAATAAGGATAGAATCATAAGGAATACCAGCATTGAAAAGGCTCAGTCAGAAAAAAAAAACATGAGGAATAACCAAGAAGTCATGGGAACTAGAAGGTGGAGATACCTTGGAAACCAATGGAGGAAAAATTTTCATGAAGGAAGTCCTCAGTAATATCCGATACAGAAAGACCAGATAAGATGAATGCTAATAATAGGCCTTTGAATTTAACAATTAATCAATCTTGGAGGCCTAGGAAGTCATCTTTGGATAGAATGGATAAGTGAGATTGTGAAAAGGCAATGGACGTTGAAGATGTATAGATTAAGAATGTGGAATTGATCTGCAAGAAGTTTAGAAGGAAAGGGAAAGATAGGAGAGAAATTTACTACCATCTGAGAGATGAGAAGATGAGAGACACACATATACGTTTGATCCTTTTGTTTTAAGAGTTTAATATGAGAGGCATGAACATGTTAGGTATTGATAAGATAAAGGAAGGAGACAAAGATAATTAGTAGCAAGGGAAATTATATAGTATGTGAGGGAGTAGAGTTGGCTTCACATTGGTGGCATGTCAGCTTTTCTGCTAAGAGAGGAGGAAAGCATGAGTGCTAATAGGAAAGTCTAAAACTAGAGAGGAAAGAATCTTTGCCATGCTGTTTTTTCTGAGAAATAGAAAGCATGTGTGTTTGCTAAGAATTGGAGGGATGGTAATGACCTTAAAAGAACAATAAAATTCTAAAACAGGTACCATGGAAATGAGACCAAGAGTCATAGAAAGGAATAAGGAAAAGGCGTGCCAAGCAGTTGAAGGGTCACTTTCCTAAGGGGATAATCCTAATTTGTAGTGGAGCCAATAGTGTCATCATGTTTTCTTCCAGCAGTCTTCAACACCCTTGGAGTTTAATTTTTTGTTTGAAATGGTAGGTTTGGAGGGGCAAGGGAACAAGGAGATTTCAGGTCCTAGTGAGAGTAATCAGCCTTGCAGTCTATACTCTGAAATAAGTAGGGAAGAGAGGCTAGTAGACTAGAAATCTCAGTGAGTTTGAAGACTGTTTAATAAGTGTGTAGAGGCGAAGAGGTTTTGATTAGAATGTAGAACTTAAGAGTCCTAAGAAAGTGTAGTTTTAGGAAATTATAAATTCTACAGTGTAATCCATATAAGTGGTTTGCTAAGAGAGTAAAGTTGAATTTCATTAGAACAGAGAAGATCAAGGGTTTTATATGGTTTTTCCCCAGAGTGAATTCCAGAGTTGGGACAGAAAGGAAGTTTGTGAGCTAGGTTTATACCAGTGTTCACTGAATTCAGGAGACTGTCTTAGAGGTTGGCGTACAATAATGAGAATGGGTGGGGTTGTTAGAGCCAGAAGATGGGAAGCTCAATAAAAGTGAGATTTTTGCATGAGAATGAAAAGGCAGTGGTCTGGAAGCTGCAAAGTTGAGATAAAAGTATGGTAACCTCTGTCTAAGCCATGCTGAAAGCATCTAAAAAAAGGGAAGGATAAATTGGTACTATTTGGCATTATCTACTAACGCTAAACTGGTGTATCTCTTGTGACCCAGCAGTTGCACTGCAGTAGAAGTACACACATATGTATAAGCATGTTCATAGTACTGTTCATAATAGCCCCAAACACCCATCATAAGTAGAATAGATGAATAAATTACAGTGTTTTCATAAAATGGAATACTATGTAACAGTGAGATTGAATGAATTATAGCTACAGACAACATGGAAGCCTCTCACAAATATAATGCTAAGTGAAAAAATCCAGATACAAAAGAGTACGTACTATATAATTCCATTTATGTAAAATCCAGAACCTGGTAAAATTAATCTACTGTGTTAGAAGTCAGGGTAGCGCTAACCCTTTGCAGAGGTGGTCAGTGGTTGGTAGAGAGGTGAAGAGGGGCTTCTGGAGTGCTGGTGACATGGTCTGTTCACTGTGTAATTCTCAACAAGCCATACACTGGGATGATTTGTACAGTTTTCTGTGTTTATCTCTTTGGTTATCTGTTGCTGCATGACAAACCACCCCAAAATTTAGTAGCTTAAAACTACAATATTTATCGCTCATAATCTGTCGGTTGACTGGGCTCAGCTGGGAAGTTCTCACTTAGGATCTTTCATGCAGTTGCAGTCAGCAGCTGGGGCTGGAGTCATCTTAAGACTCAACTGTGCCAGCGTCCAAAATGGCGTCTTCACTTCCCTGTGTGATGCTTCAGTGCTCCTCCTCCACGTGGCCTCTGTCCAGCAGAGTAACCTGGACTTCTTACACAGCATCTCAGGGCTCTGAGAGGAAGGAAGTGGAAGTTAAGGGCCAGGCCTGCAACTGGCACAATGTCACTTCCACTTAATTCTGTGAATCATAGTAGTGTCATAGGGCCCATCCAGATTCTCCCTTCTTTCTGGGCCTCTAATAGCAATATGTTCGACCATCTCACTGGATCATTTGTGCTGTGTACCTCCTTGTTTGTATTTTCCAACCTTTTTTCCCTTTCAACCCACCCTGTGGTGTTACTGGAAACCGTGTGGAGAGCCTGGACTTCCAGCCTCACCCAGCTGTAGCAAGGAGCCCCCTTTCCCCGTGGACTTCAGGTGGAAGCCAAGTGGGGAATCTGGTCTTCTATCTCCACTTAGCAGTAACAAGGTGGCAACTCCCAAAGCCAGCCGAATTTTACAGTTTGATTTCATTTATGTAACATACTTGAAATGACAAAATTATAAAAATGGAGAACAGATTAGTGATTGTTGGAAGAATGGGGGGCAGAGGTAGGTAGGCCATGGGAGGAAGGAGGGTGTAGCTGTAAAAGGGTGGCACGGGGAATCCTTGTGGTGACAGAAATACTCTGTATCTTGACTGCATCAGTGTCAATATCCTGGTTGTGATGTACTGTAGTTCTGCAAGCTGCTACTATTGAGGGGAAATGATAAAAGGTATGTGGGAGGCTCTTTGTGCTGCATATCTTTTTTTTTTTTTTTTTAAGATTTTATTGGGGAAGGGGAACAGGACTTTATTGGGGAACAGTGTGTACTTCCAGGACTTTTTTCCAAGTCAAGTTGTTGTCCTTTCAGTCTTAGTTGTGGAGGGCGCAGCTCAGCTCCAGGTCCAGTTGCCCTTGCTAGTTGTAGGGGGTGCAGCCCACCATCCCTTGGAACCAGCAACCTTGTGGTTGAGAGGACGCGCTCCAACCAACTGAGCCATCCGGGAGCTCAGCGCAGCTCAGCTCAAGGTGCCGTGTTCCATCTTAGTTGCAGGGGGCGCTGCCCACCATCCCTTGCAGGACTCGAGGAGTTGAACCGGCAACCTTGTGGTTGAGAGCCTACTGGCCCATGTGGGAATCGAACCGGCAGCCTTCGGAGTTAGGAGCATGGAGCTCCAACCGCCTGAGCCACCAGGCCGGCCCTGTGCTTTATATCTTATAACTGCATGTGAAATCTATAATTATCTCAAAAAGTTTCCCTTAACAAAAATTTTATAGCTATAAATGTGTGTGTGTATGTAACTTGTGTGTGTGTGTGTGTGTGTATACACATATATATACACACATACATATATATACACACATATATACACACATACATATATATATACACCTATATATGTATATGTATGTATATATATATAAAATCTCCTCTGCATTTTAAATTCCTCCCATGACTACTTCATTTTTTAAAATCACCCTTTAATCTGGATTTCTCTAATTATGTCAAGAAGTAGTTATGTTTTTTTGAGGTGGCTCTCCTAGACAGTGGTGGAGATGAGGAAGGCAGGCAGCACAGAAATAGAATAAACGACTGTGTGTTGTTGTAGTACTGATAGGTTACAGGTGACAAACTGTTTGGTGCCTCTACAAAGCCCACATGCCAGTAGCAGGGAGGTCAGTCAGCTGTGGAGCCTCCTAACCTCGCTGTATTTTTCACTTTAGGAGTTGCTTTTGAACAGGGTAAAATCCTTCCTACCCCTGAAACAGTTCCTTTCAGACTCACCAGAGATATTGTGGATGGGATGGGCATCACTGGTGTGGAAGGTGTCTTCAGAAGGTAAGTGATACAAGGTAAAGTAGGGCGGATGATTTTTGGTGCAGAATTGTTTGGATTATTGATTTCTGTAGACTGTAGAATTCATTGCTCAATTTCTATTCCAGTGCTTTGCCAGTACTAAGGAAAAGACCCTGGGTAAAAACAGTAATAGTTTCCCCTTCTTTCTGTTCACCTGGGACCTCGCCCAGGATAACACACAGGCTGTCCTTCCTAACCTCCTCCGGAAGTAGAAGCAGCTTGCCTTCACCTTTAGCTGACTTCCTGTTTACTGCTTACAACTCCTGGTGGGCGCCCACTGGTAGGCGTATGAGCTGTCCTAAAGGCTCATGACCCAGTGCTAGTGCCTGTGGTTCCCTGGAGTTTCCCAGCCTAGGTCTGGGTACTCACTTTCTAATGGGGCAGGTTCTAGTCCAGGTAAACTAATAATTAATGACTCAAAGAACTATTTCATACTATTGTGTTATTCTTATAAATGATAAGCTTATATTTGCATACATTTTTTTTATTAAAGTGTAGTTAACATACCATAATAGTTTCAGGTGTTAAATATAGGGTTTCAGCATTTGTGTACCTTGCTATGTGATCACTATGATAAACTTAGCAGCCATGTCACCATACAAAGTTATTACGATGTTATTGACTATATTCCTTGTGCTGTGATAAAAGGTATGTGGGAGGCTTTGTGCTTTATATCTTATAACTGCATGTGAAATCTATAATATCTCAAAAAGTTACCCTTAACAAAAATTTTATAACTATAAATGTGTGTGTATATAAATTGTGTGTGTATATATACACACACAATGTATATATATATACACATACATAGACATATATATGTACATGTATGTGTATGTATATATATAATCTCCTCTGCATTTTAAATAAGTCACATCCCTGTGATTTATTTATTTTATAAATGGAAGCTTGTACCTCTTAATCCCCTCCCCCCTTTTCACCCATGTCTGCACCCCTCCCCTCTGGCAACCATCAGTCTGTTCCCTGCATCTACCGTGTTTCCCGAAAAATAATACTTGTTTTTTCTAAGACTGTGTCTTATCTAACATAATATAAGACTAGGTCTTATATTAATTTTTGCTCCAAAAGACACATTAGAGCTCATTGTCTGGCTAGGTCTTATTTTCGGGGAAACACAGTATGAGTCTGTTTCTGTTTTGTTTGTTTGTTTTGATTTTTTAGACTCTACATATAAGTGAAATCATATGGTATTTGTCTTTATCTGACTTATTTCACTAGTATAATACCCTCTGGGTCTATAACAGCTTTTGTTGCTGTTGCCTGGGGAGACACATCCAAAAAAAAAACTGTTGCTAAGACTGATGTCAAAGAGTTTACTGCCTAGGTTTTCTTCTAGGGGTTTTATGGTTTCCAGTCTTTATTTAAGTATTTACTCCATTTTGAGTTTATGTTTTTATATGGTGTAAGAAAGTAGTCCTGTTTTGTTTTTGGAAAGTATCTGTCCAGTTTTCCCAGTACCATTGATTGAAGAGGCTGTCTTTTCCCCATTGTATATTCTTGCCTCCTTTGTAATAGATGAAGTGACCATGTAAGTGTGGTTTATTTCTGGGTTCCCTGTTCTGTTCCATTTACATATATATTTGTATTCATTTCAGAAATATCTATTGAAAGCCCACTCTGCCAAGTTCTCTCCTCTTTGACATATTACATAATTTGGGAATTATTAACAAGAATAGTCTAAGCATACTACACATGAAGATAGATATCAAATGGATGGATGGATGGATGGATGGATGGATGGATGGATGGATGGATGGATGTTGAAAACATTGGTGTGTAACAAAATCCTTATTTATGATGTGTTTGTAGATGCTGTGAGAAAACCATGGAGGTTATGAGAAACTCGCAGGAAACCCTGTTAACCATTGTAGAGGTAAAGTATATTATAAGGAAAACTTTATTTCTCTACCTGATAGACTGTGTCTTGTTAGGGAGTCACTGATTTGAGGATCGGCGCTTCATTTTAATGTGGTGAAATCGTACTGGGCAGCAGGAGGGGAGAGGGTTGCACCCATCAGTAAATTGTGATTTAGAAATGCCTCCAGGCCCCTCAATTTTCTTACAATGTTACAGCATAATAAGTAATCTCTAGTCTTTAATACATAAGTCAGTACTGTTACATCTTAGATGTCTTGTATGGGTGGTATTGTTTTCAGAATGGATTCCATTGGGGTTTTAAGAGAAATCACTAAGGTACCTCCTTTTCCCCTGCCCAAGTTCAGAACCGTTTAGTCAGCCAGATGGAGATCGAAGTCGACATTGTTAGTGGAGGAACAAGGCTGAGGAGTGAGGGCCAAACTGGTGCTTCCTCAGTGCCTCTCAGCTCTGTCAACCCTGGAACGGCCCACTGAATCGGGGTTCGCAGAGCATATGCTCTTCATCGGCCCACTGCCTCATGTTGAACAGGGCAGAAAGGGAGGGAAGTCAACCATATTTCCAGTCCTTACGACCTTAGCTCTACCCGACGAGAATTGTGTACCTAGGGCAGTCACTCACCACCCTGGGAAAGGGTGTGTGTGGCAAGAGATCGGGAGTGTTTCCTGCACAGGGAAACCTGGGAAACAGAGTATAGGCATGCCCCCCTTACATGCTTCAGCTTTTTGTTCCTTTAACCTGGCGGTGCTGGACCTGACTGCGCTTTAGTATCACCTGTAACTGCTTTTAAAAAATATTGATGCTGACCAAATTCAAACCAACTTTCTAGGGATGCAGCAGGAACATTTGTATTTTTTAGAAGCTCTCCTGTGCAGCCAGGGTGGGGAATCACTGTCTTAATTCATTGGCATTAACCATTAAGCCTGTGATCAACAAGGGTGGGGCTGTCCCTGGGAGGGTGAAATTAACAGTCTGTTAGAGTGGTCCTGTGTCACCGTTGTGAACCAGGGGCCTTTTTATAGATCTTTGGACTGCTGGTGGCAGTAGAGATTTTTGCTGCAAAGGGGATGCTGAGATGGATCCCAGTAGTGTGTTGATAAATTTAAATACAAGGCTGTGCTGTTCCCAAGGCTGAATAACAATGCATTCCCCTTTCTATTTCCAATTATGTTCGTATATGTCATTTCTTACAGTTTGCGATTGGTTCAGCAGTAAGACTAAATGATAATCCAGACACCCCACTAATTTAGAAATTAAAATCTAAAATCAGATTATCTTGCCTTTGTGCATTTAAGACAAAAAAGTCCAAGCTTTTCAAATTAATTTAAGATCCAAAGAAGTTTAACATATTGCCCAGGATTTTGCTCTGCTTAGTATCAGTCAGTCAGAAGGCTATTTTTATGGCTGCTGTGGTAGATAGGTGGGGGTTCCTTCAGTAGCTATATCCTGAGTTAATACTTGCTGGAAGAGGGTAGTTCGTTCAAGGCCTCAGAAGTTTTACGAGTTGAATGCCAAATTGCTCATGAGCTTCATTCTTTGAATAGTGGTAGGGTATCAAATTAGAAAAGTAACAGTAGCCAGATCACCTGGAGGTTCCCACACCATTATAAGAACTTTAGATTTTACTGAGTGAGATGAAAACTGTTGGAGGGTTTTGAGCCTGAGAAGTGATTTGCATCTCCGCCCACAATAACTGTGTCACTTAAAAGCTCACCCTTTAATGCTTTGTGTAGTTGACACTGACCTATCCAGTCTTGTCTCTGAAAATCTGTCCAAATTTCCTGAAATCATTTGATGTGGTTGTCTCAGTCTTCAAGAGATTTTTGGCACTTGAGCTTACTGAAAACTTGGTTCTTCAGCTGTGGGAGGGCGCTTCTCAATAGCAGCATAGGTCTCAGTGCTGTGGAACGCCATTCCAGGCGTCCGTCTTGGACTCGTTATTTTTCCTCTGTTAGGTTTCATTGAGCCACAGTCACTGTCTCTGATCTCATAACAGTTAAAGCATCTCCTCACTTTGTAAATCCCTCTGTAAGAGCACTTTGTCTTGAGTGCATTTCACTTTCCCTCTCAGTATACTTCTCCCCTGGTCTTCACATCACTTTCTCTTCTTCTTAACAGACCATTCTATCCTCCGAGACTGACAAAGTTCAAGGAAATATCTCTCTAACTCAGTGGTTCTTAGCCAAGGGCGATTTTGCCCCCTAAAGGATAGTTGGCAATGTCTGAAGACATTTTTTGTTGTCATAAATTTGGGGGAATGGGGAGATTCAGATACTATTGAGATTTAGTGGCTTTAGGCCAGGGAGGCCGCTAAACGTCCTGTGTACAGGACGGGCCTACAGTAAAGAAGTATCCAGCCCAAAAATGTCAATAGTGACAAGATTGAGAAACCCTGCCCTGGCTTAACCAGTCTATATTCCCTTATTGTTTTCATTTAACCACTTCTGTTCTAATAGTAAGATTATAGTATATTTTTTGAATTACTAGTTCTTCCTTGATTCTACAATTTACAAATATAATTTTTAACGGAAGCCCTTGGGATTAAAATAATTTGTGTTCTTTCTCTACTTCAACCCAAGAAGACTGTATATATATAGTCTCTTTATAATTAAGGCTTCTAGTGTTTTCATTAGTTGATTAATATTAGGTTGGTGCAAAAGTAATGCGGTTTCTACAGTTATTTTTAACCTTTTAAACCGCAATTACTTTTGCACCAACCTAATATACTTCCCTTTTGTGGGTGAAACTGGTTTGGATCTCTGAAATCTAAAGCTCAACTTGAAGTCATATAGGAATCCTGAGCAAACCACATACATTTAGTCAGTCCCGCCGGTTTTTAATGGCCCTGGAGGACACTCAAAATAGCTGAAACAGATGACCAGTTTAGGGTACTGCTGATCTAGTACATCTCCTGGAATTAAACACACAACGCTAAAGGCATTTTGTAGTCCCAGCCTGCAGACCTACTGAGAAACGGTGAAGGCAGCAGCAAAAACAAGTGCTAACTTTATAATGCTGGAATATCCTGCAGTATCACTCGTCCCTGGAATTGAGCCTTCACTTATTATTAAGACCTGTCTGGTAAGCATTTGCTAAGGCTTAGTTTAAAAATTCTGTGCTTATAATACCAGAGACAGTTAATTGTTCAGAATTGCCAAGGACAAACATCCCTTGGTAATTTAGAACATTTGGATACAAAAATGAATCCAGAGAGTTTTGAATAACATCATGAGGTCTCACTTACTAAAATTTAAGACCTAAAGCCACTTGCTCTGTCCATTCCAGTTATTTTGGTATTCAAATTCTACCCCATATATACCTCAAGGTGCCAACCACGGCACTAGACCTTGGGTTTTGACGAGCTTTCAACAAATTACGGCCTTTTTCTTTCCATTCAAAGTTGGAACTAATTGAGAGAAAAAGAGCCCTAGAAATAGGATAGAGATCCAAATGTCAGGTGTGTTAATGATAAAACTGTTGGAGAACATGGCTCAGGAGTGAGTTCCATATAGGCTTGCCACTGCTGTCCAACTCCCACAACAGCCCACCTGAGGGAGAACTGGGACTGCAGAGCAAATGCCCTTTTCCAGGACTGGACTGGTCAAGAGAGAGAAAAGGAAAGGAAGTGACTAGTGCTTGTCTCCTTTTAATAGATTAGTTTCAGCCAGTCAGGAAACATGAGTCAGAGGTTGTCATCGCCCCCCACCATGGAGGAAGAATGAATTCAGAATGGGATAAGAAGTCCAGAGCATTATACTAGTAGTTTCTTCCATATGGAAACAGGAAGTGTGTGCAGTAAGTTTGTCCCTCCCGCCCCAGTCAACTACCATGTAACTGGCCTCTGTTATTTTTCTAATTCTGGTCTACTGTTTCTAAATACATGAACAAAAGGCACATTGTTCTTCTAATACCTATGTTCTCTCTATCTAGGTCCTCCTGTATGACCCTCTCTTTGACTGGACCATGAATCCTTTGAAAGCTTTGTATTTACAGCAAAGGCTAGAAGATGAAACTGAGCTCCACTCAACGCCAAAAGCAGATGACCAGGAATGCAAACGAAATCTCAGGTGAGCAGTATTTTAGGAAGGACCTATTGTCAGTTGTTCAGATTTTCCTATTTCTAAGGCCCTTTAAACTAGTCCACCTCATTAATTAATGCCTTTGTGTTTTGTCATTAGTGATATTGACCAGAGTTTCAACAAAGTCGCTGAACGTGTGTTGATGAGACTACAAGAGAAACTGAAAGGAGTAGAGGAAGGAACCGTGCTCAGTGTGGGTGGGCAGGTGAATTTGCTCATACAACAGGCCATGGACCCCAAAAATCTCAGCCGACTTTTCCCAGGATGGAAAGCTTGGGTGTGATACTCAACATACGAATTACCCTTGAATTCAACCATCAGAAAATATTTTTTGGCCTTCACCCACATACTCTGAATAGGTGTTAATATTTAACTTAGTGAACTACTTTTTGGTGTTTAAAAAAAAAATGTTTTAATACTTGCTTTAGTCACCTAAAGATGCTTTGATAATCTCAAGGAACATCTATTCTCTCACACTTTAGAAATAAGTGTCATTCATGCTCTATTTCTAGGCTAAACATTTATTTTTTTTCTTAAAGTACATACTTGTATCATTTTCAGTAGAATCACTGTCTTACGCTTTAGCTAAAAATGGAAACAGCAGGAATACAGGAATGTCACTGACGGTTTTTCCTTTAGGAATTAGAACAAATAAATACACTGCTAGTTTTGAGATGTCTTTTAATTAAAATTTATTTCCCAGGTATTATATGAATTATAAATTATTTGATAATTAATATATAAAAGGAAGAAAAAACTTTAAAATTATAACTATATGTCATGGTAAAGCTCCCTTAAAAATAAGAAGCAATGTTGAAAACAAATTAGCATTTAAGAAATAGGTTTGGATTTTCAGTAATAAGATCACCCAGTGTTAGTGAATAATAAAGTTGTTATGTTATAGAGAACAAACTTCTAAGACACAGTTAGTATGATTACTATTTTTAAAAGAGATATATTGGTTCTGTAGTTCTGTTCTCTTTATCTTTTAACCCCTTCTGTGTTTTCCATTAATCTTTCTGTGATGCCTTCATATCTGTCTCCTAGTGCATGAATTCTGTTGTCGGCTACGTATAATCTTTTTAAACTAGTCATTGGGTTTTTCTTTTAAATTTTTTTAATTTCTAGCGATGTATCATTCTTCGGATCTGCCTGTTGTTTCATAATGTCTAGTGTTTTTTTATTTTCCAATTCCTTTTATATAAAGTCACTAATCACTTTAAACATCCCTATTTTATGGTCTCTCTGATAGCTGTATCAAGTTCTTGTTTGTTGATTCTTAGGTAGACTGTTTATCTGTGTGTTTTGTAATTTTGAAAGGTGAGCTTATTTTCAGAAGTGTTTTCTCTGTGGAAATCTTGCATGGGTTAACAATAATCCCTTCCAGATAAGTTCTGTGTCTCCTTATGTCATATTCCCAGAGCTATCACTGACAAAGGACCACTGTTATTTAATTTCTTGGCTTCGGGGTTTCTAGACCTCAAGGGTAGTCTGAATTACCAAAGAAGACTCCCAGGCCAGGACTCCTCATCTCCGCGTGCCAGTTTTATTGACTCCACATTCACTGATGTGACACTGATGGTGTCAGCTTCCATGTGTCACACCCTTACGGTGGCTGTGAGAGGAGGTGGATTTAATTCCTATGTGCTGCCTTTGGAAGTCCAAGGTTTCATCAGTCCCCTTCTAGTTGTTAAAGCTGAAACCCATAGGTTAATGAGATTGGCAAGTTGTGCTGGGACAGCTAGAATATCAGCTCACACATTTTTCTTTCTGGTTTTCAGTTCCCTTCATTTTTGGCCCTAAGGATTTCCCCTTTCTTGTCAGTTCTGTACATTTAAAAGAATGTTTCTTACATGTTGTCCAGCATTTCTGTGTTTTGTTGGAAAAGAAAGGTTTAGCTATCAAGTTTGATATGTAGCTAGAAATGGAACACTTTTCTGTCCCCATATACTGTCAGCAGATACAAAAGTAAAACTGCAAACTTGTGTATTACTGAATATAATCCCTCCTCCTTTCTTAGGAAAATGTTTATCTTAGCTATAAGAGATTAAGATATGCATGACTGAACTTTGCTCTTATTTGTGCCTTGGGTAACCAATTTAGGTAAACAGTTTTTTCTTAGGAAGGGCTAGCATTTCTGTCTTTTGTCAATGAGAAGAACGCACTCATATCTCATCTCGCACCTTCCCCTCCCTCTAAAAACAGTCTCCAGAACTTTGTGAATTATAAATTTCTTGGTTTGGTTTCTGGAGAACTGTTCTTAAAATTATTTTGCATTTTAAATTACAAACTTATCTTGGTATCTCTTTCTTATATGCTGCCTTAATGAATATTTGGTATATATTGGTAGTTTTATTACTGTAGTGGATCAAGGGAATGTAATAAACTTAGAATGTTTTTATTCAAGAAAGCCATGAAATCTTCATGCATGAATAAGAAATTATCAATTAGATGATAGTATAGGTAAATGAATTTGTAATTAATTCTTGCTAATTAAGGTAGCCCTATTTGAATAACACCATGAAACCACTCTTCAACCTTGAATGGTGTGCCATCAGGCTCCTGTCCTATTCAAATGTTCTTATTACTGACTTTGAAAAGTCAACCAAATTTGCAAGTAACAAATCTGGGAGAATAGCTAATTCACGGGTGATAGAATTAGGATTCTAAAAGATTTTGACAAGCTGGAGCACTGTCTGGAAATGAATAGGATAGAAATTTACCAGAAACAAATGAGTAGTGATTAGGTTTCTAAAATATTAATCATAGAATATGATTGTATGCTGAGCACCTGACATACATTATATGCAGCATCTCTTGCAAGATGAGTGGTGTTATCCCAATTTACACCTGGAGAAAGTGAATTTTGGAGAAATAAGGTAACTTCTCCAAGGCCAGAATATAGCACATGAAAGGTACAAGTTTATGGACAATCCCTAATTTGAAAAACTTTCAAGTGAAAGAAATTTGGGCTTCACCAGTCAGTTGCTCATAAGGTCAGTAGAAACCAAGTAGAGAAGCTACTAGAAAAGCTAATAAACTAGACAGATTGAACAGCTGTATCCAGATTAAGGGAGCTAATAGCCCTCCCACCATTCTCTGTGCTAGTCATAGCACCCCAAAGAATCTCCCTAATCAGTGAGCACATAAATCCATGGTCATTATAGTGTATGCTTAAAATATATGCAATTAGAAATGCTAAAAATTTAAAGTGTCTGAAACAAAAGCAAAAAGGGAACACATTGGACTTATTAAAGATTAAAGTAGGTTAGTCTTTAAAAAAATAGAAAGCTAGTATATTGGCTTGAAATACAGATATGTGTCATTTCATGTATTTTTATAGCACTTTAATGAAATTATATATTTCATGTGGATTTATTTTAGTACTATTGAATGTATTTCTTTGTTCTGTTCTTACCAGAATCCTGTTGCACTGTTACCTGTTTTTGAATAAATAATTCTAAAAGCAAATGTATGCTAAGATTCATTCATCTTTTTCAAATACTTGCATGTTCTGTGTGCGAGGCATGGCGCTAATTCCTAGGGAAACAGCCGTGAGCAAGGCAGGCACCATCGGCCCTTCCAGAGCTCATATCTGGGCAGAGAGGAAACTCATAATGCAGTGTGAACTGGGGGCCCTGTAACACAGAACCAGCCTGGCATGCTGCAACTCAGTCTAAACAGCCTGGTTTTCTTAATTACCCCATGACAAAAGGGCAAATGACTGTTCTTTGGGCCTAGAGAGTGATCTACTTGACATTTCTAAAGTCTAAAAAATATCTACTGGAATATAATAAAGATCTTGATACCCCAATTGTGAAGTTTGCATACCACCTGTTTGTTTTTTAACTAAAAAAAAATTTAGCCTTTTTCAGAGTTATAGGCTCTTCTGTGTAGATTTAGGGGAAAAAAAGTGAATTTTGCATTAACATAGTACAGTCAAAATTTTTACAAAGATTAGATTCAGAATTTGGTAAAATGAAAATCTTATATAATGAAAATTATTCCCTAACAAGTCCCTTACTTTGCCATAACGTCCAGCATGCATAATTTTTTTAATGTACAGCAATACGTACAAATGTATACTTCTACACTAATGTACAGTGAGTTTATGATTCTAAAGCAGTGGTTCTCAAAGAGGGGTGATTTTGCTTCCCCACCCTTCACCTCCACAGAGTACATTTGGCAATGTCTGAAGACATTTGTTGTCACTGACATGGTGAAAACATGAAATATTGACATGTAATGTTGAAGGTTAAGGTCAGTATAACTAACCAGCACAAACATGTAGGAGAGAGATGGCCATGAATTTGCTTGTAGCTCTTGTCATGCCACAAGTTTGTGTTCATAGTTGGTCTACTATGAATGTGTGAATCACTATTTAATTGTGGTAAAACACATAAAATTTACCATCTTAAGCATTTTTAAGTGTACAGTTCAGTAATGTTAAGTACATTCATACTGTTGTGAACCAATCTCCAGCATTCTTCACTTTGCAAACCTGGAATTCTACACCCATTTCACAGCTCCCATCTTCCCTTCCACCCAGCCCGTAGCAACCAGCATTCTGTTTTCTGTCTGAATTTGACTACTCTAGCTATCGCCTATAAGAGGAATCATACAGCATTTGTCTTTGTGAGTGCCTTATTTCACTAGCTCAATGTCCTTAAGGTTTATCAATGTTGTTTATCAATGTCAGAATTTCCTTTCTTTTTAAGACTGAATAATATTCCATTGTATGTATATACCACATTTTGTTTCTCCTTTCATCTGTTGATGGACACTTGGGTTGCTTCTCCTTTTTGACTATTATGAATAATGCTGCTATGAACATGGGTGTGCAAATATCTCTTTGGGACCCTGCTTTTAATTCTCTTGAGCATATACCCAGAAGTGGAATTGCTGAATCGTACGGTAGCTCTATTTTAGTTTTTTGAGGAACCACCATGCTGGTTTTCATAGCATGGCACCATTTCCCATTCCCACCAACAGTGCACAAGGGTTTCAGTTTCTCCACATCCTGGCAAACACCTGTTGGCTGGATGGTGATGGGTGTGGGTGAGTCATTCTCGCAAGTAAAAGTATTGTACACTGTATACGAAACTTAGGAGTGGTATTGCAAGAAGTAAGTTTTAGATACACACACACACACACACACACATCTATAGATCTATATATATATGTATCTATAGGTCTCTCTATATACAGATAGGTCTATATATAGAGAGATAGATCTATAAATAGATAGATAGGTATTCTTGAACCAGTTAGTGAATTTAACAAGCTCAGGCCCAAGATAGTGTTGCTTATGCTAAGCCCCATGTCAGCAAACCAAAACAACTAAGTTTCTATGATCAGCTGTCCCAGAAAACAGGCCGATGCCAACCAATCAGCACTTCCCTGCTTAGCACAAGTTACATAACCCAGCTCAAGACTTCCGTTTGTGATGACATCGTAAAAACGGCGATGTAAAGTGAGCCTCTTGAAATCTCCCCTGGAATTTACAACAGCTTGAACAACTATAACTCCACAAACGATTCCCTGCACAATATCTTCAACAGGGACAATTTGTAGCAACCAATACATAAAAAGGGGGAGAGTCAAGGCCAGAACCAGAATATGGGAATGGAGAAAGTAAGCATGCTGAAGAAAATGGAATACTCTAAATATCAAACTTTCTTTTACATAAAATTAATGGTAACCACTCAAAAAAATCCAGAACTGAAATATATACTGTAATAAAAGAAGAAACAGAGGGAAAAATCATAGAATACCACCACACAGAAATAATAGACAACAACAAAAAGGCAAAGAAACAATGGAGACAGCCTTACCAGAAAACAACAGACTATACATTTTTTTCTAGTGTACATGGAACATCCTCAAGGATAGACCATATTTTGGGACATAAAAATAGCCTCAGCAAATTTAAGAAGACTGAAATCATACCAAACATATTCTCTGATCACAAGGTTTTGAAATTGGATATTAACTGCAAAAAGAAAGAAGGAAAAACCACAAATACATGGAGATTAAACAACATACTTTTAAAGAATGACTGTGTCAAAGAAGAAATAAGAGGAGAGATCAAAAGATACATAGAAATAAGAATAAAAATACATCCTACCAAAATTTTTCGGATGCAGCGAAAGCAGTGTATAGATGGAAATTTATATCATTACAGGCCTATCTCAAGAAACAAGAAAAATCCCAAATAAATAATCTCACGTTACACCTTAAAGAACTAGAAAAAGAACAAATGAAACCCAAGGTCAGCAGAAGAAAGGAAATAATAAAAATCAGAGCAGAATTAATGAAACAGAACAAAAAGACAATACAAAAATTAATGGGACAAAGAGCTGATTCTTTGAAAAGATTAACAAAATTGACAATCTCTTGACTAGACTCACTAAGATACAAAGAGAAAAGACAAACAAAATCAGAAATAAAATCACGGATGCCACAGAAATACAAAGGATCATCCAAGAATACTATGAAGGATGGACTATATGCCACCAAATTCAATAACCTAGAAGAAATGGACAAGTTCTTAGAAACATATAGCCGTTCTAGGCTGAACCATGAAGAACTGGAAAATCTAAATAGACCTATCACCAATAATGAAATTGAATCAGTCATCCAAAACCTTCCCAAAAGCAAAAGTCCGGGACAAGATGGCTTCATTAGTGAATTCTACCAAATCTTCAACAAGGGTCTAATACTTGTCCTGCACAAACTCTTCCAAAAAATTGAAGAAGAGACAGTACTCCCTAACTCATTCTATGAGGCCAACGTTATTCTGTTACCAAAACCTGGTAAGGACAACACAAAAAAAGAAAACTACACACCAGTATCTCTGATGAATACAGATGTAAAAATTCTAAACAAAATTCTAGCAAATCGAATGCAACAATACATTAAAAAGATTGTTCATCACGACCAAGTGGGGTTTATCCCAGGGGCACAAGGATGGTTCAACATATGCAAATCCATCAATGTGATACATCACATAAACAAAATAAAGGACAAAAATCACATGATTATATCAATTGATGCAGAAAAAGCATTTGACAAGATACAACATCCATTTATGATTAAAACACTTAATAAAATAGGTATAGAAGGAAAATATTTATTAACAAAATAAAGGCCATATATGACAAATCCTCAGTTAATATTATAATTAACAGTGAAAAACCGAAGCCCTTTGCTCTATGTTCAGGAACACGACAGGGCTGTCCCCTATCACCTCCGCTATTCAACATAGTGTTGGAAGTCCTCGCCAGAGCAATCGGCAAGAGAAAGAAAAGGCATCCAAATTGAGAATGAAGAAGTTGTCACTCTTTGCAGATGACATGATGCTATATATAGAAAACCCTAAGAACTCCACTAAAAAACTATTAGAAACAATCAACGAATACAGTAAAGTTGCCGGCTAAAATCAACATACAAAAGTGCATTGCATTTCTATATACTAACAATGAAATCTCAGAAAAAGAAATACAAAAAACAATTCCTTTTGCAATTGCAGCAAAAATAATAAAATACCTAGGAATAAACTTAACTAAGAATGTGAAAGACCTGTATGCTGAAAACTGTAAGACATTTTTTTAAAAAATTGAAAAAGACACAAAGAAATGGAAAGACATTCCATGCTCATGGATTGGAAGAATCAACATAGTTAAAATGGCCATATTACCCAAAGCAATATACAGATTTAATGTAATCCCCATCAAAATCCCAATGGCATTTTTTAAAGAAATAGAACAAAAAATCATCATATCTGTTTGGAGCCACAAAATTCCCCTAATAGCCAAAGCAATCTTAAGGAAAAAGAACAATGCTAGAGGTATCACACTCCCTGACTTTAGCTTGTACTACAGGACAACAATAATGAAAACAGCGTGGTATTGCCAGAAAACAGACACATAGACCAATGGAATAGAACTGAGATCCCAGAAATAAAACCACATAAATATGGACAGATAATTTTTGACAGAGAATCAAAAAACATTCAATGGAGAAAAGACAGCCTCTTCAATAAATGGTGCTGGCAGAATTGGAAAGCCACATGCAAAAGAATGAAACTGGACTGCTATCTGTCACCATTTACCAAAATTAATTCAAAATGGATCAAAGACTTAAGCACAAGACCTGAAACAATAAACTGAATAGAAGAAAACATAGGTACTAAACTTATGGACTTTGGGTTCAAAGAGCATATCATGAATTTGACTCCAAAGGCAAGGGAAATAAAAGCTAAAATAAATGAATGGGACTATATCAAACGTAAAAGCTTCTGCAAAGCAAAAGAAACCATCGACAAAATAAAGAGGCAACCAACTGAATGGGAGAAGATTTTTGCCAACAGTGCCTCCAATAAGGGGCTAAGATCCAAAATATACAAGGAACTCATGCAACTCAACAACAAAAATACAACCCAATTGAAAAATGGGCAGAGGACCTGAAGAGACATTTCTCCAAAGAGGACATACAAATGGTAAATAGACATATGAAAAAATGGTCAACTTCACTAATCATCAGAGAAATGCAAATAAAAACCACAATGAGATATTACCTCACCCCAGTCAGAATGGCTTTCATCAACAAGACAAATAGTAACAAGTGTTGGAGAGGCTGTGGAGAAAAAGGAACCCTCATACACTGTTGGTGGGAATGCAGATTGGTGCAGCCACTATGGAAGGCAATGTGGAGGTTCCTCAAAAAATTACGAATAGAATTACCATATGACCCATTAATCCCTCTCCTGGGTATCTACCCAAAAAACCTGAAAACATTTATCCATAAAGACAAGTGCGCTCCAATGTTCATTGCAGCTTTATTTACAGTGGCCAAGACATGGAAACAACTAAAATGTCCTTTGATAGATGAATGGATAAAGAAGTTGTGGTATACATACACAGTGGAATACTATTCAGCTGTAAGAAAAGATGAAATAGGACCATTTGTGACAACATGGATGGATCTTGAGATAATTATGCTAAGCGAAATAAGTCAGACAGAAAAAGCAGAGAACCATATGATTTCACTGATATGTGGTATATAAACCAAAAACAACAATAGAACAAGACAAACAAATGAGAAACAAAAACTCATAGACACAGACAATAGTTTAGTGGTTACCAGAGGGTAAGGGGGGTGGGGGGTGGGAGATGAGGGTAAGGGGATCAAATATATGGTGATGGAAGGAGAACTGACTCCGGGTGGCGAACACACAATGGGATCTATAGATGATGTAATATAGAATTGTACACCTGAAACCTATGTAACTTTACTAACAATTGTCACCGTAATAAACTTGAATTAAAAAAAAAAACAAACTTCCCTTTGCTCCATATAATGAAAGTGATCCTGTTTCAACCAGTTGACAAATGCCCAGTATAGCTTTCTTGTTCCTGCTCACTTTGGTCTATGAAACCCTCTCACTTTGTACAACTCTTGGAAGCTCCTTTCTGTTTTATAGACTGGATGCTTTCTAATTCATGAATTGCTATATAAAAGTCAACTAGATCAGGAAATTTAATGTCTGAAATGTCACCAGCATTTCAGTTTGAAACTGAAATTTAAAAACAATAGCATCAATAAACATTAAATAGTTGGATACAATATTAATAAACTATGTGAAATACCTGTACACTGTGACCTTGGTTTAAGCAAAGATTTCCTAGATAAGGCACTAAAAGCATGAACCATAAAAGAAAAAATGGTAATTTGGACTTTATTAAAATTAAATACCTTTTCTCCTAAAAAGACATTATTAAGAAAATGGAAACACCAGCCACAGACTGGAAAACAGTATCGGGAAAAGGATTTGTTTCTGACTATCTTAAAAATTATTTTAACAAAATAGTAAGAAATTAAAACTGGACAAAAGATTTGAACAGACACTTTGCCAAAGAAGATAACCATTGGCAAATGAGCACATTAAAGAGCCTCAACATCATAAGTCATTTTGGAAATGCAAACTGAAGTCACAATGAGATGCCATTCACTATACATCCACTAGAGTAGCTAAAATTTTAACAACTGACAACACCAAGTGACAGCACCCAAGTGGAGCATCTGAAACAGATTCATTGCTGGCAGAAATGCAAAATGGTATGGCCACGTTAGAAAAACAGATGTGCGTAAAACATATAATTATTGTTTGCCCCAGCAATTCCACTCCCAAGCATTTCCCAGGAGAAATGAAAACATATGTCCCCATAAGGACTTGTACGTGAGTGTTCACAGCAGCTTTATTCATAATGATCCCAAACTGGAAACAACCAAATGTCCATCAACTGGCGAATGAATACACAAATTGTGGTATAGCCGTACAATGGAACACTGGTCATTAAAAAAGGAATGAACTACTGATCTGAGCAACAATAAGGATGACTTTCAAAAGCATTATGCTAAATGGGAGAAGCTGGACCAAGAGAGACTACGTATAGTATCATTCCATTCCTATGGCATCCTAGAAAAGGCAGAACTGTAGTGATTGAAAGGAGATCAGGAGTATCTGGGGCTTCGGGTGGGGTGAGTGGATTGACCACAAAGATGCACAGTTTGGGGGTGATGGAAATGCTTTATATCGATTACGATGAAAATTACATTTGTCAAAACTCAAAATGAACACTCAAAATGGGTAAATTTGTATGTAAGTTATATTGCAATAAATCTGATTTTTTTCTTAACTATCCATTAGGTCTCTGAGTGCAGATTTTTTATACTTAGGGGTATAAAATCCTAACAGCCTTTGGTCTATTAGGATTACAGACGGCTTTATAAGGATACAGTGGTAAGTGTGACGATGGGCAGCAGTAGAGGGTGCTTATGGGAACAGAGTAACTCAGACTTGGATGGTGTGGTAGACTCTGTTCCTTGACCCAACTGTTATCTCCAGTCCTCTATTCCTCCCACTGTGGAAGCTGAAAGATGTTTGCTTTTCTAGCTTCTTTAGCTAGAACCCAGTTTTGTTCAAGGATGCCTCCGGTGACTAGGGCTGGGGCTTCTAGTAGGGCTTTTGCTTTCCAAATAAAAGGAGAACTTTCCAAATAAAAGGAGAACTTGCTACAGTCCCGCTTTTCGTTTCCTGATGGAAAACAGAGCTCTCCCTGACACGAATGCACAAATAAAGCATGCTTCAAATAAAGAAGAAAAACAATCTGAAGATTTTTTTGCACTTTAAATAAAGTATACCTTTATTTAAGTGTGATTATAAGAACACTACAGTTTCTCAGGGGGCCAGGAATACGTTCTGCATTTTATATGACCAGTGTGTTCAGTCCGATGTTCTAGTTGTTTAATCTTCCTTACTTAGTTGGGCAGGTACTGTGCCAAGAATATACCAATCAGAATAAATTATCTTTTGACTATAACTGCAGTCATTCCAGTCAGAATAAATTATCTCTTGACTATAACTCATGGAAGCAGGGCTTGAAGGGATATAGCTCAAAAAAAAAAAAAGTACTTTACATTTATAATCCATAAGTGGAATCAGGTGTTAATCTAGTAAAATTTATTTCTTCATAAAGATTTTCATATGAAGGATATTTTGGTGTTTCCATTTCCTCTGACATAGCATAGTCGTATTTTTTTTTCTGTGCTTGCTCAAACCTGAAACCTAGAGAGGAATGACAAATGTTTAGGAAGATGCTAGATATAACAAGATACAAACTCATTCAATACGTGACTACCCATTAGGCTACGGTCCATCCACACTGCTTTTCACCACTCTTAGAGAAGCTATCTTCATATCCTATTGAACTGAAACCATGCATGTCCCAAAGTTCTGAGTTCATCCTACTTTTCTCTACCATATTTCATTGTCCATCTCTGCAAAGGCCCTGCAGGGCCTGGGTTTGAGGTTTGGCCTACTAACTAGCTGTGTCATTTGGGGCAAGTTACTTAACCTAAGTCTCAGTGTCCCCATCTATAAAATGGGGATAATACTAGCACGTACCTAATCTCATCTTTGTGAGAGTTAAGTGTGATGATGCACCTAAAGGACTTAGTTTGGCATTGAGTTAGTGCTCCATAATTAACTATTAGCTCACAGTTCTTTACTCACAAATGAAGAGAAGCCTTTTCTCTCTCTAGAGCTAGTTTCCAGATCTTCTCTGGATTGCATTTCCTTGTACTTCTTGAACAAGTGGCACATACTCTCCTCTTCTCCAGTGCCGTCATCCTCAGTGTAACGCCTTCCACTGACCTCAATTATAATGCAAACCCCCACTGCTTAAAATTATTTCACTTGCTTTTGTGCTCCTTCCAATTACCATGCTACAGCTCTCCATCTTTCGCAGGAAAGGCATACGTCGTTTTATTGTGCTTCACAGATGTTGTATGTTTTACAAATTGAAGGCAAGACCCTCCGCCAGCAAAGGGATTGTGACCCGCTTTATTGTGGTGGTCTGCCTATAATCTCTTTCAAGTCACTATTTTATATTCTCTTCTTCCATTTTTGTACTTTCATTCCCTTATATTCTTTTATCCGTCATTGAGAACCTCTACGTGCTATACATTGGGAATTTAGTAGCGAAAGAAACAGACAACTCCCTGCCCTCAAGTGAAGATAGTTACTAAATCTGTTCTCTTGAAGGCCATCAACCCATTAAACCCCCAAAGCGGATACCACAGAGTGTTCAAGGAACAATCAAGAGGCCAGTGATGGCAGGGTTGTTGTGAGCGAGAGAAAAAGGTGACATGGTAAGGGTGGAAACCAGGCCAGGGCAGAGCCAGAAGGCTGGGATGAAGATAGGATTTGATTCCAGGCACAGTGGAAAACTATGAGGCAGCCGAGGCAGTCATCGTTAAGAGCATGGGCTCTGGAGCTAGCCAGCCTGCTCAGTCCCTCACAGGAACTGTGAGACCTTGAGCAAGTAATTTGGCATTCCTTTGTGTGCTCATCTGTAAAATGAAGATAACAGAACCTGACTCATTGGGTTGTTCTGAAGATCAAATGAGTCACTTTTATAAAGCACTTTAAGACAGCACTTCCATATAGTCATTGCTAAACAAGAGTTTGTTAAATAAGTGTTTTCATTGCATTGATTTAAGTTTGTAAAAGATCACTCTCTGTTGTGTGGGAAATGCACTGGAGGAGTATCAGTGTGGAGGCTGTCACAGCAGCCTACAGAGGGCTGATGGCAGCTTGACTGTGCGTGTGGCAATGAGTGGCAGTAAGTGGGGAGGGTAAGGCTAATGATAGCTAACATTATAGAGTACGAACTATGTACCGGGCACCAACCAGTCTAAGCTCTTTACACCTTTTACCTTTTATCACCTCACAACAACCTATGAGCTTGGTACAATTGTTATTCTCATTTTACCGAGGAGGAAACTGAGCTAGTAACTTGTCCAAGGTCACAGTCAGTAAACAGTAAAGCCAAAAATCAAAACCAGGAAGTCTGAATTAACACTCCACAACTGTAACCTCTGTAACCTCTGCTTTACTGTCTCTCCCGGATGATAGCAGGACAGAACTCATACACTCAGATTATACAATAACCATGATTAGATTTTGGCTACGTTAGAATTATTGGTATTTCCGGAGTATGATGATATGTTTCTTCAACCTGCTATCACTTTCAGTTTCTCAGTATTGTGGACCACTGATGGGACAATAGGGGCATAGAAGCTAAAAAATAGTTCTAAGATTTTGAGGCATTTATTTAGCAAAGTGAAGTTTGTTCATTAAAAATTATTACTGAAACCACGAGATACACAACTTTCTTAAAAAAGGATTCATTTAAAACAAATCATCCAATCCTATGTAAAATAGAAAATGTCTCCTATTCCCAACTAACAGTCTTACTATAAAGGCACAAATGACTTGGCACATTTATCTACGTCAGTATGCTATACTGAGTACTGAAATGTCAGGTTCTTAGAAATGTGCACATGTGTGGAATATATCATTTTTGTTCACAAGAATTTCCCAGAAAATATTACTAAAAATCACCTACTTTTGAAGTTAGCTGAAGAGTTGCTTGTAGCAATTTCCTTCCAGTTGGCAATATACCTAAGCACATTATATGGACATTTGGTTAATTGGTTAATTAGTCAGGAATAAATTGATTCATTAACACATGCTTAGACTATTTCTAAAATTCCACTTTCTCTATGAAATCTTAGATCAATTGTGACAAATTCACTAGTCCAAATGTTTAATTCTCATGACTTTTCCACCTCCAAGCAGTTCTCATGAACCTAAAGCAACCCCTAGGACAAGGAGTTGGAGGAGATATAAAATGGTGCCCACCATCTTCCATATTTGTGCCCTTTGGTCTCCCTCCAGCACACCTGTCCTCATCTTATTCTGTTCCAATCCTGCAAGATCATATTCTCAGATGACTGCCTACTAAGATGCTAACTTCTAAATTAAAAGTATGGACCCAAAACTCTATGAGAGGGAAGTAGGGGAAAACAACCACAGAACATTTTCTCCTTGGTTCTGGATTGCCAGACCTACTGTCTTTGACACATCAGCGGAAATTTAAAGCATGTGGTCTTAGGAGCACGATCTTAGGAGAACAATGGTGCAGTGTCCAGTAAACGTAAGAAATCACCCTCAAGTGGGGTGCATGCAGCTGCTGCTACCTCAGTTCCCTAAACAGAATTCAAGAGGGAGACCAGGGTAGCCCGACAAGAGGTAGATTAGGGAAGAACAAAGTATGATGAGCTATGAAGATGAGGAAATTCTCCCTGAGGCAGGTTTCCAGTGACTTATTCGATTTCAATTTAGGCTGTGTGTCCCCCTTTCCCAAACCTCCTTTCTTCCAACTGCGCCCAAGAAATCAGGCCAGAGCAGGTGCTGAAAGGGAGCTGGCGGAGAAAGGACGAGGAAGATTAGAATTGTCATTTAATTCGGAAAATACTGTATTTATTTCATTTGAACTACTTTTGTTAACTGTATCATCCTGCAGTTTTTAATTTTAGGAAGGTACATATTATCCAACAATATTTAATTACAATGCAGTACTGTGTCTAAGGTCGGCTCTTCCTTACTCCTACCTCGTGTTGCTCTGTAAACTTTATTCTATGGCCTTAAATGGGATACTGCTGGTCACTGTTAAGTGAGAAGATGCATGGTAACAACAGGCAGTGAAAACCCCTTCCCAGGACCTCTCAGGAGACAATGCAATCTGGCTTGACCTTAAATTTAGGCAGACTTCGTGCTTTCAGCAGTTGTTCAGGATCACTATGAAGAGATGGATGTCTATCACTCTTCCTTAGACATATACACTGAAAGGTTTTCATTTCACTTCAAACAATTGTATGCTAATTCCTGACACTCTGGAGCACAAACATATGCCATATTTAATTGAGGCTGATCACTGACCCAGCTTTACCTGATATTAGAACATGGGTTTATTCAATTACTTAAAAAGAACTTCTCATAATGAACATACCCGCAGTAACTGATTAAAAAATCTAAGGTTTACAAATACAAGCAAAAGTTTGGTGATAAAATTACCATAATGCTTATATCATAGAGCTGATTTGTCGTACTAAGAAATTTTGGGAAGCTTTTTAGATAATACTTGCAGAATAATGTGTACGTGGAAATCTGTAATGACTCTCTCAGTAGTTCAAATTTAACATTTTAATGGCCTGGGGAAAGTCCTTAGCCAGAGAGACCACACAACTACATGTCTTATAAACCAAAGGAACAAGCTTCAGATATACGGGTTCAGACAGTTAAGTTTGCAAACTTATCTTAAAAAGAGTGCTATATACCTCATTGCTGAATATCACAATGGTCACCTTTAAAGCACTCCCCTTGGGAAGCTATGCACCAAAGCCAGAGCCTAGTCTGCCTTTCAAAGCAATTTTGGAACTCTTTTTCTGGAATGGCCATCAGAGTTATCATCATATTACCTTTGATACCCTGAATGTCATCAAAATATCTTCCTTTCAATATTTCCTTTATCTTCAGTTAAAGAAAGAAGTCATTGAGGGCCAAATCAGGTGAGTAGGGAGGGTGTTCCAATACAGTTATTAGTTTACTAGCTAAAACCTCCCTCACAGACAGTGTTGTGTGAGCTGGTGCACTTTCGTGATGCAAGAGCCATGAATTGTTGACGAAAAGTTCAGGTCGTCTAAGTTTTTCATGAGCCTTTTCAGCACTTCCAAATAGTAACCTTGGTTAACTGTTTGTCCAGTTGGTAAATTCATAAGGAATAATCCCTCTGATATCAAAAAAGGTTAGCAACATCGGTGCAACAAGTTCACGAACCTAATTGTCAGACCTCGTAGAAATCACCCATCACACACATAGGCAAAGATCTCTCATCAACACAGTGAATAGAGTATCAGGAAGTTATTTAAGATATCACAACTGCTGATCACTTTAACAGAGTATGTCAAAATTCACTTGCAGTTTGAAAAATATGAAGATCCTGGAAGAGGAACATATCTCTTGATAGAGAATATGTCCCTGAAAATCCAACAGGTTGAATGACAGCAGCAGTCACTATAGCCATCAGGTGGCACAGTGGGTGACTTAGTGTTGGAGACGCAGGGACTCTTTGATATCCTAAGTGCCTGCAGCAGCAGCATATCCCCAGATACTGCAGAATGTGCAACAGCATTCATCAGTGTCCTTGAGTACAAGAGTAAGTTGGATCTATCCATTCTTCACAGTTATAATAATACTGTACTCAGCTGATACTACAGCAATGAGGATACACTTGGCTTCTTCCCAGGAGAGCAGCCCTCTGTCATAACAAGGGGCCTTTGGGGAGAAACTGCTTTGGATGCCTCAGTATCAGTGTTCAACACCTTTACGTCACTCTAATGGTCAGTTGAAAACGGCCCAGAGATTTTGAAGGCTACTCTCCAAGGAACTAGTGGCTACCAATTCTATTTAAGAAAAATGTCAGACTCTGAAATTCTCATCAAACAAGATGTCAACATCAAGCCAGTTACAAACATCTAGATGACTACAAAGCTCTACCAGGGAAGTAGATTGTGGAGACCATAAATGTACTAGAAAGAAAGTGCTTATACCTAATATTGGCAGTCAGCTGGGGGAAGGTCTTTGCAAAGTTTGGTCTTGCCTGAGATAACCAATAGGTTAGTAATGCTACTGAAATATTCCCAAGTAATCGTGCTGTGTTCTGTTTGAAATTTTTGATGTCCAGAAATTTTTGATGTCTCAATAGAAAAACTTGCTTTCTGAGAATTCAAAGTTAGTGCCAAATTATGATGATGCCTAACAGAGAATAAACTGATAGAAGTTGTACATAATTCGGAAACATGAAGTATCTGCCTTTTAAAAAATAGAAATTTTCCATTAATCTTTGTCGTGTCCAGCGCAACACGGGCAGTGAGAGAACGAGAAGCGGCGAAGCATTAAGAAAGAAACAGAAATCAAGAAAGTTTTGAAACAGGGGCCAAGGGCCTCACAGCCTCAAAGGACTGAGAGCCCTGACTCGGGCCACCTTGTGGCTTTTATTGATGCACATACAAGGAAGTAGCATTGTTTTTACTACTGTCTGTGAGTCTCATTCACCATACCAGAAAACTTGTTCAAACCGATCACCCTTGCCTGCCGAAAGTACCATGATGTATAAATAATTATTGTTTGTACCTCCCCAGGGGACAAAAACTTTATGTTGAAAACTTACTGAGGTGTGGAACTGATGTTATCACATCAAGAATCACTTCCCAAGCAGGTTGTGGGAAGGAATACAGCCACTGAGGCAGAAGTTCCCCTTAGACGGAGGGAAGGTGGGCGGCTGTGCCCACCTCTATCAACCCCGTGAGTTCTCCTGGTGGTCCCCACACGACTGTGCCTGTCTTAGGTTGTTCCTTTCTTGAGGAATCTTACCCAACCTTTAATAGCCAGCCATCCTTTGGGGCCAAACAAGGAGATGGCATAAAGGTGAAGAAATGTCCCTGAAAGGAATAGTCTCACGGACTCTTCTTTCTTTTTAGGGGTAGATACAAGGGGACAGACAGGCATGCTGCTGTGTGACAATAAATCTTACCATAACAAAGCTAGGTGTATTCATCCCACTCCATGTAGAGTATATGATACAAAAAACACTCCAAGTCTTACTGGTTTATTCTGTTTTTGTCCTTTGTTTTCTACAAAGGGAAGCCATTAGACATCTTAATCACTTACCAAAGAAGGGTACTGGTGGAGGAGAGTGGGGCGTAGACTGAAATGCGTGAACTCAACTGTTTTATTCTTTTTGGGGTGGATTTGGGGGTAATCTTTCTCTAAATCTTGCTGGCCCTTTGCTTGAATTAGCCAACGTTATATGGGAAAGGCAACGCAGGATTTCAAAAGCTCACCTGAGAGAATTCTCTATCCTGTCCTCAGAAGTTCATTGAAGTTCAAAATGAACCCCCACTATGTCACTCCTCCTTTCTTCCCTCCATTCTCTACCCAGAAATTTTTACTCTTAGGGAAAAAAAGCAGAAGTACAGCACTACTGTGCCTTTCTTTGGGTGTCATTTTTTATTCTTTTTAAAAGATATTTATTAAAAAATATAGCTAGCATAAAATATTATATTAGTTTCAGGAGTATACTATAGTTATTCACCATTTACATAACTAAAGAAGTGATCATCATGATAAGTCCAGCAAACATCTGACACCGTACCACGCTATTGCAATATTATTGGTTATATTCCCCATGTTGTACATTACATCCCTGTGAATTATGTGTTTTATACCTGGAAATTTGGACCTCTTATTCCCATTCACCTTTTCCCAACTTTAAAATTTTTTCAATTACAGTTGATTTTCAATACTATTTTATATTAATTTCAGGTGTACAGCATAGTGGTTAGACATTTGTATAATTAAGAAGTGATCCCCTTGACTCGTCTAGTACCCACCTGGCACTGTACATAGGTATTACCATATCATTGACTATACTCCCTATGCTTTACTTTACATCCCCTGACTATTTTGTAACTACCTATTTGTACTTCTTAATCCCTTCACCTTTTTCACCCTGCCCCCCAACCCTCTCCCATCTATCACCCCAACATATTTAGCACCTATCTGACACTATACATAGTTATTACAATATTACTGACTATATTCCTTGTGCTATATGCTACATCCCCATGACTACTGTGTAACAACCAATTTGTACTTCTTAATTCCTTCTCCCATTTTCACCCATCCCCAACCCCTTTCTCATCTGGCAATCATCAAAATGTTGGCCAGGAGCTACCTGGTATGACTGTTTCTGTTTGTTTGTTTATTTTGTTCTTTAGATTCCACACATAAATGAAATCACATTGCATCTTTCTTTCTCTGTCTGACATACTTCACTCACAGTACCCTCCAGGTCCATCCATGCCACCCCAGATGGCAAGAATCCATTTCCTTCCATGGCCGAGCTATATTGTATTGTATATATGTACCACCTCCTCTTTATCCATTCATTCATCGATGGACACCCAGGCTGCCTCCACATCTTGGCTATTGTAAACAATGCTGCAATGAACATATGGATGCACAGGTCCTCTCAAAGTAGTGTTTTGGGTTCCTTCAGATACATACCCTGAAGTGGGATAACTGGGTCCTTCACTATCTTTCTTATAGCCTTTGTTTTAAAGACCATTTTGTCTGGTATAAATATTTCTACCCCAGATTTTTGTTTGTTTGCTTCCTTTCCATTTTCATGAAATATCTTTTTCCATCCCTTTATTTTCTGTCTGTGTGTGTCTTTCAATCTGAAGTGAGTCTCTCATAGGCAGC
Organism: Rhinolophus ferrumequinum; assembly: GCF_004115265.2. Classification (NCBI taxonomy): domain Eukaryota; kingdom Metazoa; phylum Chordata; class Mammalia; order Chiroptera; family Rhinolophidae; genus Rhinolophus; species Rhinolophus ferrumequinum. Next base: position 77,069,983 of record NC_046294.1, on the reverse strand, counting down.
ATATGTATGGGTCTTGTTTTGATATCTATTCAGCCACCCTATGTCTTTTGATTGGAGCATTTAAACCATTTACATTGAAAGTAATTGTTGATAGATATGGATCTATCACTATTTTATTATTCATAATTTTGATTTTTTTTTCCATCTTAAAGAAGTCCCTCTAAGATTCCTTATAATGCTGGTTTGGTGGTGATAAACTCCTTTAGCTTTTTTTTTGAATGCTCACTATGTGCCAGTCACTATTCTAAATGCTTTACAGGGATTTACACTCCTAAAACTCTCAAGAATGCTGGGAAGAGGTAGTATTATGATTACCACTTTAAGGAAGAGGGACTGTGGCCCAGAAAGGCTAGGTTATTTGGCAAAGATTATGTAGCTACTAAAATTATAACTTTCTATTGCATACAGGAAGATTAAGGACCATAGGTTGAGGAAATTTTTTATATTATTAATTTCATGTTCTTAGCTTTGTTTATAAATCCCAAAGTAAGAAATAAAGCAGATTTAGATTAAGGCATAAGAATAAAGTCTGACAATAAAGAACACCTATCTAATTTCCTTTTTTCTACTATTAGATCATCCCTTTTTTATCTTTCTCCCTCATTTATTCTTTCCTTTCTAGACAAGTAATAAATACACATTTTGAGGGGGAAGGAGATTATGTTTGTGGTCTCTAGATTTAACATGGGAGTGAGAAATACTAGAAAGAAAAATATATGATGCCTGCCCTTGTTCCCCAAGAATAGCAACATGTATTTACTCATCAAAGTTCAGTGAATTTGTCCAGTTCAGTACTTCATCCACTTCCCAATCCATCACAGAATCTATGCCACCATCTTCGATAGCTCTTATTAGCCCTTCCGTTGCTTTGTGAATTAAATCTGTAGTTTCACTATTTGTAGACTTAGCCTGTAGGCTTCCTGTGTAGTACCTAAGTAGAAGAAAGGAAGAGAGATATAAATCCTTTGGAATAGGTGATTACTAGTAGATGCAGGTAATATATATTGTTGCTGTAAAACTATTTAAATATTAAACCATGTTTCCTTCCTATTTAACTCAAATACCTCTAAACCTAGTTCTATGTGATGGAATCTTTTGGCAAAAACAAAGCAACTTAATCAACCACACTAACTAGAGAAGGCTAATTTCAAAATCACCTCTTATTAAGTTGGATTTTTATGATACAAAGGAAAACTAAGTTAGTTATTACATCACTGAATCATAAAATTATATAATCAAAGGATCTTGGAGACAAAAATAACGAGACTGCTTGTTTTATAGATAAGGAAATAAACCCTGGAAGAGTTGAGTAATGTTTACAAGATCACATGGCTAATGGTAAGTAGGAAGAAGGAAGGAAAAGAAAGAGAAAGAGAGGAATAGGTAAAGAGAAGAGAGATAGTGATATCTTTCTTTGTGTTGGGTACTTTTCATACATTATCTTGTTTAATTCTCTTTAAAAAGACCCACATTTGTGACAGCGGTTTTGATTCCTATTTTATGGATGAGGAAATTGAGACTTAGAGAAATTAAGAAACTGTTTAAGATCATATACATAGTAAATGTATATCAGAGCCAGTATTCAAATCTGACTCCAAGTCCAGACTTCTATAGCACTGTTCTATCTTGCATTATGTCCAAGCACATAATGTGCATTAGTCCAAGCACATAAATTAATGCATCCCCCAAACATGAGCTGAGTGAGTAGACCGAGCTAGTCCTTACCAAGATTATTTGAATATAGAATTTTTTTTGTTTTTGCATTTTAAGATCTACATTAGTATTCCATTTTAAAGGTTAACTTATTCTGACACTGTATTTATTTATTAATTTGACACTCATTTATTTGGGAGCAGCACAGTGGCGATGTAGAACTAGGATTTGGCACCAAACTATCTGACTTTGAATTTTCTGTGATTTAGTAGCTACATAATCTTTGCCAAATAACCTAGCCTTTCTGGGCCACAGTCCCTCTTCCTTAAAGTGGTAATCATAATACTACCTCTTCCCAGCATTCTTGAGAGTTTTAGGAGTGTAAATCCCTGTAAAGCATTTAGAACAGTGACTGGCACATAGTGAGCATTCAAAAAAAGAAGGCTTATACGATCCTGGGTGGCAAGGGACATGACAGTGACAAGATATGTCCCTGCCCTCATGAAGTTTCTGCTTTGTCAAACTTTAAATGGATCGTGAATGCTAATGCTTTTTATAGAAGCAGGAACATGCCTCTTGGTCTGTATTGGTTAGTTAAGAGCACAAATTGTAAGAAAGCATGATTTCACAATTTTCTACAGCTCTTCATGCATTCATTCATTTAGTAAATATTTATTGAGCGTCCACTGTTTGCAAAGCAATCTGTACAGAGGTCAAATTCCTTCATGAACTTCCAATCTTCCACTTCTATACTCTAATCCCTAAACCTAATAGGCATTCAATAAACATGTATTGAATGAATAAATAAATAAATAAATAAATAAATAAATAAATAAATAAATGATGGTACACACTGGTCCAGATTTATTAACTAATGCTCATGGCACAACAAAAATGCATTTAGAAATTGAAAACTTCTGGAACACTGGGAGTTAATGCATTTTTTATTAGTTTCTCCATGTTTTACCTTCCCAAATATACACACACTTACGATTATATTTGGAAACCTAGGTGATATTCATTTTTTCTTTTACAACAGTGATATACAACAATTCAGATATCTATTTTACTCTGAGACTTTGTTTTTAAAGAGAGATATAATACATATTCCAGGAGTTTAATTGTTTTGAACTCTTCAGTCACTATTTATAGTTTAATTGGCTATAGGAGTCAGTAAACAACAACAGGTTAGCAAGTAGGAACAGAATTTCAAATACAATAGAGATCAAAACTAAAGATCACTTTATAATAATCATAATTTGCTTTATAAGAAGCAATATAAAATTTGGCTTTATAGGTAATGTTAAAAATGATCTCACATTCTTCCCAAACTAGAAAACTTAACAAAAAGAACATTATAGAAATGTATTTCTGAATATCACAACAGGGAGAGAAGTTAAAATGCAAAAACCTAGTAAGAATCAAGGTTGAAATTGGAGAAGAGGTAAAGGAGCGCTAAGCTCTAAGATCTGCAGGACACGGGAAAGGAAAGGATGTGAAAATCAGGATTCCTTTAGCAAGACAAGTGTAAAAAATATCAAGATTTGGCCCTTTGAGCCTCTTGAGCCTTGCTTTTGCTCGGGGCCTGCTCCAAACCCTTTGGAGTGTACTTTCTCTTTTAATAATGGGCCATTGAGCCATTCTCTGCTGCTCAGGTCTACTCCTATTTCTTTGGAGTGTACTATCTCTTCTAATAAACTACTCTTTCACCGCTTTAAAAAAATATATATATATATATCAAGATTTGTTGATTTTTGTTAACTGTTGATTCTCGACAACAGTCAGATGGAAATGTTTAAATGTCATCAATGAACAAAGCGCACAAAGTTTCTCATTCATCCCTCGCAACCTTACAAAAAAGGAAATTACACCCAGTCATAAAATTTGTTCATTTATTCATTTATTCATTCATTCATTCAATAAGCAACACATATTCACTAAGCATCCATTATGTCTGAGGCTCCACTAATAAACAGAACAGAGTCCTCGTTCTCTAGGGGCTCAGAGTCTAGTGGAGGTGGCAGACAGATACATTGCAAAAACGTAACAACTGAGTATATAAAAGATCTATGGGGGATCAATAAAAGGAAGTGCCTAACTATTTCTAGGTAAGTCAGGAAGGCTTCATTCGGAGATATTTGAACCAAGTATCAAAAGACGAAGATCTTGTCTCCATGTAGTTGAGCGAGAAAATATCAACGTGACGGAGAGGGAATATCATGTGGCATGTAAGTAACAGAGAACCCCTAACCGTTTCAGGTTTTAAAAAAAGTTATTTAATTTGTGTTTTAGAAACATCATTTCAGTGTTTATACAGACATGGGGAAGAGATTAGAAACAAAGAGACCAATTAGAAGGAATCCTCAGATGAAGTAGAGAAGAGGATAATGAGACGCTGCAGTGGGGAGTGAGAGAAATGGCACAATTGGGACATACTTTGGAAGCAGAATCAATAGGACCTGATGACAGATTACGCATAGCATCTTATGAAAGGTACAAAGTCTAGGATAACATTTCTGGCTGGGACAACTGGGTAAATGATGGTGTCATAAAATGAGGCTTGGAGGAATACTGAAAAAGAAAACACCCACCTTTTATAATGGGGAAAATAAAAAGTTCTGTTTTGGACCTGTTGAGTTTGAGATGGAAATTTCCATATATTAATAATTAGAAACAGACAGAGTTCAATTATGGATGAAGACTGTTTTGAGAGTAAATGAACAGAGGAAAGAAAGAAGAAGTAAAATAGATTATTAACACCATGTGTCTCCCAGCTGGTGCTGGGCCTGAGCTTCAAGTCATACCACCAGTCTGTCAAAGCCAGTTGTTTCTAGGTGATGGCGCATATCAGTACAGTGAGTGTATTCTGGTATTCTGAAACCATCACCAAACTTCCTTTGCTGTAAATGGTTAGAGGCAGTGTTGTATGGAATAAAATGATGACAGATAAGGCATTCCATAAAAATAGTGCTGACAGAAGTAATGCAGGAGAGAAATAAAATACATATCCAGAATATTTGTTTATCACTGTGAAGACAAAGGGATGCTTCTTCTGTTATGAGAAAAGTTAATATAATAAAGCCTGACACCAGGTAGCTGGCATATCCCACTACTGGGGGCAAAGCAATGGCCTTTGGTGACTATATAGCCAGAGCAGGCTTAGTAAGGGAAAGACCATGTTTATGAGTCTATATATAGCCTCCACCACTGTAACCAGGGCCATTTTGTACATGGTTCTATTGAGAAACCACTAAGGTGGCCAGGGAAAAAAGCTGATATTTGCAAGATGGGTCATCTTGTCCATCTGATTACTGAGAGCTTTCTGCTTCATGTAAGTTCTTTAGAAGGCATTTATGAGGACATAACTACGCTGTGTGACCAATACGCTGAGTATACTTGGCCCCAGACCTAATAACCAATTTTTCCAATTTAGTTCTTCCCAAGTCCCTGATCAGGTGAGAAACTATTAGCTATTGCCCACAGTCAATAAGATCCCTACCTCAAGCTATTTCCCCTTTCTTATGAAGTGGGAAAACCAGTGGGAAAACTAGTTGTGCTCACTGGGAAGATAGCCTTTGCCCGTTTTCTGGGCCAATTGAGGGATTATAATCTAGTGAGTGTCCATTTTTGGATAGTGTCAGCAGCATCCTGTGAGCTCACCTTGACCTCATGGACCTTCTCAGACCCATTCTCATTTATACCACATCTATTTTATACTAAAATGATGCTGTATACTCTCAGTTTTATGGTTCAGTGGATTAGATAAAAACTTGGTCAGCTCATAATCACATAGCACTTAGTATTCTATTGTCAAGCATCCAATCTCTACCAGGGCCCAGTAAGTAGCCCAGAACCGATTTTCAAATGGAGAACAGTTTGGGCAGAGAAGGGCATTACCTTTACACCTAAACCCTAGAGTTCTGTGCTGTGATCCCCCACTTGGCTCTTTAGAGGCTCCATACAGTAGTTCACTGTCTGCCACAGACATGTCTAATACTTTGGGACAGCTGAGCCATAAAGCCTGAGCGGTCGGGCAGCTTGACCACACTGTGGACCTGCTGGAGTCTGAAGCCTTATTAGGTCACTGAATAGACTGGAGCAGCATGTCCACATGTGGCATAATTTACCTCCCAAATCCAGAGAGGCCACGTGTTGTGTGTCTTCAGGGTGGATGGTGCAAGGTACAATAACTTGTCTCTCACTTCGGAAAGGATATCTCCAAATGTGTGTAAACTTCGGCTATGTGGCAAACCCTGAACTTTTTGCAAAGTTTATCTCCCTCCTTCCAGTGTAAATTTGTTATATTAAGTCATCCAAGAAGTTGTCATTTTCAGCTCATCTCCACCGATTAGTATCAGGTCACCAGTGTAGTGAACACACATGATGTTCTGTGGGAACTGAGATGTGCAAGTCCCTAGGGACAAGGGCAGGAGAGGTGACATAGCTCTAAGAGTGACATGTAAAGATAACACTATTCTCTCCATGTAAATGCAAATTGCTTCTCTTTTTGCTTACTGATTGGGATGAGGAAGAATACACTTGCCCGGTCAATAGCAGCATTCCAGGTGCCAGGAGATATGTTGGTTTGCTCCATGAAAGAAACCACATCTGGAGGCTTAGCCACAATTTGTGTCACTACCTGATTTCTATCACTTCAAAGTTCCATCATTTCCAGGGATCTAAAGGAAACAATCCCATCACAGCTTTCCCCACTGTCATCTCCAGTCTATAAAGGACAGCAAACACAGAGTTCACCAAGAACTCTGTGGTTCCTCTCATTTCTTAATGACTTGAGGAAAAGTATATCCTCTGGGGTGTCCTGGGGTGACAGCTAGTGGGCGGCTGAGTAGAGTGCACATAATACAAACATGTGTATTCCCCTGAGCTTTCAGAATTCCTTCTTCTACAGCATACCACAGAAGTCCAGCATTTTGTAACTGTAGAACTTTGGGTGAGTTCAGGCTTTGATTAGCCAGCCTAACAGTCTATTAATACCACTTCTGGATACTCAAGCCAACACATTAAATCCATAATCCCAGGTGAGTGTGGCCAGATCAGTAAATTCAGCTCAATCAACTCTTGATCTAACAACTTCAGAATCCACTCTCATACATGCTTCTGAGGCTCCTATCAATATAAATTGGTAAGTTCTTGTACCTCTTTTGGTTTATAAGCCATCTCCTTCTAGAGTAGATCTTGTCCCTGTCTGGGTTGTTCTGAGTTGTAACTCTCACTGAGCTATAACTCTTACTGTGGGCTGCAGGCAATGAAAAATGATTGTGGGGGAATCCTTACAATCAGTATAAGTGTGCAAGGCAACTGCCACGTGGTCATTGAAAAGCTTTTGTGCAGAGAAGGGTTCCCTCAAAACAGAGAAGAAGGGTATCCTCCACCAACAGGGGAGTTTGAAGGTTCAAAGTTCTCAGCCTTGTTTATGTCTGAACAAAAGTCCCCATTCTAAGTCTCCAGCTTCCACTTCTTCCCCTCTAGTGCCCTGACCCTAGTGCACAACACCTGACGGCGTTAAGCATTTGGTTGCACTGCAGGCTCTGCAAACCGGTGACCCTTGCTAGCCCCTGGGTTGCCTCCATCTCATCCTGCGACTACAGGAGATGAAGGCCTGCTTCACCAAGATCTTCTGATTGTCTGCACATGTTCTTTAAAAAATTTTTACAACTTTCTTGAGGTATAATTGATGTATAGTAGACACATATTTAAAGTGTACAACGTGAAGAGTTTTGACAATTTCTAATTGTTGCTGGAATATGACAATACAATTACTTTCTATATTTCACAAATGTGATAAACTCATTTATTAGTTTCAGTAGCTTTTTGTTTTGTAGATTCCTTACGATTTTGTACTTAGATAATCACATCAACTACGAATAAAGACTGTTTTAGTTCTTCCTTTCCAATTTCAGTGTCTTTTTCCTCCTAATTTCTTGCCTAATATGACTGACTTGGACCTCCAGAGCAATGTGGTAAAGAAGTGGTGAAAGCAGACATCCTTGCCTTGTTCCTGATGTTAGAGAAAAGGCATTCAGTCTTTAACCATTAAGTATAATGTTAGCTGTAGGTTTTATTAAGATGCCCTTTATCAGGTTGAGGAAGTTATCGTTTATTCCTACTTTACCAAGAGTTTTTATTATGAATTGTTGTTGGAGTTTTGTAAGTACTTTTCCTGCATCTATTGAGATAATCATACCTAACTTCCTTTTTAAGTCTGTTATCATGGTGAATTGCATTGATTGATTTCCAAATGTTAAGCCAACTTTGTATTCCTGAGATAAGCTCCATATTTTATTTATTATCCTATATCTATGTTCATGAGGGATATTGGTTGTTATTTTCTTGTAATATCTTTTTTATTCTTATAAGTCTTAAGTGTTTTATAGCTGATAATACCTTATAGAAATTGTTGGGATGTGTTCCCTCCTTTTTGTGGAAATATTTGTGTAGACTTGTATTAGTCTTTCTTAAATGCTTGCTAGAATTCACCAGGAAATCCATCTGGGCCTTCAGTTTTCTTTGTGGGATTTTTTTAAAACTACAAATTCAAATTCTTTAATAGACGTAAAACTATACATGTTCTTTTTGTTTGTTTTTGAGTGAGCTTTGGCTTATGTCTTTCAATGAATTATTCTTTTGCTTAATTTATTAAGTTGCTTGTAATACATATGTTGTTTTAATGTCTGTAGGATGTGTAGTGATATCTCATTTCTGATGTTTCTGATTTACATGAGTTTTCTCTTTATTTTTATTTAAAAAATTTTTCTTTTCTTTTTTTCTACTTTTTAAATTAGTTTTAGATGCACACAAAACAAAGTAATAGTTAGACGTTTATCATTTATATCCCTCACACTGTGTCAAACCCCATCCCCCATCCTCTATCCCTCTGACATCGCACACAGCCATTACATTTCCACTGTCTCTATTCCTAATGCTGTACTCCGCTTCTTGTAAGTGTATATATATATATATATATATATATTTACAAGTTTATATATATATATACATATATATATATACATATATATATATATATACAAGTTTATATATATATATAAACTTGTAGTTGACATTCATTATTGTTCAGCTTCAGCTTCAGGTGTACAGTGCAGTAATCAGGCATCTACATCTTTCCTGAGGTGATCTCCCTAATGAGACAAGTGTCCATCAGATACGCTACAAAATCCTTACAACATTATTGATTACATTCCCCCAAATTAACTTTCGTAACTCCGTGGCAATCTTGTGGTTACTGACTGCTTTCTAATCCCCTCACCTTCCCCCTTATCCCCACCCCCCCTCCCATCTAGCAACCTTCAGTTTTTCCTCTATGTCTCCGAAACTGTTTCTGATAGTTTTCTCTCTTTTTAAAAATTTATTAATAGGTTTCTAAATTGCATTGCTCTTTTCAAAGGACACAAGTTTTGATTTTATTGATTTTCTCTGATGGATTTCTGGTTGCAATGTCATTGATTTATGCTGTTATCTTTAGTATTTTGTTTCTTCTACTTGCTTTGGGTTTAATTTGCTCTTCTTTTACTGGTCCTTATGCTGGAAGCTTATATCATTGATTTGAGATCTTTCTTCCTTTTTTATATAAGTATTTAATACTATAAATTTTCCTGTACATACTGCTTTAGCTGCATCCTCAAATTTTGGTATGTTGTACTTTCATTTTCATTATATCAAAAATATTTTCAAATTTCCCTTGTGACTTCTTTGACTCATGGATTATTTATAGAGGTATGCTGTTTAGTATCCAAATATTTGGAGGTTTTCCAGAAATATTTTTGTTATTAATTTTATTGTTTTTAATTTCTTTTTAATTCTATTGTTATCAGAGAACTTCCTTTGTCTGATTTTAATCTTTTACATTTGTGGATGTTTGTTTAATGGCCCAGAATACGGTTTATCATCGTGAACTTGAAAACAAAAAAGTATTTTCTGTTGTTGGGTACCGTGCTCTATAAATGTCAACTATGACAAAAACGTCAAGTTGGTTGATGATGTTGATAAAGTTTTCTAAATCTTTACTAATTTATTGTCCACTTGTTATATTAATTAATTACTAAGAAAAGGGTTTTGAAATCTCTGATTATAATTTTGGATTAGTCTTTTTCTCCTTTCAGTACTCTTAGTTTGTTTCATGTATTTTGAAGCTCTGTTATTAGGTAAATAGCATTTAGGATTGTTATGTCCTCTTGATGAATTTACCCCTTTATTATTTTAAATGACTGCCTTTATCTCTGGAAATATACTTTACTCTGAAATCTACTTTGTTTGATATTAATATAGTAACTCCAGCTTTCTTTTGATTACAGTTAGCATGATCCTTTTCCATGCGTGTACTTTTAATCTATTTATGCTTTACATTTAAAGTTAATTCTTGTACATAACATATAGATCATTTACATTTAATATGATTATTGATGTGGTTGGTTTTAGTCTACATCATGCTGTTCATTTTCTATTTGTCCTGTCTGTTCTTTGTTTTCTTTCCTCTTTTTTAAACCTTCTCTTGGATTAATTGATTGTTTTTTTATGATTCTACTTATCTCCATTATTTGCTTATAATGAAGGCTTACATCTTTGTTGTTACTGTTGATGTCATGGTTGCTTTAGGGTTTGTATACATCTTTAATTATCGATATTAAGCAATATTGTACCACTTCATAAGTAGTATAAGGAACTTCTAACAGCTTATTTCCATTTCATTTTTCCCAACCTTTATATATCATATATTTTATTTCTGCACTGTTATGAATTTATAAATATCACAATACATTGTCATTATTTCTACTTTAAATACTCATAGCAAATTACCTGTACATTTTTTAACTTTATTTCAAAATTGGTTCAAATGTTTTTATCATAGTTATTTTTGTAACTATTTACTTGTAATGTCAGAAAATAGTAAGCAATTATATTTTGTTTGAAATGAAGATTTTCAATATAAGAGAAGGAGTACAACTGTGGAATCAAGAATTTAAGTAGAACTTGATTGGCAATATCAATATTAATTCATTCCTTTACAATAAAACTTTTAATATGTGTCTTTTTATATGTAACAAAATTTACTATCTTAACTATTTTTAAGTGTACACGTCAGTAATTAGTGATACATTTTTGAAAGATTTAAATAGTAAGAAGAAAAGTCCTTTATATTTATTTACATAGGTACCATTTTTGGTGTTCTGCATTCTTGTATGGATCCAGATTTCTACCTATTATAATTTTCTTCTGTCTGAACCTCCTTTAACTTCTTACAGAGCTGATCTGTTCATGATGATATCATGAACTAAAAAGGTTTTCTTTCATATTCTTTAAAAAATATATATTTTTTCAGTGGATTGTTTGCTGTTGATTAATTTGTCTTCTCACATGAGATTATTTTCCTGCTGCTTTGCATGCTGGGTAATTGATTACTATATGGTAGACACTGAATTTTCTATGATTTTAAGTACTGAAGTTTCTTATATTCCCTTAAGTATGTTGGAGATTTGTTTTGGTATGCAGTCAAGTAAACTTAGAAACAATCTGATTTTTGACACTTGCTTTTAACATCTGTTACATAGGTCTAGAATGACTTTTAATGTAATTCATACAGTCAGTATGTGTGGGCAGAAAGTAGGGTTGAGAAGGGTACACAGTGGATCTGGAAGGCCAAATGAAAGTTACCTGATACATAAGAGTAAATGCTCATGTTCATATCTGATGTTCCAATAGATGGTGATTTCCTTGAGGTCAAAATGCCTTTTCCCATTAATATCCTAGAGATTAACAGTGTCTTATACATAATAGATACTTATTAAATGTTTGCTTTCTATGTATTTTTAAAAATATAATTGTAACCTTACATTTTCTTTTAAAAATAACAGGTAATTATTTTAGTAGTGATAGCAATTTTTAAAAAACTTAAAGTACTGTATACTTCTTTAGTAAGGCTAAATAGTTCATCAACTTACATTTGCTTCATCCATTCTATTTTTCTAATTTTTCTTTTCTTTTCCATATCTTGTCTTCTCTTCAGTTTAGAGAAATGGAATTTGCTTTCCTTTTTATTTCCCACCATTACATCTTCAGTAGACATCCAAAACTATTGAGAAATTAAAAATGAATATATAAAATGTTGAAATACTGATTATGAGGTTATGTGGCTATACATGAGAACTTCTGTGCATTCAGGAGGAATATGTCAAGACAGAAATAGAGGAGAAGATAGACATTTTTAAGGAATTTCTAATTAAGTGTTGGGCGAATAACACATTGAGCCTTCAGAAGTACATACCACACAAAGACTGGCAAAGTATTAGTGTACCGAGGTACTTAATAAGTATTTCTTGAAGGAATAAATGAATAGACATATTCTAAGAGTGTTTCTCATAAGAACAGACCTGACCTACTCTTAGAGCTGTTGGCTTTTTTTTTTTTTTTTTTAATTGGGGAATGTTGGGGAACAGTGTGTTTTTCCAGAACCCATCAGGTCCATGTCAAGTCGTTGTTTTCAATCGAGTTGTGGAAGGCACAGCTCACTGGCCCATGTGGGAATCGAACCAGCGATCTTGGTGTTATGAGCACTGCGCTCTAACCACTGAGCCAACCGGTGGCCCACTGTTGGCTTTTGAAGACTCTAATCCTCAAGAAGAATAGGCACCCTCCAAGAACACAGAAGTCTTACCAGCATGTCCCAAGTTGGTGGTTTCCCCTGTATGACACTTTATCCTAACTGGTTGCCTATTTTTCTACTTCTGATTAATTCCCCTTCCCCTACCACACACATTAAATAACAAGAAGGAGAGTTTGTTACCCTCCCTACACACACAACACTGTCTTTGCCAATTTTAAAGTGCATGTTTATTGCACTGTACTGAAATATCCTGTTTACTGACTAAAACGCAAACTTGTTGGGGAGGGACTATTCTTATTTACTATTGTATCCCTAGCATCTAGTACAATGCCTGATACATGGTTGGTATGCAATAAAGTTTGTTGAATGAAGGAATGAATTCATACCTTGATAATTTCACTTTTCATATTTAGTATATTCAGCATACCACATTCTACAATCTGTCTACCAGAGACTGATGATTTGAATGAAGATACTTGAGACCATATAAACAGACATCTAGAGCTAAGGAACCAGATCATGTTAACCTATAAAATGTAAGCTTACAAATATTCTTATGTAGAAATTATATCCACAAAAAAGAGATTAAACATGGGTGTCTATAGAAAAGTCCTTGAATCACACATACACATTAAGAACTATGTATATTTAAAATCATTCTGTTCAATTAATATGAATACATGTTAAATTCCCTAACACCATAAAAATCCAAATGATTTCCTCTGCCCTTATAAGCTCTATAAGAGAAAATGTCATATCGTTCCCAAGAAATTCCACCTCTAGTCCAACTATTAATATAGAGTCAACAACATCTTTAATTTGCTTTGTTATAAAGATGGTAAACTTCTGAGTACCAGAGAGTATCTAAAGATGACCTAGATAAAAGGTAAGTACTAAGAGGAGAAATATGTGTAAGAAAAATAAGATATATTCCTGTATCTCGAAGTACTACTAGAAACCCCAGAGTAGTTAACTTAAGCAATTTTTATCAGTTAAATTACTAGGATTTACTATTTATAAAAAATAATTTTAAAACTAATTTTCAAAAACACAAGTTGGTTTCTAAATAGGTAAGATTCAAAATTATTAATATTTCTCTTTTCTTACTCTATCAGCAACAGGCCTCCAGCCATTGTTCTCTATGCGACGATACCAGCCACTACGATCCTCTTCCTGAAGCTTATCACTTTTAATATGAGATGTATATTTTGCTGCAAGTTTTGTGTAATCTCTAGGACTATTAGCACACAAATCTTCAACATGTCTCTGAGTGAAAATTTTATAGTATATTTCAGGTGGAAATTTAACCTGTAGATGGAAACATTCAAAGGTTCATTGCAATCTAATTACAAAAATGGTTTGCACATTTTAAAAATTACATCTTTTAAATTTCGTATTAATGTGCTTTAAAACTACAAAATAAGAATTCATCCATACTTACCCCACCTAATCTGAATCGTACATGAACTCCAGCAGCAGCATCCAGAAGCTCTGCCTATAAAAAATATATATTACTTTTCAACATTCTGTCTACATCAATTCAGTACTTCTCACACTATCATGTTACAATAGTTGCTGAATCTTGATTATTTATGAAATAGGTCAAGTGAATAAACCTCGAATAATTATTTTTAAATTAGAAAATATTTTAAGATTTAATGTCTTATGCCCATCCAATAAGTAAAACAGCTTACATGATAATTGGAAAAATGATACCAAACTATGTTTCCTTTCTATTCAATAAATAAGTACAAAAGGCAAGTGATTTGTTATTCATAAGCAAAAGTTTTAAATAAGTCCTCAAATATTTGATTTACATATTAAGTATTATCTTACAGGTAAATTCAGAGAAAAAAATTGAGATTGGTCAGTCTGAGTTTAACAGCAGATAATCTTTCCTAATTAGCTTTTATTAAATCAAAAATCCAGGTTTAAATTTTGTAAGAATTATATGTAATTAGTCTTCTAAATTTTGGTGCACTGGACCAAATGGAAAATAGAGAAGAAAAAAAAAAATGTGGTCCTGTATCAGAAGACAGTTCAACCTTGTCTTCTGATAATATTAAGGTAGATGAGAGAACAGATATTTTCCTAAATTTTTCAGTCTATAAAGCTTGAAAGACAGCATTAGTTTTGCATAATTTTCTCCTGAGTAAAATTTATATATATACACACACACACACACACACACACACATATGTTTCAAATATGAAAAAAGAAGTTTTGTAACAAGACCTCAAACTCTATGCTCATAAAGTTCATAAATATATGTATACTTTTATATGTAAAGTTTTCTACTATGAAAGTAGACAAATCTTAAGTGTACAGCTCTATGAATTTTTACCCTTGCTCACTTAGTCAGTTAGGGTGAGGGGCTGATCACATCAATCCAATCAGAGATTGAGCTGAGTCAAGTCTGATTGCAGTTTTAGTAATCCATATCTGGTTTATCCACTTCTAGTTTTTCCCTGTTTGTCTGATTTGATCCTGGCAGTTCTCTATTTCCTCAATCATGAAAGACTATGGGAAATTCAGTTACACTCTTTGGAATATTTGAGCTTAATTCTTTATCCTTCTACTACCTACAAACTCAGCTGGGGGGCTGTGTTGGCTGTGTATTTGAGGCACTTCCCTCCCCTCTAGCATGACTTTGTCTTGTAAGTTTATGAGAGATTATGGGAGATTTCATTTGGTGGGACAGTTTTGTTTAAAGTGGACTTAGATTAGATGTGCCCTGCAAATTCTAAGGCAAACAAAAAAGAATTAAAAAGAAGTTTAGTTGATATACTAAGAAAGGAAAGAAAATGTAATCATATAAATTGATCAACCAAAACCAGAGAAGGCAGAAAAAGAGTCCAAGACTAAACAAACAAACAAACAAGGGCAACCAACACCCTTAGGCAACAAACACTTTTAGGAAATGGTAACAAACATGGTAGATCTCAATCAAATTATATTAATAATCACTTTAATGTCAATGGTCTAAATATACCAATTAAAAGACAGAGACTTTCAGAGTGGATTAAAAAATAAGACCCATCTAAATGTTGTCTACAAAAAAAAAATCCACTTTAAATATAAAGAAACAGATTGGTTAAAAACAAAGGAATGGAGAAAGATAATAGCATATTAACTAACACTAATCAAATAAAAGCTGAGCAGCTATATTAATTACAGACAAAGCTGAATTCAGAGCAAGAAAATTTATCAGGAATAAAGTGTAGCATTACATGATGATATACTACCAATTTACTAAGAAGGTATAACCACCCCTAATGAGTAGGCATCAAAATATGTATGGCAAAAACTAGTAGAACTGCAATGACAACTAGAAGAATCACTATTATAGTTAGAGACTTCAACATTTTTCTATCAGTAATTGACAGATTCAGTAGACAGCAAATCAATTAAACCTAAAGGTACCATCAATCAACTAGATCTAACTTACATTCATAGAACACTTGATCCAACAATAGCAGAATATACATTCTTCCAAAACTCACATGGATTGTTTACCAAGATAGAACACAATCTGGGCTATAAAACACACCTTAACAAATGTTTTTTTTAAGAAAAAAAGAAAGAAAAGAAATCATACAACATATGCTTGGTTGTCCCAATAGAATTAAACTAGAAGTCAGTAACAGAAAAACAAGTGGAAAGCCCCAAAACTTGGAAACTAAACAGCACACTTCTAAACAACAAATGTGTCAAATAAGTAGTTTTGAGAGAAATTTTAAAATATTTTGAACGAAATGAAATGAAAATACAACTTTTCAAACTTTGTGAGATGCAGCAAAAACAGTGCATAGAGGAAAATGTATAACATTGACAGCATATATTAGAAAACAAGAAAGATCTGAAGTCAATAATCTAAGCTTCCACCCTAAAAAACTAGCAAAAGATAACAAATTAAATAAAAAGTAAGCAGAAGAGAAGAAACAAAACTAGAACAGAAATCAACAAAATTGAAAACAGGAAATCAATAGAGAAAAGCAAAGAAACTAAAAGCTGGGTCTTTGAAAAGATCAGTAAAATCGATACACTTCTGGCCAAGATAACTAAGAAAAAAAGAGAGAAGAGACAAATGACTGATATCAGAAATGAAAGGGAGGCCAACACTACTGATTCCATAAAAGGAAAACAAATAAATACCATGAACAACTCTATGCCCACAAATTGATAACCTATATAAAATGGATAAATTCCCTAAAGATACAACCTGCCAATACTCACATAAGGAGAAATAGACAATCTGAGTAAACCAATATCTATTAACAAAATAGAATCAATAATTAAACTTTCAAAACACAAAGCACCAGGCCCAGATGGGTTCACAGGTGAATTCTACCAAATATTTACGGAAGAAATTATACCAATTCTTTATAATCTCTTTCAGAAAATAGTGACAAAAGGAATACTTTCCAACACATTCTATGAGGCTAGCATTACGCTCATATCAAAAATAGACAGATACGTTACAAGAAAATTAAACTATAGATCGATATCTCTCATGAACATAGATGCAAAAATTGTCAACAAAACATTAGCAAATCAAGTCCAACAATGTATAAAAAGAATTATACATCATGACCAATTGGGTTCATTTCAGGTTTGCAAGGCCATTATCACATTACATCAATGGGGTATTTACCTGAAGAAACCCAAGACGTTATTTCGAGGGGACATGTGCATTCATATGTTCATTGCAGCATTATCTACAATGGCCAAGATGTGGAGGCAGCCTAGGTGTCCATCGATGGAAGAGTGAACAAAGGAGTGATAGTGCAAATATACAGTGGAATACTGCTCAGCTGTGGAAGGGAATGGGTTCTTGTCCTCTGTGGTGGCATGGATAGACCTGGAGGGTGTTGTGCTGAGTGGAGTATGTCAGACAGAGAAAGACAGGTGCAATATGATTTTGCTTGTATATGAAATCTAAAGAACAAAGTAAGCAGCAACAACAACAACAAAAAACAGAAACAAACTCATAGATACAGAAAACATTTTGATAACTGCCAGATGGGAGGAGAGGTTGGGATGTGAGTTGAAAAAGGGGAAGGGATTAAGTACAATTAGTTATTAAAAACTAGTTATGGGATGTAGGGTACAGCACAAGGAATATAGTCAATAATATTGTAATAACTATGTATGGTGTCAGATGGGCACTAGATTTGTTGGGGTGATGGATAGGAGGGAGTTGGGAGCGGGATGGAAAATGTGAAGGGATTAAGAAGTACAAGTTGGTAGTTACAAAATAGTCATGGGGATATAAAATGAAGCATAGGGATGATATGGTAATATGGTCAATGATATGGTAATAACTATGGATAGTGAGAGGTGGGTACTAGAATAGTCAGGGGGATCATTTCTTAAATTACATAAATGTCTAACCACTATACTGTACACATGAAATTAATATAAAATAATATTGACCGTCAACAGTAATTGAAAAATTAAAAAAGGGGGAAGAAGGTAAAGGGGAATAAGAAGTCCAAATTTTCAGGTATAAAACATATAAGTCATGGGGATGTAATGTACAGCATAGGGAATATAGTCAATAATTGTGATAGCATAGTACGGTTACTGGACTTATCATGGTGATCACTTCTTTAGGTGTATAAATGTTGAATAACTATGGTGTACCCCTGAAACTAATATAATATTGTATGTTAGCTATATTTTTAATAAAACCTTAATAAAAAAGAAAGAATATATTTAAATCTCATAATACTAGTAATTACATTGAATGTGAATGAAGTAAATGTTCCAACAAAAGACAGAGTATCCTGCTGCATAAAAAAATGTTAACTATGGCAGAATAGTATTTCACTGTGTATATGTAGCACGTCTTCTTTATCCAAGAGTCAATCAACCGAATGGGAGAAGATCTTTGCAAACAACGCTTCCGATAAGGACCTAATATCCAAAATATATAAGGAACTCATACAACTCAACAACAACAAGAAAACAAACAATCCAACTAAAAAATGGTCAGAGCTGTCCAATGTGCTATACACCTGAAATTGAAGTAGAATAATATCGAATGTCAACAATAACTAAATATATAGGTATATATATTCACAGGATGTGGAGTACAGCATAGGGAAGATGGTCAATGGTATTGTAACAGCTATATAAGATGTCATAGGGGTAGCAGCTTGGAGGGTGGATTATCACTTTATGAGGGGTTTAAATGTCTAACTAGCACATTGCTTTGTACACCTGAAACTAATAAAAAAATTCTTATAACTAAAAATAAATAAATAAATAAATAAAAATGGTCAGAGGATTTGAATAGACATTTCTCTAAAGAGGACATAAAAATGGCCAATAGACATGAAAAATGTTCAAAATCACTAATCATCAGAGAAATGCAAATAAAAACCACAATGAAATATCACCTTATACCAGTTAGAATGGCTCTCATCAATAAGACAAATAACAAGTGTTGGAGAGGCTGTGGAGAAAAAGGAACCCTCATGCACTGCTGGTGGAAATGCAGATTGGTGTAGCTGCTATGGAAGGCCGTGTGGAGGTTCCTCAAAAAATTGCGAATAGAATTATCATATGACCCAGCAATCCCTCTCCTGGGTATCTACCCAAAAAATCTGAAAACATTTATCCATAAAGATAAAGATAAAGATATATGTGCTCTGATGTTCACTGCAGCTTTATTTATGGTGGCCAAGACATGAAAACAAACAAAGATGAAATAGTGCCGTTTGCGACAACATGGATGGATCCTGGGATTATTATGCTAAGCAAAATAAGTCAGACAGAAAGAGTTGAGAACCATATGATTTCACTGATATGTAGTATATAAAACTGAAAATAACAAAGGAACAAGACAAACAAATGAAGAAACAAAACCTCATAGACACAGACAATAGTTTAGTGGTTACCAGAGGGTAAGGGGGGGAGAGGGGTGGTAAATGAGGGTTAAGGGGATCCAATACATGGTGATGGAAGGAGAACTGATTCTGGGTGATGAACACACAATGTGATATATAGATGATGTAGTACAGAATTGTACACCTGAAATCTATGTAACTTTACTAACAATTGTCACCCCAATAAACTTAATAAAAAAAATGTTAACTAACAATATGCTGCCTATAAAAGAAAGAGCTAAATACAAAGATTAAGAATGTTGAAAGTAAAATAGTGGGTAAGATGTACCATGTGAAGAATAATGAAAAATAATTGGTGTGACATAGCTACATTAACATCAGAGATTTTGGACCTTAAAACAAAGAATATTACTAGAGATAAAGGGGGACACTTCATAATGATAAAAAGGTTCAATTCACAAGAAAGATATAACAATCCTAAACTGATATTCGGCCAATAGCATGGTCTCAAAATACATAAAGCAACAGGAAAATAGACAAATCTTCAATAATAGTGGAGATTTTAAGACACCTCTCTTAGTAACTTATAGTATAATTATGCAAAAATAATCAGTAAGGATATAAAAGCTTTGATCAACATAACTGACAAATTTGGCCTAATTCACATCTGTACAACACTATGCTCAACAACTGCAGAATACACATTCTTTTCAAGAACAGATAAAATTGTATTTAAAATGGACAATGAACAGAGGATTGAAATCACAGAGCAATTAAGATAAAGACTGATGACAAAAAGATAATGGTTCTCAAATGTTTGGAGATTTAAAAGTATAATTATAAATAACCAGAAGAAATCAAAGTAGAAATTTAAAAATATTTTGAGTTGAATTTGAAGATGAAAATATGACATACCAAAACTTTACACTACAGCTAAAATCAAGCATAGATCAAAACTTATAGCCATAAGTGCATATATCAAGAAAAGTCTGAAAATCAATAAATTCAGCACCCATTTCAAAAAGTTAGAAAAATAACAGCAAATACAACTCAAAAAAGATGTAAAGAAGAAACTACTAAATAGCAGAAAATGGTGAAGTAGGAAAGAAATAAACAATATAAAGAACAACAAAACTGAAAGTTGGTTCTTTGAAAAGACTAATAAGTGAGAAACCCTGATAAGATTCATCAAGAAGGAGACATATATGCCTTCCCATGTTTATTGCAGCATTGTTCACAACAGCCAAGATATGAAAACAACCTAAATGTCAACCAATGGATGAATGGATAAAGATGTAGTGTGTGTGTGTGTGTGTGTGTGTGTGTGTGTGTGTGTGTTATTCAACCATGAGAAAGAAAAAATGACATCCTGTCATTTGTAGTAACATGCATGGACCTTGAGCACATTATTCTAAATGAGATAAGCAAGACAGAGAAAAACAAGCACTGTATGATATCACTTATATGTTGAATCTAAAAAAGCCAAACTTGTAAAAACAGGGAGTAAAATGGTGGTTACCAGGAGATAGGAGGAGAGGGAATAGGATAGATGTTGTTTAAGGGTACAAACTTGCAATGCATAATAAGTAAGTCCTAGAGATCTAACGCAAAGTGAATATAGAAAAACAATAATCATCAAACTTGCTAAGAGACTAGAACTTAATTATTTCAACCACTTAAAAGAAAGGATAATTATGTAATGTGATAGAGGAGCTAATTATCACTACAATGGCAATCATATTACAATTATTATTTTAAAAATAATTTTTTAAGTACAGTTGACATTCAATATTATTAGTTTCAGGTATACAACATAATGATTAAACATTTATATAACTTACAAAGTGATCACCCTGATAGATCTAGTACCCATCTGACACCATATGTAGTTATTACAGTATTATTGACCATATTTCTTATGTGATACATTACATTCTCCATAACTATTTTCTAACTACCAATTTGTACTTATTAATCTCTTCCCCCTTTTCACCTACCCCCCTGACACTTCTTCCAGCTGGCAACCATCAAAATGTTCTCTGTATCTATGAGTCTGTTTCTATTTTGTTTGTTTATTTTCTTATTTAGATTCCACATATAAGTGAAATCATATGGCATTTGTCTTTGTGTGTCTGATATAGTCCACTCAGCATAATACCCTTCAGGTCCACCCATGTTGCAGGTGGCAAGATTTCATTAATTTTTATAGCTGAGTAATGTTCCATTGTATATATGTACCACTCCTTCATTAACCATTCATCCATTGATGGACACCTAGGTTGTCTCCATATCTTGGCTATTGTAAATAATGCTGCAATGAACATATGAATCACATACCCCTTCGAAGTAGTGTTTTGGGTTTCTTCGGATAACCAGAAGTGGGATAAATAGTCCTTCTTTTTCTCGTATTATAGTCTTTGTTTTAAAGTCTAGTTTTTCTGGTATAAGAATTGCTACTCCAGCTTTTTTTCTTTTTCCATTTCCATTTTCATGAACTATCATTTTCCATCCGTTTAAACTCAGTCCGTGTGTGTCTTTCGATCTGAAATGTGTCTCTCTCTTTTTTTTTTTTTTTGTAAAGATTTTATTGGGGAACAGTGTGTACTTCCAGGACTTTTCTCCAGTCAAGTTGTTGTCCTTTCAGTCTTAGTTGTGGAGGGCGCAGCTCAGCTCCAGGTCCAGTTGCCGTTGCTAGTTGCAGGGGACACAACCCACCATCCCTTCTGGGGGTCGAACTGGCAAACTTTGTGGTTGAGAGCCCACTGGCTGATGTGGGAATCGAACCAGCAGCCTTTGGAGTTAGCAGCATGGAGCTCTAACCGCCTGAGCCACCGGGTGAATCCTGAAATGTGTCTCTTGTAGGCAGCATATATGTTGCCACGCAGCAGCCTACCCATTTGTCTCCTTGTACCTGCCCCTAAAGAAAGGAGAGTCTGTGAGACAGATCCTTTCAGGGATTTTGCTTCACCTTTGTGCTTGCACCTTATGTCTCCCTGTTTGGCTCCAGAAAGATGGCTGGTCAGCCAATGATGAGTAAGATTCCCCATGAGGGGGACAACTCAAGCCAGGCGCAGTCTAGTGGGGACCCACTAGAGAACTTGTGGGGTCGATAGAGGTGGCCACAGCCCCCCACCTTCCCCTGGCTAAGGAGAGCCTCTGCCTCTGTGGCTGCATTCCTTCCCACAACCTGCGAGGGAAGAGATTCAATGATGTGCTCTCCATCTATTCATATGCATAAAGGTTTTGTCCCTTAGGGAAGTACGTGCATCCTGAGACTTATGGTTCCGCTGCCTGCAGGCAAGGATGATTGGCTTGAATCAGTTTCTTATTATAATGTATAGGATTCACAGATCTTGAGATTGACTCGTCTAACTAATAAAAGCTAATGCATAGGCCCGATTCAGGGCCCAGTCCTTGAGGCTGGAGTCCTTTGGCCCCGCTTGCACTCTATTCATGGCTACTGTCTTTTCTTAACCCTGCACTGCCCTCCTCGCTCCCCACAACCCTCGTCATGCAGGATGACACACATATATAAGGGTCTTGTTTTCTTATCCATTCAGCCACCCTATCTTTTGATTGGACTATTTAATCCATTTGCATTGAAAGTAATTGTTGATAGACATATTGCCATTTTATTGTTCATATTATTTATTTATTTATTTCAGGTTAAAGAAGTCCCTCTAACTTTCCTTGTAATACTGATTTGGTGGTGATGAATTCTTTTAGCCTTTTCTTGTCTGGGAAGTCTCTGTCCTTCAATTCTAAATGATAGCTTTGCTGGGCAGAGTAGTCTTTGCTTTTCATCACGCTGAATATTTTGTGCCATTCCCTTCCAGCCTGCAAATTTTCTGTTGAGAAATCAGCTGACAATCTTATGGGAGCTCCCTTGTAAGTTACTAGTTGTCTTTCTCTTGCTGTTTTTAGGATTCTCTCTTTGTTTTTAACCTTTGCCATTCTAATTATAATGTGTCTTGGTGTGGGCCTGTTTGGGTTTATCTTGTTTGGGACTCTGCACTTTCTGGGCTTGTATGTCCATTTCCTTCACCAGGTTAGGGAAGTTTTCAGTCCTTATTTCCTCAAATAGGTTTTCAATTCCTTGCTCTCTCTCTTCTGCTTCTGGTACCCCTATGATGCAAATGTTGTTACTCTTGATGCTTACTCTTGATAAGGGTCCCAGAGGCCCCTTAAAATAGCCTCATTTAAAAATCTTTTTCTTTTTGCTGTTCTGATTGGGTGTTTTCTGCTACTTTCACTTTTAAATTGCTAATTCAATCCTCTGCTTCATCTAATCCATTGTTGATTCCCTCTCATGTATTCTTTATTTCAGTTATTGTGTTCTTAATTTCTGACTGATTCTTTTTTTATATTTTCTATCTCCAATAATTATTATTGGAGATAATAATAAAATAATAAAATAAGGAAAGAGACAGTAGTTATCACTTCTATTTAACAATTTACTGAAGGCTCTAGTTAATGTAGAAGGGCAAAAAAAAAAAAAAGAAAGAAATTGTATAATGATTAGAAAGGAAAAAAGAAAAATTCCTTATTTGAGGATAGCATTCTTGCTTATGCAGAAAATCCAAAAGAATCTATGTAAAATTATTAGAATTAATAAATGAAGACAGCAAAGTTGCTTGGAACAAAGTGAATAAACAAAAATTGATTATCTTCTTATGCACCAGTATCAAAAACTGGAAAACAAAAATTTTCTAATTGCCACTTATAGAAGCATGAAAAAGCAAGGTATAAATCTAATAAAAGATATGCAACTCCTCTATCCAGAAAATGATAACAGCATTATTGAGAGAAATTATAGGAGAGTTAAATGGTATTGCAGATTGGGGTTTCTGAAAGAAGATGCTGATATGAAGTTTGGGTGCCACATGTTTGTTAGGGATCAGCACCAATGAAAAGAAGGGGAAGAAAGGATTTGAACTTCAATGCAGGCCCCACAAAACCTGGGCTAATCTTGCAGGGAGCTCTAGAGTGAATATTGCCCAATAGAGTTGTTGTACCTCAGACTGGTCTTTACATCCCCTTCCTCACCTCCACCCCCCACATGCTCAGGCACTGGATTCAGGCTGCCCTGGAAACAGTTGACCTCAGTTAACACAATGTGCACAGCTGGAGGCTCTCTGCTGATCACAGTTGCTGCAGTTGGGTAGTAAAACCCTCTTGTGAAGAGGAATCTGAGCAGCACATCTCCATGTGCATTTAGTACATTTGCAATATTTTACAGCTTTTGTCTATTTCCAGAACATTGTCATCATTCCAAAAGGAAACGCCCCCTACCCATTAAGTAATCACTCCACAGCCTCATCTGTCCCAGGGTTTTGGAAATGCCTGTTCTTGTCCTGTCTGCCATCCCTTTCCTCTAGTGGCTGTGGGAAGCATATGGCTTTAAGTACTAGAATACAGCTCAGCCCTGGGACTGCATCAAGGTGGTAAAACAAAGGCAAGCCTCAGTGAAGATCCCTCAAGAAGCTACCAGCCAGGTCAAAATACACAACCACAATTTTTTAGAAAAAGGTCTATATTTAACGTCCTGGTCATAGCAAGCCACACAAGGAATGTGTACCTTTGTCTCTACAGCTGCCACCACAGTGAGGAATGAGGGATATTAGGTGGGTAAGCAAAACACCACAATGCTTTCTTACTGAAGTTTAATAACCTTTTCTTCATTGAGCACTCTCCTAAGTTTTGGTTGCCCTAAGTTTTGTTTTTTTTGTTTTTTGTTTTTCAATTAAATTCCAGATTTCCAAAAAAGTTGATTTTGACAGTGATTTTCAGAACTCCTTATTCCATTACTTTCTATGATGGTGAAGAATTTGTGTGTGTGTGTGTGTGTGTGTGTGTGTGTAAATTAACAAGCTAATTCTAAAATTTACATGGAAATAGAAATCATCTAAGAATAGCCTGGAAGTATCTTCTTGAAGAAGAATTATAAGATGGGAATACTTCTCTACCATGTAACAGACTTATTATAAAGCTATAGTAATTAAGAAAAAGGTAGGAAAATAGACCAATGGAACAGAATAGAGAATTCAGAAACAGACTCATACACAAATGGTCACTTGTTTCACGATAAAAGTTGTACTGCAGAGCAGTGGAGAAAGGGCTATCTGTTTAATAGCTTTTAATCATTTGGATATCTATGTGGAAGAATATGAAAGTTATCTCTACCTCACACCATACACAGAAAATCAATCCCAGGTGGAGTGAAGGAGGAGGGTCAGTGTGGACTGAGTCAGAGTGGAGAAATTGTCTTCAAGGTTTCTCCCATATGAAGATCTCAGCAGAGGTGTCTCTGCCCAAGGCCTCGGATACAGAGACCTAGGAATGAAGGCACTGGGCTAGGAATGTAAGTACTGTGTGTAAGAGCATGCTCAGCCCTGAGGACCTGATTCCTTGATGCAACCTCCTTAAGAAGCTGTAATGCATTGGCTGTGCACAGTCTGGTGTGAGGAGGAGGCAGCTTTCCACTGAGTGGTCTGTCAGGGAAAGCCTTTGTAATTGCCTGTGACCAGGTCTGAAAAATAATGTCGGGTTTTAACCAGGAGCCAAACTCCTCAAACAGATGGTCGACTTAATTAATTAGTAACCAGGGAAAGGCAAATTTCAAAACTGACACTATTAAGTGCTGCACCAAGGATTCTGAAAGATTGCTGATGGTGAATATGAATTTGTACAGTAATTTTGGAAACTGGTTTGGCATACCCTGTCACCCAGCAAGTCCATTTCTAGGTGGAGTAGAAACCAAAAGAAAATGCACAAGTGCATAAATAAGACATAAATAAGAATATTTTGAGAAGCAGTCATTATAATAGCCTTAAACTGGACAAAACTCAAATGTCAATCAACTTTAGAATAAACAGCAGTATATTCAAAAATGGAGTACTGCCATTATTTTTAATAAAACAAATGAAGTTTAGCTACACAAACATAATGTTGAATGAACAAAGCTAGATACAAAACTATACCATGGGATTCTATTTATATATAGTTTTAAAACAGAGGAAACTAAAAAACAGTGCTAGAATTCAAAATAGTGGTTACAGATTTTTTTTTTACCAGTCAAGATGGCAGAGCAGGTAAACGCTGTGCTTATCTCCTTTCATGACCACATCAAAATTACAACTAAACTATAGATCAACCAACATTGAGAATCACCTGAAATCTTGCTGGACAAAAGCCCTGCAACTAAGGACAGAAGGAGCCACCTCAAGACTGGTAGGAAGAGCAGAGACACAGAATGGACTGGGCTGACACCTGCATGTAACCATTAAAAACTGGGAGGGATATCTCAGCTGTGGAGGTCTCCCCCAAGAGGAGTGAGGGGTCCCATTCCCACAGCAGGCTCCCAGCCTAGGGTTCCAGTGCTGAGGAGAGATGTCCCCAAAACTTCTGGCTGTGAAAAAACCAGTGGAAATTGTGGCTGAGTGAGATGGAGGGTGGCTGAAATCCCAGGTGCTCCTCTTAAGGGACCAGCACATGGATTAACCTGCTGACAGAATCACATGCCCTGAGCTCCAGTGCTGAGGCAGCAGATCAAGAGGCACCAGGGACATATGGGGAGGAACTGAATTGTATGGCTATAGGGCAAGGGCTGGAAGGGCAGCTTTCTCCCAGACAGAGGAGCAGGAGAAAGCCATTGTTTCTTTGTTGACCTCCCCCATCCCAGTGTGCAACATGGGCAGCCACCATATTTCAGCCTCTATCAACCTGGCTAACACCATTCATTAGCGCCACCCTGGTGATTCCCTGAGACACTGCCCCACCCAAATTTCAGGCCCACTGAAGTTGCTTCCAATGGCTTTTCCACACAAACAACCTGTCTTGGCTCATGCTATGGACTTTCCTAAAATCTCTCAAAGGTTAACAAAACCCAAAGAAGCAGCATCTGGCTTCAGTGTGTCCCATACCTCTAGTTGAGAAGCCCCAAGTCTGGCAGTAGCAAGAGCCAATTTCAGTTCATAGCTTGGCCTCTCAAGGCCACCTGCAAGCCCAGGGGGAGTGCCAGCCATCTGCAGATTGCTTTGTGGCTCATGCCAGGTGGCCCTGGGCAGGGCAAAGTCTGCAGCCTGCAGTGGGTACCCTCCCAGGAAGCCCCTGGGCTTGTGCACCTAGTGGCCAGCTTCATATTAAGCCAGAGCATCACCCGGCCATCTCCAAGGATAATACACCCAAAGGGCAGACTGGGAAGGCACCAGAGCCCTGCTGAAGCAAATCCTTCTCTGTAGAGTCATCCCCTGCACCACAGCTCCTCCATTGTAGTCATGGCCAGTCCTCATAACAAATCAGCCTGAGTTTCAATCCCTCCCACTGATGTGAAAACAGCGATCAAGGCTCAACTACAACAGGAGGGCACACATAACCCACACAAGGGACACACCTGGAGCACCCAACTCTGGTGACCATGTAGACTGCACCACTGGGACCCAAAGGACATCTACTACATAAGGCCACTTTACTAATCTCAGGAGGCATAGAAGCCCTACCTAATACATAGAAACAAACACAGGGAGAAATATGACCCAAATGAAAGAACAGAATAAAGCTCCAGAAAAAGAACTAAACAAAATGGAGACAAGTAATCTACCACATGTAGAATTCCAAACACTGGTTATAAGGATGCTCAATGATCTCAGGGAGAACTTCAACAAAGAGATAGGAAACATAAGAAAGAACCAGTCAAAAATAAAGAATACAGTAACAGAAATGAAGAATACATTATAGGGAATCAACAGTAGATTAGATGAAGCAGAGGACTGAATCAGCAATTTTGAAGATAAGTTATCAGAAAACACCAAATCAGAATATCAAAAATAAAAAAGAATCCAAAAAAAGAAAAGAGAAAGAATTGTTTAAGGGGCCTCTGGGACAATATCAAGCATAACAGCATTTACATCATGGAGGTACCAGAAAGAGAAGCAAGAGAACAAAGGTTTGAAAACTATTTGAATATATAACCTGGTGAAGGAAATAGATAGATAAGCTCATGAAGCACAGAGAGTCCCAAACAAGATGAACTCAAAGAGGCCCTCACCAAGACACATCATAATGAAAATATCAAAAGTTAAAGACAAAGAGAGAATCTTAAAAGCAGCAAGGAAAAATAAGTTAGTTACCCACAAGGGAGCTCCCATAAGACTGTCAGCTGATTTTTCAACAGAAACTTTGCAGGCCAGAAGGGATTGGCAGCAAATATCCAAAGTGATGAAAAACAAGGACCTACAACCAAGATTACACTACCCAGCAAAGCTATCATTTAGAATAAAAGAACACATAAAGAACTTTCTAGACAAGAAAAAGCTAAAGAAGTTCATTACTACCAAACCAGTAGTAAAGAATCTTAGAGGGACGTCTTTAAGATGAAATATATATAAATACACACACACACACACACACACACACACACACACACACACACACGTGCCAAAAAATGTATATATTCATTTTAAGAAAGGAAAAAACTATTACAATTGTAATACTCAATATATACCAATAACAAAAGATAAAAACAAGTCACGTTTGACTTCCACAATTAAAAGAGGTACTCAAAGTGGTTACCATTAGCGTAATTTTAATACAGTTTTTTCCTTTCTTAAAATGCGTATATATATTTTTGGATATGTATATATATGTGTATGTATATATACATACATATATACATATATATACATATACATACACATATATATGTAGAGAGAGAGCTATAGATATACATATAGATATCTATATATCTATATATAGATATAGATATAAATAATAAAAAGGCAATAACTACATATCTATCAACAATTACTTTCAATGTAAATGAATTAAGTGCTCAAATTCAAAGATAGGGTGACTGAACGGATAAGAAAACAAGATGCTTACATATGCTGCCTACAAGAGACTCACTTCAAATTGAAAGACATACGCAGGCTGAAAGTAAAGGAATGGGAACGGTATGACATAGGACAATTAAGTTTGTGAACTCATCCTAGAAAAAATGTTACATATCTCATTGCTGAATGTCACTATTGCCACCTTCGAAGTACTCCCCTTGGGAAGGTACGCACTGATGCCAGTGTCTACGTAGCCCATCCTTCAAAGTGATTTTGGAATTCTTTTTCTGGAATGGCCATCAGAGCTGTTGGTGTATTATGTCCTTGATGTCCTGAATGTCATCAAAATGTCTTCCTTTCAATATTTCCTTTATCTTCGAGTAAAGAAAGAAGTCATTGGAGGCCAGATAAGGTGGGTAGGGAGGGTGTTCCAATACAGTTATTTGTTTACTGGCTAAAAACTTCCTCACAGAGAGTGTCATGTGAGCTTGTGCATTATCGTGATGCAAGAGCCATGAATTGTTAGTGAAAAGTTCAGGTCGTCTACCTTTTCCCGCAGCCTTTTCAGTTCCAAATAGTAAACTTTGTTAACTGGTTGTCCAGTTGGTACAAATTCATAATGAATAATCCGTCTGATATTAAAAAAAAGTGAGCAACATCGTTGAAATAAATTTGTGAACTTAATTGTCAGACCTTTGTATTTCACGAGAATGGAAACAAACAAACAAAAAGCTGGGGTAACAATAACTTATACCAGACAAAATAGATTTTAAAACAAAGCCTATAACAGGAGACAAAGAAGGACCCAGTGATCCCACTTCTGGGTATTTATTCTAAAAAACTGAAAACACTACTTTGAGGGGACATGTGCATCCATTTGTTCATTGCAGCATTGTTTACAATGGCCATGATGTGGAGACAGCCTGGGTGTCCATTGATGATTGAATGGATAAAGTGGTGGTACATATATACAGTAGACTATAGCTCAGCCATGGAAGTGAATGGGTTCTTGCCATCTGCGGCAGCATGGATAAACCTGGAGGGTACTGTGCTGAGTTGCGTATATCAGACAGATGCAATGTGATTTCAGTTATATGTGGAATCTAAAGAACAAAATAAACAAATGAAACAGAAAGAAACTCATAGATACAGAGAACATTTTGATGGTTGCCAGATTGGAGGGGAATTGGGGAGGTGTGTGAAAGAGGGAAAAGGATAAGAAGTACAAATTGGTTGTTACAAAGTAGTCATGGAGGTGTAGGGTATAGCATAAGTAATATAGTTATAATATTGTAATAACTATGTATGGTGTCAGATGGGTACTAGATTTATCACGGTCATAGATGGGAAAAGGATTGGGGACAGTATGAAAAAGATGAAGGGATTAAGAAGTACAAAATAGTCATGTGGATGTAAAGTAAAGCATAGGGAATATAGTCAGTAGTATGGTAATAACTATGTATAGTGGGTACTAGATTAGTGACGGGGATCATTTCTTAAATTATATAAATATCTAACCACTATGCTCTACACCTGAAATTAATATAAAATAATAGTGAATGTCAACTGTAACTGAAAAATTAAAAAGGAGGGGAAGGTGAAAGGGAATGAGACCCAAATTTCCAGGTATAAAACAAATAAGTCATGGGGATTTAAGGTACAGCATATGGAATACAGTCAACAATATTGTGATAACGTGCTACGGTGTCAGATGGTTGCTGGAGTTATGGTGATCACTTCTTTAGGTATATAAATGTTGAATAACTATGGTGTACACCTGAAACTAATATAATATTGTATGTTACTATATTTTAATAAAAATCTTAAAAAACTCAAAAACAAAATACTGATTACTTTTTAGAAGAAGGGAGTTTGCAGTGATTTGCCGAACACCCGAAGGCACTTGTTTGCTTGTGCTGTCATTGAGTTATACATTTAAGTTTTATGAACTTTCTATATGTTTGTAATACTTCAATTAAAAAGTTTGTAAAAAGGAACAAACACAAGGACACTGAATTTATGAAGTACCCACACATTTTTAAGGGGGAAAAAGATACTATATCAATAAATAATGTCCTTACCTCTTTAGGATTAATGTACCTTACTATCTGACGTGGCTCCCCTTGTCTTCTTATATTAATCACACTTTTAAAGTGTTGGAATACAGCGACATGCTATAGGTTCAAAAACAAGATTTTACGGTCAGAACTGGGTTTCCTATCTCTAATTAGCTTTTCGCCAATTAGGGCAAAATGAGTAAAAACCATAAAGCAGATTTTATATATGTAAATTAGATTTTAGAAATATTATCCACTCAGGGTTTGCTTTGACAAGTAAGGCAATGTTGCTATTATTCTCACAAAGAGTTTTATCCTTAAATTTGTAATTGTATCACTAGCAAGTATAACTAAAATATCCAGAACTTTGGTTGGGTCACTTCTCTATACTCCAGAATCATATAGGAGAAAGACAAAATACAGCCTAGTGATTAAGAACACTGACTATGGCATAATACTGTGGCTTCAACTGTTAGTACTTACTGGCTGCACGACCCTGGAAAAGTTGCTTAACCTCTCTGCTCAGTTTCTTATCTAAAATATGGGATACTGATAGTAGCTATCTCATACAGGAATGTGGTGAGGAATAAATGAGTTAATATTTGTAAGGCACTTACAACAACTTCTGGAATCAGAAGCACTCAATAAATATTATCTATTATTATCAGTATACAATCCTCCTCATTTCTTTAGTAATTACACTGACTTACAAACGCTATCTACTTTTCATGCTATCACGAATTTAGTCAAACAACTCCAAACAATTCTTCTATTTTGGAAAACAAGTTATTTGGTAACCCTCTCCTCATACCCATTCCACCTCCCCCCCCCAAAAAAAAAAACCCTTAATAACTCTTGGTAACCCCCGCTACACTTAGTTTGCTGCTGTTAAGGCACATCAAATCAATTCAAGCTGAAGCAATCCGTAGCACCCATATGACAATGTGAAGCCCCAATTGCCTGTGGAAGATGGTGCGGCCCCCATCAACACAAATAATATTATTTCTGAAAGGAAGATATAATTCCCCCTAAGTAAAACCCCAAATTGAGTGTCAAGAAAAATTTATGATGGTTTAAAATCTGAGTAGTATCTTCTAAATACGTAGATTACTGTATCAAACCACCCCAAAATTTAGTGACTTAAAGGAGCAACTGCTTTCTGTGGGTTGACAAGGAACTTCTGCTGGTCTTGCTTGAACTCACATAAGTGGCTGTACTCAGCACCAGATCAACTGGAGCTGGATGATTTAATATGGTGGCACATTCATATCTGGGTCTTTATCTTGGCTTGTTGGAATGTCTGGGATGGCTGGATCTCTCTCTCCCCATAGACTTTCACTTTGAGTTGCTTCAGAGCATGGAGGTTTCACATTACCAAAGAAACAGAGAAAGTAGAAGTTGCAAGGCTTCATAAAGCCTTGTCTTGGAAGTCATATGGCATCCGTTATTCTGCATTCTATTGGTGAAACTCAGGGCCAAGCAGGCCTCAAGAGGTCAAGTTCAAAGTGTGACTTATAGGAGTTCCATATATACTATGGCCTCACTCAGGGGTGGTCCTGAACAACAGGAGTGAAGAGAAACCCTTTCAGGGACAGAACCTCAAGCAGCATACATGGTTGTGTACCGACCAGGTACAGGTAGAAAGATGGGCAGTGACTGATGGTTCGGCTGGGTGGTCAGGGATTTGGAAAGAAGGTAGTTAGAAAATTGGTGAAAAGAAGGTCTGGAGAAGAGGTCAAACACCCCATTCTCAAATGCACACCAAGTGTTATGATATTTGTGTACCATGTGAATGCTCACCAAAGAGAAATCTCAGCAAAGAAGAATCTCAAGAATTTTGCATGCAAGATGCCTATTTCTTTGGAGTCAGTAAGCATTTTTCCCTAGCCACTGCTATTCCTTGCCCAATGGGCTAACAAAAAAAGTGGCTGTGGCAGCCAGAATGGTAGTTATTCGTAGGCTCAGCAACATGGATTTCTACTCACCATATCTGGCTACTGCCACTGCTGAGTGCTCACTTTGTCAAAACGTTGACCAACACTGAACCACTGATATGGCATCACTCCTTGGGGGGATCAGCCAGCTTCCTGTGGCACACTGATTATTTGGAATACTTCCATATAGAAAGGGCAACACTTTATTCTCACTGGAATTGATTGATATTTTACCCTTTCGTTTGCACAATGCTTCTGCAAAACCACCAACTGTATACTTTCAAAATGTTTTATTCACTGTCATAGTATTCCACATAGCATTGCTTCTGATCAGTGAACTTGCTTCATAGCAAATGTAGTGCATCAATGGGCCCATGCTGATGAAATTCATTGATATTACCTTGTTCTCCATCATTCTAAACTAACTGTCCTGAAAGAATGGTGGAATGGCATTTTAGAAACTCAGTTACAGTTAGAGTTCCAGTGATAAGACTCTTCAGATTAGGGTGACGTCCTCCATGTTGTAGTACTCGGATACGATCTGAAGCAATAATCAACATATGGTGCTGTTTCTCCCACAACCAGCATTTATGAGTTGGAGAATCAAAGGGTAAAAATGGAAGTGGCTCCTTCTCAGTATTGCCTCTAATGAACTATTAGTGAAAATATTGCTTCCTGTCCTATATCTTGGGGCTCTGTGGATATAAAAGTCTTAGCACCTATGGGAGGAATTTTTCCACCAAGGTACACACCAATAGTTTGGTCTACATGATCTTGCAGATCAATGAACTTCTGTAAGAAGATTATTCTGAATTCTTTGTCAGACAGCTCATAGATCTCCATTTCTCTGTGATCAGTTATTGGAGTTTTATTAGTTTCTTTTGGTGGTGTCATGTATTTGCAACATCTATATTCGATATAGGACTTGTATTAAGGATATATGAAAAATTGCTTCAACTGAACATTGACAATGTAATAGTAGAGGTGATGGAACTTGGGGGTTAGAGCATTGGGAGGATGTGTGAAGAAAAGGGTAGGGATATTTATATCCTCATCATAGATGAGTTGTCAAGTAATCCTGCGTTAGCATGATGGAATAAGAAGCAAAGATTTCAATATTCTTTAAAGCAATAAGGTAACAAATAGAGGAACTAAAAAATGATTATAATACTGGGAGGAGAGATAAGCAGGGTTGTAGAAGATAAGATAAATTCTTTATCTTTTCAGAAAGTCAACAGATCACTTCTAAAGTTAATAAATAAAAATAATTATACAAGCATACTGTTTAAAAGCATGGAACTAACTACTATAAGATCTAAAATGAAAAATAGTTTAAAGTGGTTGCTTTTAGAGTATGAAGGTGAAAAATAGTGGGGTGGCATAAAAGACTTGCTTTTTAGTATATGTTCTTCTACATTATTTTACTACTATAAAAAAGTGTACATTATTACTTCAATAAAAACATTTAAAATGATAGAAAAAAGCTTGCATTTGCATTATGATGACTATGCAAATCTTTCACCAATAAGGCCAAGTAATGTGCTAAAACTATGCATCCTTATTTAGAAGTCACCCTGTGGGTTACTTGAAGTAGAATGTATCTAGAATCAAAATCAAATGCATCTTTTGATCTTAGAACTATTTTAATATGCATTAGACTTGAACCATGACTTTCATGGTTAGCTCTTTTTCAGAGTTTCTAACCACTTTTTAAGTCCAACTTCTCAGACATACATTCTACTGCATAGGGTACCATTTTATCTCCAGGTACAATCCTCTTAGAGCCATTTACCATACTGATCTGATCTGAATTGATTACCATTTATATTTCCTTCAGGTTATGTTATTTTTCTTTTCTTTTTTATACCATTGTTTTTCCTTAAATGTCAGTTGATTCTTGGTTGTCCACTAATACAGTCATGTGCCACGTAACAACAGGAATATGTTCTGCAAAATGTGTTGTTAGGCAATTTCATCATTGTGCAAACATCATAGAGTGTACTTACACAAACCTAGATGTATAGTGCAGTATACACTTAGACTATAAGGTATACCACTGTCACATATGCAGTCCGTTGGTGACTTAGGTGGTGCGTGACTGTAGTTAAGTATGAAGGTCTTTGTCAATTTTTTAGGGAGCTAGTATAAGTATCCTGAGCTTTTGTGTAAGTCTCCTGTTTTCTCACGGTTTACACATATGAGTGGGAAGATTGCCTGGGAGCTTTGTGATGTGGGTGGAATAAGTTAATCAACAGGCTGTCTTAGAGGGGTTTTGTCAGATAGGCAGCAATTAAGCAGGGTGTCTCTCAAATACTAAAATTAAGAGGGTTTTAATGTGGGGTGCCAAATCCATGCTAGAATTAGTTTTCCCAGATAGTTCATTTGAACTTTTTAGAGATAAGCCTTAAGGATTTTTTTTACCCCCCACAGTAAATATCCATGAACCAGCAGATACTTGACAATGATAAATCTCCATCTACCTGCAGCTTTGAGTCTTAAAGTGACAGTGGAGACAAGTGGTACAGACCTTCAGTCAGCCCCGTTGTCTAGTCCTTGTCTTCCATCTCTTTTAGATTGCTAACTCCTAGTTGATATTCTTTCTAGGGTTTCAATGACAAACCAGCTCTCTCACTGGAGCCCCTTTGAAGTGTATTTAGGGAAGTCTTCTATACAGTTTTGTCCAGTGGTATGCTATCATGTTTTTGGTTTTCCATAAATGAGATAAAAGTTCTTATTTGCTCATGAACTCCCTTCTCTCTATTAGGGTTAAGTTTCAGTATTGTCATTTCAATGGGGTTCTGGAGGAACAGAAAGTGAAAATGTGTATTCAGTCTACCATCTTGATCACACACACACACACACACACACACACACACACACACACAACTTGTTTATATACATATCTTCTCTACTGAAGCTCCTTAAGGACAAGGATGTAAAATGCCCAGCACAGTGCCAGGAATATATTAATAATAGGATTTAAAGGTACATGCCTGGTTGGATTTGGATGTAAGAGAAAAGACGTTACAAATGACAGAACTGCTTTACTCTAGATGACAAGTGTTCTGATAGAAACCATCAAAGGAATAGTAGATTTTAAAGAAAAAACTTTTTTTATTTTAATGTTGGAAATCAATAGTTATGCCCCAGCATAGGGTTGATAGCTTTGATAGAGGCAATAGAATCAAATAATGGAAACTATTTTGCAAGACTTGATTAGCTGAATCAAAGGTACTCTTGTGTGCTAGAAACACAGACATACCACTTCACACAACATTTTCAGGTAGATAGAGTCCTGTTGCTATTAGAAAAAAAAAGTGAAGTCATTTAGCTCTTGGGTCTTACCTAACCAGGTAAATCAACTTGGAATATTCCTTATTGGATAAGACCAGCTCTACCCTATTAGACCATGATAAGGAACCACTACATTAATCCAGATATCGTGTATTATTAAACTTTAAATCCTCAAGAGTAGGCACTCTATTAATATTTAATGACTGAATGTATCCCTAACACTTGCTCACAAACCTGATTCCATGTTAAGAAATAAAGCTTTTATGGGTAAAAGCCAAATGTGCCAATTAGTGATACTTTCATTGATAGTAGCTATTATTAAAGTGCCTGCCCCAGATGAGGAATTCAATAAATATTTGTGAGGCTAATGAGATTATTAATTAATGTTAACTTTTTGAAACTTTAAAAAATGTCTGCTTTTAAAACAAAGGGTGGTATACAACTCTGTAATTATACTAAAAACTATTGAATTGTACATTTTAAACAGGTAAGCCTTATGATATCTAAATTATATCTCAGCAAAGCTGCAAGACAACAACAATAACAGAACTCACAAGGAAACTTTTCCAGGCCTTCTGAATTACTCTGGCAGCTCTGTCCCTTTCTGTAAATTCCAGTTCCTGTATCCAAGGCATTTAAAGTCCTAAAAGAAAGATAAGCAAAAGGGGTATATTTAAAATTACTTTATGTACTCCATTATGAAACTGTTACTAGAACTCAATGAAAATTAAATGGAAAGTTATATGAAAAAAAAGTTCAAATAATGTCACATGCTAAATTTACAGTAGCAATATGGCTCTGAGATGCTTTATCATAGTCCAAACTGAGTAAATTTTGCTTAAAATGTTAAAATTCTGAACTGTTACTTGTAAAAGGCTAAATATAAAAGGATTTACAAATCCCAAAGTCCATCTACTATTATGTGCATTATATTTAGAGAGACAGAGACCAAACAGAAAAACTATATAAAGGATATGCTATTTTTTAGGAGAAATCAGAGAAAAACCTATTTATATATTATCTTTAGTTTGCTTTTTTCTTTTGATGTTAAAAATTATTTGGAAGATTAAAACTAAAGATATTTTCTTCCAAACTGTATATTGCTGAGTTTTAAACACTGACGTTTTTAAGAGTAGTGAGAAAGTGCTCTATGAAAAAAAAAGTATGACATTGATCGTTTTCTTCAAATAGCTTTAATAATATAGAAGGCATGGGGATATAGGTTAAATCTTTGGGTCGGAAGTAAGACCAGGTTTAAATCTCAACATATTCTACCTCATACTTTGTTGTGTGATCTTGTATAAGTTATTTAATTTATTCAAACTTCAGTTTCCTCATCTGTAAAATATGGGGACTCATAGTACCTACCACATAGAATTGTGAGGAATACATCAGATAATACAGGTAAAGCATTTAATACAGTTTCTGGCCCATCATAACCATTCAATAAATTGCATCTATTATTATGATACAAACTATTTTCAAAAATAAGAACTATTCATATGCACTATTTTGAATAAAAAATTGATATAATGAACATTTTAAATACAATTATTCTCATAATTTACTCTCATAACTATTAGCACAAATAATCATAAAGCATGATATTTGGAGCTTAAAAGATTTGTTAATTTTTATC
This sequence comes from Rhinolophus ferrumequinum, assembly GCF_004115265.2. Taxonomy (NCBI): domain Eukaryota; kingdom Metazoa; phylum Chordata; class Mammalia; order Chiroptera; family Rhinolophidae; genus Rhinolophus; species Rhinolophus ferrumequinum. Next base: position 77,032,086 of record NC_046294.1, on the reverse strand, counting down.
AAAGGAGAGTATTTTGAGATATATTCTTTCTAGCCAGCAGGTGGAGAAGGAACAAAATATAGTTTATCTGTGTATTTCAGGACACTGCAGGAAAAAAAAGGCTTTCCTTGTGAATAGTGTGATAAAGAATTTTAATAATTTTGAAGCACACGGTCACTATTTCTATCATTAAAAGAGATAAATATAGAAGATAACTTTGCCATCTGAGCTTTATCATAACTTTAAAAATCATATCAAAGCTTTAATTTAAAATATGAGGAAACAATAGAAAAATAATTATACTGAAGTTTGAAACGTGGTGGTTACCTCAATTCATTACTGTTATATTTTTCTGTTCATGTCCTTTTTCACTGGCCAACATACAGAATACAAGTATTTGTTTATTCACAAATAATCACAGATCAGGATAATATTTAAACAGCATTAGAAAAATATGTATATATCATTCCCTATTTAATATCTAATTACTGTTTAAAATCCAAAATTATTCATATTACTGCTTAGATTTATTTACTTTAAAAGTTACGTACATTAAAAATAAATAAATAAATAAATAAATAAAAGTTATGTAAATAACACATACATTCTTTTTTTTTAATTAAAGTTTATTGGGGTGACAATAAACGTTACATAGATTTCAGGTGTACAATTCTGTAATACATTATCTATATCTCACATTGTGTGTTCACCACCCAGAGTCTCTCTCCATCACCATATATTAGACCCAGTTTACCCTACTCTACAGTCCCCCTCCCCCTGCATCCTCTGGTAACCCCTAAACTATTGTCTATGTCTATGAGTTTTTGTTCCTTCATTTGTTTGTCTTGTTCTTTTGTTCTTTTCAGTTTTATATACCACATATCAGTGAAATCATATGGTTCTCGACTTTTTCTGTCTGACTTATTTCACTTAGCATTATAATCTCAAGATCCATCCATGTTGTCACAAATGGTACTATTTCATCTTTTCGTATCGCTGAGTAGTATTCCATTGTGTATATATACTACAACTTCTTTATCCATTCGTCTATCAAAGTACATTTTGGTTGTTTCCATGTCTTGGCCACTGTAAATAAAGCTGCAATGAACATTGGAGCATACTTGTCTTTATGGATAAATGTTTTCAGATTTTTGGGTTAGATACCAAGAAGAGGGATTGCTTTGGCTATTCGGGGTATTTTTTGGTTCCATAATCTGATAATTTTTTGTTCTATTTCTTTAAAAAATGCCATTGGGATTTTGATAGAGATTGCACTAAATCTGTATATTGCTTTGGGTAATATGGCCATTTTAACTATGTTTATTCTTCCAATCCATGAGCATGGAATGTCTTTCCATTTCTTTGTGTCTTTTTCAAATTCTTTTAAAAATGTCTTAATAGTTTTCAGCATATAGGTCTTTCACATCCTTGGTTAAGTTTATTCATAGGTATTTTATTCTTTTTATTGCAATTGCAAAAGGAATTGTTTTTAGTTTTTATTTCTTTTTCTGAGATTTCATTGTTAGTATATAGGAATAGAGTGGACTTCTGTACATTGATTTTGTAGCCAGCAACTTTACTGTATTTGTTTATTGTTTCTAATAGGTTTTTGATGGAGTCTTTAGAGTTTTCTATACATAGCATCATGTCATCTGCAAAGAGTGACAATTTAACTTCTTGATTCCCAATTTGGATCCTTTTTCTCTCTTTCTCTTGCCTGATTGCTCTGTCAAGGACTTCCAACACTATGTTGAAAAACAGAGGTGATAGGGGACAGCCCTGTCGTGTTCCTGAACGTAGAGCGAAGGGCTTCAGTTTTTCACCATTAATTATGATATTAACTGAGGGTTTGTCATATATGGCCTTTATTATGTTATGGTATTTTCCTTCTATACCTATTTTATAAAGTGTTTTAATCATAAATGGATGTTGTATCTTGTCAAACACTTTTTCTGCATCAATTGATATAATCATATGATTTTTGTCCTTTATTTTGTTTATGTGATGTATCACATTGATGGATTTGCGTATATTGAACCATCCTTGTGCCCCTGGGATCAACCCCATTTGTTCATGATGAATGATCTTTTAAATGCATTGTTGCATTTGATTTGCTAGAATTTTGTTTAGGATTTCTGCATCTGTATTCATCAGAGCTATTGGTCTGTAGTTTTTCTCTGTGTGTTATCCTTACCAGATTTTTGTATCAGGGTAATGTTGGCCTCATAAAATGAGTTAGGGAGTATTGTCTCTTCTTCAGTTTTTTGGAAGAGTTTGAGCAGGACAGGTATTAGATCCTCTTTGAAGGTTTGGTAGAATTCACTAGTGAAGCCATCTGGTCCCGGACTTTTGCTTTTGGGGAGGTTTCGGATGACGGATTAAATTTCCTTACTGGTGATCAGTCTATTTAGATTTCCCAATTCTTCCTTATTCAGCCTAGGAAGGCTATATGTTTTTAAGAACCTGTCCATTTCTTCTAGGTTATTGAATTTGGTATCATATAGTCCATCCTTCATAGTATTCTTGAATGATCTTTTGTATTTCTGTGGCATTGAGATAACTTCCCCGCTTTCATTTCTGAGTTTGTTTATTAGTGTCTTTTCTCTTTTTATCTTAGTGAGTCTAACCAAAGGTTTGTCAATTTTATTAATCTTTTTAAAGAATCACCTCTTTGTCGCATTAATTTTTTTCTATTGTCTTTTTGTTTTCTATTTCATTTTATTGACCTAGGATTTCATTCGTTCTTCTTTTCCTAGTTCTTTAAGGTGTAACGTGAGGTTATTTATCTTGTTTCTTGAGATAGGCCTATAATAATATAAATTTCCCTCCTAAAACTGCTTTCGCTGCATCCCAGAAATTTTGGTAGGATGTATTTTCATTCTCATTTGTTTCTATGTACCTTTTGATCTCTCCTCTTATTTCTTCTTTGATCTGGTCGTTCTTTAAAAGTATGTTGTTTAATGTCCACATATTTGTGGTTTTTCCGGCTTTTTTTGCAGTTGATATCCAATTTCAAAGCCTTGTGATCAGAGAATATACTTGGTATAATATCAATCTTCTTAAAGTTGCTGAGGCGAGTTTTATGCCCAATATATGGTCTATCCTTGAGGATGTTTCATGTACACTAGAAAAAAATGTATAGTCTGTTGTTTTATGATGAAGTGCTCTATAAATGTCAATTATGTCCATTTTATCTAATGTGTCATTTAGGGCTGCTATTTCGTTATTTATTTTCTGTTTGGATGATCTATCCATAGCTGTCAATGATGTATTTAAATCCCCTACTATAAGTGTGTTTTGGTCAATTTCTTCTTGTAATTCTGTTTGTAGTTGTGTGGTATATTTCGGTGCTTCCTGATTAGGGGCATAAATACTGATGACTGTTATGTCTTCTTGTTGTATAGTTCCCTCTATCATTATGAAATGTCCATCTTTGTCTCTTGTTATCTTTTTTATCCTGAAGTCTGTTTCATCTGATATCAGTATGACTACACCTGATTTTCTCTGGATACCATTTGCTTGGAGTGTCAATTTCCACCCTTTCACTTTGAGCCTATGCTTGTTCTTGTAGCTGAGCTGCGTCTCTTGGAGACAGCATATGGTTGGGTTTAGTTTTTTGATCCAATCTGCTACTCTGTGTATTTTTATTGCCGAGTTCAGTCCATTCACATTTAGGGTGATTATTGATATGTGAAAATTTCCTATCATTCTATCTTAGGTTTTCTGGTAAGACTGTGTCTCCATTGTTTCTTTGTCTTTTTGTTGTTGTCTATTATTTCTGTGTGGTGGTATTCTATGATTTTTCCCTCTATTTCTTTTTTTATTACAGTATATATTTCAGTTCTGGATTTTTTTTGAGTGGTTACCATTACGTTTATGTAAAAGAAAGTTTGATATTTAGAGTATTCCATTTTCTTCAGCATGCTTACTTTCTCCATTCCCATATTCCGGTTCAGGCCTTTACTCTCCCCCCTTTTATGTTTTGATTGTCACAAATTATCCCTATTAATGCTGGTCGAATAGCCTCCTTCAGTATTTCTTGTAGTGCAGGTTGTGTGCTAGAAAATTCCCTCAGCTTCTGTATGTCTGGAAAGGTCTTTATTCCTCCTTCATATCTAAAGGATATCTTTGCTGGATATATTACTTTTGGCTCATAATTTTTCTCTTTCGATAGTTTGAATATTTGATTCCACTCCCTCCTGGTTTGTAGAATTTCTGCTGAAAAATCTGATGATAATCTAATTTCCTTTGTAGCTTTCCTTTGTAGCTTACCATCTTCTTTTCCCTGACTGCCTCGAGGATTCTTTCTTTGTCGTTAATTTTGGACAGCTTCAATACAATGTACCTGTTGGGGTTGTGGTAATTAGGTGTTCTATTTGCTTCTTGGATTCAAGGATCCAGTTCTTTCTACAAGTTTGGGAAGTTCTCGTCGACAATTTGTTTGAATGTACTCTCTGTTCCCTTCTCTCTTTCTTCTCCTTCTGATATGCCAATTCTTTTTTTTTAAAGATTTTATTGGGGAAGGGGAACAGGACTTTATCGGGGAACAATGTGTACTTCCAGTACTTTTTTCCAAGTCAAGTTGTTGTCCTTTCAATCTTAGTTGTGGAGGGTGCCGTTCAGCTTCAAGTTGTTGTCATTTCAGTCTTAGTTGTGGAGGGCACAGCTCAGCTCCAGGTCCAGTTGCTACTGCTAGTTGCAGGAGGCACTGCCCACCATCCCTTGTGGGAATCGAGGAATCAAACTGGCAACCTTGTGGTTGAAAGCCCACGCTCCAACCAACTGAGCCATCTTGGAGCTCAGCGGCAACTCAGCTCAAGGTGCCGTGTTCAATCATAGTTGCAGGGGGTGCTTCCCACCATCCCTTGTGGGACTCAAGGAGTTGAAGTGGCAACCTTGTGGTTGAGAATCCACTGGCCCATGTGGGACTCGAACTAGCAGCCTTCAGAGTTAGGAGCACGGAGCTCCAACCGCCTGAGGCACCGGGCTGGCCCCCATCATACTTATATTGCTCTTTCTGATGGAGTCAGAAAGTTCTTGTAGAGGTCTTTAATCTCTTTTAAGTCTCAAGTCTCTTTCTTCTTCCATCCATGTCATTTCCAGATTTCTATCTTCCATGTCACTGATTCTTTTCTCTATCTGGTCAACTCTACTACCTAAGCTGGCTATTTCATTCTTCGTTTCTTGTATTGAGTTCTTAATCTCCAGAAATTCTATTTGGTTCTTTTTTAAAATTTCAATCTCTTTGGTAAAATGTTCTTTTTGTTCTTTGATTGTGTTTTTCAGTTCATTAAACTTCCTGTCTCTGTTTTCTTGCATCTCATTGAGTTTTTTAAGAACTGCAATCTTGAATTCTGTCATTTAAGTTACACATTTCCTTGTCTTTAAGTTCATTTTGTGGAGATTTTTCATTTTCTTTCTGAGCTGTCTTGTTACCTTAGTCATTTATGGCAATTAATGATTTATTATTTCTCTTCCTAGACATCTATCTATAAGAGTGGGTTCTACAACAGGTTGACAGAAAGAGGTCTTTCGTTTTCCATTAGGTGATGGTAGAATGTTTTATTTTCTCTCTGACTGAAGCCTTTTATTCTCTCTCACACTATAGTGTTATATTTTCTCTGTATTTCCAGCTTCTCACACAATGGGGGGATTCCCTGGAAGGTGGGCTTCTCCTCTGTGAACAGTTTGCCTGGGTCATAGGGCGCCGCCTCCATGGGGGGATGTTTAGAGCTTCTGAAGTTCCAAATCTCTTCCTGCATAAGATTCAGAGCCAGTGTGTTTCAGCAGCTCTTTTACTCCTTCAGGGATCCTCCCAGGTATGTGTGGACAGGGGTGGGGTGGGTTGTGAGAGGTGGCCCAGAGCAATGGCAGCCACCACAGCCAGTCCTACTTCCATGGCTCCCTCCCTTTTACTGGAACTATCTGGGCTGCGAGTCCGTGTCTGCAGACCACAGTTCTCAGAACTGCAAATATTCTGTTGGTTTGATCTGCACTGCTACTGTTCCACTTCTAGCATTGGGCAGGTGGGGGCGAGGCACGCTCTGGAAGGGTGGGAGGGGGCAGCTAGGCTCCTCACGTAAGGTTTCCATTCTCTGCTCGGCAGTGAGCGCTTAAACCACTGTTTTCAGCCTTCTTCCCTCAGTCTTTGCGCCGAAGTCTCTGCCGTGAGCATTGGGTTCAGCTGTGTTATAAGCTGTCCCCTCAGCCCTGTGGGCCATAAGTGGAGCACTAACAGTCTGAGTTCTTCTGTAGCTGTGGTAGTTCCGGAATGCAGGGAGCTCAGAGCACCAAACTAGGTCTGCGTTCTGAACCCACGTGACCCCGTCTCCACACTTCTCCTTTCCCTCCTCTCCCGCTGGCGCAATTTGCCCTTTAGTTGATTTCTGTAGTGAGCCTCTTAGTCTTGCCTGTCTGCTGCACAGGGAGTCTTTTGTGGAGTTATGGTTGCTCAATTTTTTATAAATTCCAGGGGAGATTTCAAGAGGCTCACCTCATGCCGCCATTTTCATGACATCAGTACACATACATTCTTGTAGTAAAAATTTCAAACAATGTAGAGCTGTACAGTAAAAACCCATTTCTTCTAGCCCAGTCCGCTTGTAAGGTAATCTGTACCTCTGTTAATAGGTGTGATACATAGAGATCTTTTCTTATATACTTAAATTTTAACAATGTATATACATATACATGCACATGCTTATATATATTACATACATACACACATAGTGTCATGCCATGTGTCATGCTGGGTCTCTGGTCATGCTCCCCACATAAGAACGCAGGACATGGTGAGGCCAAAAAGGAACATCCACGAAGCCATAGATAGGGGAGTCATATCACTATATTCTCACTGACGGCTGGGTTGGAGACACAGGAAGCAGGAACCACACTGTTCGCAACCTTCACTGCACTGCCTACAGGCTCAGCCACCATCTTCTTGCTAGCCCCCATTCGCTGCTAGCCTAGCCACGGCAGTTATATTAGTGGCCAATGGCTCACTGGTTACAGCTGATGGCCAACTAGCCACAGCTGATGGCCATCCAATCACAGTTGGTGGCCATTTACTACCTGAGCCAGCCCCTTTCCACATGAGGCTGAGAGCCTGGAAACTGCACTCCTGGCTCTGTCCCCACACTCCACCCCTTCAGGGTCTTGCCTCACAATCTATGCGACAAGCGTCTTCTGTGAGGGGCCCTGTGCAAGGAGCCTGGAGGTGAATGCAATATCCTGGACACAACCAGGCTCTCTAGACACAGCCAGGGTTTCTCAGTTCTTCTGGGCACAGCCAGACTTCCTGGACTTCTTAGGGTACCACCAGTCTCCCCGGGCACAACCAAGGTTTCTCAGGGCACCACCAGTACTTCTGGGCATAGCCAGACTTCCAGGGCTTCTTAGGGTACCACCAGTCTTCCCACCCTCCACGGGGGTCGAGCTCTCCAGCAGCTGCTCCTCCTGGTCTTCCTGAGACTGAGTGTTCATATGCACAAACTGTTCCACAGCCCTTCGGAGAGCTTTGGCTGGCACCGTACCCTGCTCGCTGCGCCATTTGTCACGCAGGGTGTCATGCGGCTCTCTGGTCCCGCTCCCCACATAAGAACGCAGGACATGGTGAGGCGAAAAAGGAACACCCACGGAGCCATAGGTAGGGGAGTCATACCACTATAGTCTCACTGGAGGCTGGATTCACACGACGTGCGACCTGCTATCCGCTTGCAGGCTCAGCCACCATCTTCTTGCTAGCCCCCATTCGCTGCTAGCGTAGCCAAAGCAGTTATATTAGTGGCCAATGGCTCACTGGTTACAGCTGACGACCAACTAGCCACAGCTGATGGCCATGCAATCACAGTTGATGGCCATTTACTACCTGAGCCAGCACCTTTCCACGGGAGGCCGAGAGCCTGGAAACTGCAATCCTGGCTCTGACCCCACACATAGCATACAGGATTATTTGTTTGCATTAAGGTGATGTAACTATACATATTTTCTGCTTTCTTTACCTAACAATGTGTTGAAGACTTTTCCATATGAATGGATGTAGATCTTCCTCATTCTTTTTATAGTTGCACAGTATTCCCAAGTATGGATATGCCATAATTTGTTAACTCTTTATCATTGGACATTCAATTTTTTTTTCTGATACAATTACAAAATGAATATCCTTATACATCTATTTGTGTACATGTGCAGCTATTTTTGTTAGACACATTTTTAGAAGTGAAATTGCTGTGACACATATATTTTGCATTCACTCTCTCTGGAAGAGGATACAAGAAACTGCTAACAGTGATTGTCTCTGAGGAGGTACCAGGGGACTAAGGGACCTGGGTTTAGAAATGAAAAGATTATTTTTCCAACATACTTTTTTATATTGTGTAATTTTGTTTTTACATTCATGTAGTTCAGATATATATAACTTCATAAAAAAAAAGAGTATGCACACTAAAATTTTGACACAGCCAAACTGTTGATTTACACCTATAAACATTCTACAAGAGGGTTCAATTTCTAGATTTTACAAAAGTGAAAAACTAAACATAAACGGAACATTAGGACTATTGTGGGTCTTTTAATATTCTTTCCAATAATTGTTTTATTCCTGTTATCCTGCGTAAGCGATTTAAGGTATAAAGCAGTGTACGTGTGTGTGAGATAGCACAGAATAGCATTAGTGCTAAGTCAAGCAAATTGCATAATTTTCCCAAATACATTCTCAATTTTGTAGGTAAAATTTTAAACTAGGTTTTAAAAATCCCTTTTATTTGTGTGAACATGTGTGAACTAGTTTTATTGGGCACTTTGACTTAAATAATTTCACCCAGACTTCCTGTTCACACCTGTACACACCTGCTTCCAGCTTCTCATGTGATGAACGCTGAATGTTATTAGATGCTGACAAATCAGTATCCTTATATGTGTATTTGTTAAACATGTTTACTATTTATCTCCTACAATGTAAGTTCCCTTAGGGCAGACTCTTTTCTTGTTTATTGCTATATCCCCCATTTCTAGCAAATAGTAGGTGATCAATAAATAATATTTGCTGACTAACTGAATAGGAGATTGGTTAAATAAATTATGATCCATTCATACAATAGAATCCTGTGAGAATATTAAGTGATGCTATAAATGTACATATCGACATGGAAAATATTTCATATCATAATGTACAACTTTTAAAGAGCAGTTTGTTAAACAGTTATCTGTAATAAGCTATTTGTTAGCTTCTCCCTCCTCTATTCAAATATGTGTGTATAACTATGTGTGTATGAGTATAATATGAATGTTAATAGTGGTAACAGAATTAAGGAAGAATTTAAAATGTTTGTTTTTGCTTATTTTTATAATGAACACATTCTATTTGAATAATGAGTTTTTTAAGATTAGTTTGTCACCAGTAAGAAACAGTTCATTGCAGGTTTGACCTGAAAAGTTACAGAAGTACAGTGGGGGAGGGATAGGACATAGAGGGAGGGGTGAGTCTCCTCTAGGTGGATCTCTAAAAGTTGTCCTACTTTGAGCGCGGTGCATAGACCTATGCCAGTCTCTGAACTGCATGTCTCCCGAGGAGATAAGGACATTGAGAGTAGTTCGAAACTTACGGCAACTTGACATTGCTGCGGCACACAAACCCATGATCAGTGGGCTTACAGTTTCTATATCTTTATCATCTTTCATTTCTTTAGTAATTCATTTTTATTTTATTTTACGAAAGGTCTGCAACACATTGGAAATACATTTTTTAAAGGTTTTTCACCACTGAATATTGCTCTAAAGTGTAGTCTTGGGATTAGGCCCAGGAGTTACATTCAGCTGGTTTCCTGTAATGGCAACAGCATCTGTTTAACCTTCTAGGAACTGGAATCTATACACCAATACCTGATACCCCTGGACATATATCAGACACCACTTGTAATGATCTTAATCTTGCTTAAGGATCTTGTTTTTACTGTTGCTTTAGTCTCCTTGTTGGGACTGGGCTTAGTATGGTGTGTTGGGGATCAGAGGCAGATTTTGACATTTCATTAATATCATGTAGCAATTAAAAAGTGTTTTAAATAAATATTTATTGGGGAAAATAATACAATAAGTAACAAAGGAGTCTAAAAATTTTACACATTACATTAATTCATTATTGTTTGGCTAGAAACCTGAATGAAATGGAGTGAGCCATTTCATATCCAAACATACGAATAGGCTTTCCAAGCAGATAGAATGGCAAGTGTGAAGGCAATGAAACAGGAAGCTGGAGCAGGAAGAAGGCCAGTGTGACTGGAAACAAGTAGAGAGAAGAGTGGTAGGAGATAAAAAGCAGAGTAGTAGGATCACGGGTTACATAGTGCCTTCCATTGTAAAAAAGTTAAAATTTTAAGTGTGATGGAAGTTAGACCAGAGGAGTAACATGATCTGACTTGTGTGTTTTTAAATCACTCTGAATGGGGGCAAAAGAAAACAAAAAAGCTGAGCTATTATTACTGTGGCTCAGCCATGAATATTTATACAATACCGAAATGCATGATACAATGACAGTAATACCCCATAATTATACACCCTATGATGCCACCCATGATGATATGACTTTGGATATAACATTATTGGAGACTGGCTCCTGTCTCCAAAGCAGGCTTACTCTGGATATTTCATTATTTTGGAATAACTCAACCTATACTGTATGCAGTTAAATTTTTGGAAACTACTTACTGTTATGGCAGGATTTTTTTTTTTTTAATTAGCAAGAGGGGGATGAGTATGTGTATGCATATATGTGTGTTGTGGTGGTTTGGTGTAAGAGAGGTAAACTCTCATTTTATATTGTAGGAGGGTACCAGAAATAGTGAAATCTAAAAGAAATCAAGAGTAAGTAGAATCACGTTATTTAAAATATAGAGGTAAAAACCAAAAGAATGCATGCGGAATGATGGAGATAAAACAGAGTAGTGGAATAAAGAATGACAGGGGTATTTTCGCACAAGTAATCAGGGAAGGCCTCTATAATGAGGAGACATTACTTTTCATGATGCATAGAGGCAATGATGGGAAAATGTTAGAAGAGAATTCCAGGCACAGGGAACAGAAAATAAAAATGCCTTGAGATAAGGAGCTTGGTGTGTTCAAGTGGTTGGAAGAAAGAAAACAGCATCATTCGAAGTAAGAGAAGAGGCAGAAGAATGAAAGATAAGGTCAAAGAAGGAGCCAGGCTATAATTATATGGGAAACTGACTGGTATGGTTTGGATGGTGCACTGCAGCTTGAGAAATTTTGTAAACTCGCTTTCCCTTTTTTTTTTTTTTTAAAGGGATCCATTTTTTCCTGAAGCACGAAGGCAGTGTACTTTTTTCTTTTTTTTTTTTGTTTTATATTTTTTTGGAGGGGCGGGGGAAAAGGAACAGGACTTTATTGGAGAACAGTGTGTACTTCCAGGTCTTTTTTTTTTTTCCCCAAGTCAAGTTGTTGTCCTTTCAGTCTTAGTTGTGAAGGGCGCAGCTCAGCTCCAGGTCCAGTTGCTGTTGCTAGTTGCAGGGGGCGCAGCCCACCATCCCTTGGAACCAGCAACCTTATGGTTGAGAGGATGCGCTCCAACCAACTGAGCCATCTGGCAGCTCAGCGGCAGCTCAGCTCAAGGTGCCGTGTTCCATCTTAGTTGCAGGGGGTGCTGCCCACCATCCCTTGCGGGAGTCAAACTGGCAACCTTGTGGTTGAGAGGACACACTCCCACCAACTGAGCCATCCAGGAGCTCAGTGGCAGCTCAGCTCACCTCAAGGTACCATGTTCAATCTTAGTTGCAGGGGGCGCTGCGCACCATCCCTTGTGGGACTTGAGGAGTTGAACCGGCAACCTGGTGCTTGAGAGCCCATTGGCCCATGTGGGAATTGAACCAGCAGCCTTCGGAGTTAGGAGCACGGAGCTCCAACCGCCTGAGCCACCAGGCCGGCCCTCGCTTTTCTTATTTTCCTTAGTAGATCCAAATTTTAAATTTTCAAGAATTTTGTAAGCTGGTTTTCAAACACAGCCATTATTAAAAATTAAATTATTTAAACTTACAATTAAATAAAATAAAGGTAATAAATACTCAAAACTCATCACGTACTAATTATTTTACTATTAAAGAGGATCAGAATATACCACCCCAAAATATGCCACTTGGCATAAGGATTATTTTGAGCTGAAGGCAAATGAGAAATAGCAGATGCAGGAAAAGTTCTCTACCCTTCTTCTAGCTGCCTAAAAGCAGCACATAATTTCCCTTTGTGAAGGTGTTCTTGCTTTTCTTTCCCATACCAGGAGGACAAAAATAACCATCATCACTGGCACTAAGATGGGTCCGCACAAACCTTACATCAGTAACTCTTATCTTCCATTAGTTTACCCCCAAACCTCTCTTCGTCTTGTCACTTCACAAACTTATCACACTCTTTGTTAAAATGGTATACAGTACTGCTAACAGCCTCTTTGGGTTTTCACTTCCTTTTCTGTGGCATGTAAAATTAAAATATTAACATCGAATAAAATTCATGTGCCTTTTCTCCTATTAATCTGTCTTTTGTCAGTTTAATTTGCAGGCTCCAATCACAGAACCTAAGAGAGTATAGGAAAAGTTTTTCTTCCCCATCACTGTATTTTACTACTGCTTATTTTCCTGAATTTACGTTTATTGCAAGGTTTCTCAAAAGTGGTACTACTGATATTTTGAGCTGGATTCTTCATTGTGGGGGTTGTCCTGTGCATGGTAAGTTTAGCAGAATCCTGGCCTCTACTCATCAAATACCAGTAGCACAGTTGTGACAACCAAAAATATCTCCAGACATTGCCAAATGTCCCCTGGGGAGCAAAATCACCCACAGTTGAGAACTACTGGTCTCTGCATATTATCAACTGATATCTGTCTGCATGGTGCACTACTGCACATCTCTGCCCAGTTCCTGAGGCCATTATCGTAGCTTGAAATTGGCCAGGGTGGGAGTATTTACATCATAGAAATTGACAACCACCACAAATCAGGGCTTGATTTATTGTTTTGTTGGTTGTCAAGATTTAAGAAAGTAGTGGTGAAAATGTAATGCACTCTAACTTGTATGTCACCATACATCATGAACAGCACAAGATATTGGTGACATCTCTTCTAGCATTCAAACTTACTGATTCAGAAATGAGTCACATTACTGAGGAATAATTAAGTTCTACATATTTCAAGAAAGAGAACATGTTCAGCTGTGTCAAATGCTGCTGGAGGGTTAAGTATACTGAGAGTAAAGAATCAGATTTGGGCAGATAAAGTTGCTGGTAACCTTGACAAGTATTGTTTCAGTGGAGTAGCAAGGAAGAAGCCTGGGATGGGTTGAGGAAGTGGGAAAGTTGAGAAAGTTGAATATAGTAATAATCCTTTTAAGTGCTGTAAGGGAGAGGAGATATGGGGTGGTCCCTGCATGGCAGGCCCAGAATCCAGAAAAATGGATTCAAGGGATTTTATTTTTTTAATATGGGAGATAATAAGGCATGTTAAGATGTTGGTAGGTATAATCCAGTAGTGAGGGAGAATTTAAAAAGAGAGGGATAAATTGAAGGGTAAAAGTCTTTTGAATGGGTTTAAGAGGACAAGGTCCAGAGAAGAAAAGGGGATAGGGACAGTTAGATAAAAAAAAAACAATACTGATGTCATACGGTTATTACGAGGCTCCAAATAAATTAACCAATGTGAGTACACTTCATAAATTCTAAGATACTAAAAAGTACTGGCAATCCACTGTAAGGTAATGAAAGATTTTACTACACCCAGGCTCCACTTGCAGATTCAGAGATAAAAGATTTTTATCTATCCCAAATCAATAACTTTCATTATATCATGCTTCTGCTGACCTAGTCAGCCTTCATGTAAAAAAGCCTACAAGATTAATCTTTAGGTTCTCGGTTCTATTTACTTTAAAAGTTGTAAAATAAGATTAAAATTAATATGCTGGGATCAGAACCTATAATGAATGAGTTTCATGATTTTATAGGTTTTGTAATTTCGCTTATTTTCCTGTGGTCCTTTATACTAATGGCAGATGAGGGAAAACTACTAACCCTACTCCATAAAAACACCTTTCACTTTCCCATCTCTAAATAACGAAATGAAAACCATTTCACGGGTCGAAAGAAAAAAAAGTCCAGAAAAAATGTGAGTTAGGTTATCATGTAATTTCCCCTCTGCCTGAAGGTGGACGAAACGGAGGTGTGGGGAGTGAGAAACTCTGGGCGCCCAGATGGGCAGGGAGCTCTACCAGAGCGACCCGAGAGCATCGAGGGGGAGGACTAGCAGCGCAGGGGAAGGAATTCATCCCGCGCAAGACTGTAAACAAGAGGCCAGAGGCCTACGGGGGCTTCTGAGAAACGAACCCTCCTAAAGGGGTTGCAAGGGGCGCGGACGGCTTGGGGCCTTTAGGGCCCTGAAACGGTAGGTTCAAACCAGTCACCAAAGAGGCGAGAGGAACAGGTGTAGTACCGACTAAGACGGAGGGGACACCACCACTCCCTTCACCTGCCACGCCGCTGCCCGGGCTCCGCTTGTTTCCTAGGTAACGCCGCAGACGGAAATGACGGAAATCTAGCTCCGTTCTTTCGGACCAGGACCTCCGAGCCCCGCCTCTCGGACTCTCCCCTCGGCCTCGAGCTTTGCTCCACCCGCGAGTCCTACGGATTGAAAACCATGGAATGTGGAGGTGGTTAGATCTGTTAGAAGCCCTCACTCTGATTGTCAATGGCTTTCAGGCAAAGGATTTTGGAAGAGAAACCGAAGTGATTTTCTGAGAAATTGGGCTCACTATATTATAAAGCCCGGTCATTTCAAGGACTTTAAAGAGAAATATAGTAGTGAAATACTTTCTATTTAATTAATTTATTCGTTCGTAAATAAGAAAACTGGTCTTTTCAGCAATTTGACATATCTTGCTCAGGATCAAACAGTGACAAGTGACGGCAGTCCACTGCTATTTCTAAATTTAAGCTCTTTAGCTGGTAAAGCCTAAACCAATTTTAAAGTGAAAACAGATGACCTCTTAAATGAATTTCCAGATAACCTGAATTGTACAGATATTGCAGATCTAAAGCAAGTTTGATTTGCTTAAAATCTAAATATCTCACACTTTGACATTGCTTTACTTTGTCATGGATTATTGCAATGTCAAGTAACCTTGTTCAGAAACAGCCTAGTTCTGCTATTTTCCTCTTATGTTCACGCATGTAATACAATTAGTTTGTAAGGAAGATGAAGGTCTAGGAGAGAAAACACGGGAAGAAAAATTGCCTTATATAATAAAAACATTTGTACAGAAAAAATTCCCTGTAGGCTAATTCAGTGACTCACTGAGCTTCCAGAGTTCTTTAAAAATCGTTATCACATCATAATAAGCAGGATGGGTGAGTTTTAGTTTTCCTTTCATGTCATTACCTTGATGCATTAATACACAATAGCTTTCAATAATAAACTGTAAAAATATATACATGGAAACATTATGTATACTTGTACTTAATTTCTTAATCTAGTAAAAAGTAGGTATAAAAATTTAAATTCAAAACTACGAAACTGCACAACAATGTTGGATGTACTCAGTGCCACTGAATTGTTTTCTTAAAATGGTTAAAATGGTAAGTTTATGTATACTTTATCACAATTTTCAAATTTAACAACTATAAAACTAAACGAGTAAATAATTCAGAAAAAAATATTTCCAAATATAGAGAATAAAATATAAAAATGCATTTAAGGGATACTACCTTTTTAACATATAACTTTAAAATAAGCCCTACGTAGTTTGAATGAATCCATTTTGTTTCCTTATCTTTTTTCTTTTGTCTTTGCCTTCTGACTAGAAAGCAAGAATATTAATTTTATAAATATAATACTACATATTATATAATAAGAAAAACAAGAGAAAATAGAAGAAGAGGAGAATAAGGAAACTGGTCATGAAAAAGACCAAGCACACGATTGGAGGACTGGGACTTCCAGCTGTTCAAATTCCTAGCAAAGGAGGAAGGCTGGAGATTGTGTTCAATCACATAGTCAATGATTTAATCAATCATGCCTACATAATAAGACTGACAAATCACTGTGGACACCAAAGCTCAGTGGAGCTTCCTGACTGGTGAACACATTGATGGAAAGGGAGGGTGACGTGCCTTGAATCCCCAGGTAGAGGGCATGGAAGTTCTGTGCTCCCTCCCAGACCTTGCCCTATGTATATCCTTTAAAATAAAACTGTAGCAAGTATGGCATTTTCCTGGCTTCTATGAGTTGTTCTAGTGAATTATTGAGCCTGAAGTGGGTCACGGGAACCCCTGAATTTATACCCAGTCAGAAGTGTGGATGGCCTGGAGACCTCAGGCTCGTGTCTGCAAGGGCAATCTTATGAAACACTGAGCCCTGAAACCTGGAGAGTCTGATGCTAAATCCAGGTGGTTAGCGTCAAAATTGTATTGAAGTATACACCCAATTGGGGGTGAAAGAGAACAGGTAGCTCACAAAAATATTCCTTTTTTTCTGACTCTGCTCTCCTCTTCTGGCTGTCAGATCTCCCAGTACATAACCCATCTGTCATATCTCCCTCCCCATATTTCCCCTCCCCCTGACCGCTTCCAGGATTTGCTATTTCTTCCTACAGAATAAACAAACTGCAGTCTCTTGTTGTCCTTGTGTCTAAGAATGTAGCAGTGTTGGTGATCAGAGTGTAAAGTTTAGTGGCTTCCTCTTCCACACAGCTCTGCAGAGAGAATTTAGCTTAGAAGAGAATTAACTTTGATCTCGGTATCTGAAATGGCTCCACAAGAGGTTGGAACAGGTGGGAGCAGCAGTAGTTGGGAAAGGGTAAGCTGAGGTTCTGTGCATAAAAAAGGGATTTTTATTCTAGCAATTTTTTTCCTCAACTATTTGAAGTCAAACATACCTCACCACCACAAGCATGATTTCCTTTCCTCAAAACTAGAAACTTAAGTTTCTTCTAACCTTGGTCTTGTTATGCCAGGGGAGCATTTTTCCCCTCCCTGCCTGTTATGGATGAAAAGTTAGTACCCATCCTACCCCCAACTAATGTATTGAAAACCAAATCCATGGAGTGATGGTATTTGGGTCTTTGGCAGGTAATTAGGTCATGAGGATAGAGTCCTCATGATGGATTAGGGCCCTTACGAGAAGAGACAGAAGAGAGTTCTCTCTCTCTCTCTCCTCTCTGCCATGTGAGAATACGATGAGAAGCCATCAATCTCCAAACCAGGAAGCAGACTTTCATCAGACAATGCATTTGCCGGCACTTTGATCTTGGACTTTCAGCCTCAAGAAATGTGAGAAATAAATATTTGCTGTTTAAGCTACCCACTCGATGGTATTCGAGTATTTGTTATAATGGCAATCTGAACTAAGACACTGCACAGATTGTATTTTCACCTGAAATAACTGAAAATAAGGGTGTCAAGCTAAAATATCATTTCCTTTAATGCTAGATTTTTACTCATTAGCTATTGAGTGGTGGTAGTAGAAGTTTTGATTCATTTATTCATGAAGTCTTAATGGAATTAAAATGACCCAAACCAGTTACAGAAATACCAGGGCTATTAGTGTTTACAATCTTTTTTAAAAAATGAAATTTTTCAAAATTTTATTTACAAAATTTATTTTTAAAGTGTATTTAATAAATTCCATGATATAAAATTCTAGACATAGTAGATTTTAAAAGAGTATAATGGAAAATACAAATATCCACGTTCTTTTCCTATGTATATTGTTTGTGCATTTATTGTCTTTTGCTAGGTTTGCATTTTTCTTTATTTTACAATCTGATTCATACTTATAGTGAAAGCATTTTAAATATCATAGACAGATATAAAGCAAAAAGTGAAAATTCCCTTTTCTTCATCCTGTCCTCAGATATTGGTGAATATTCTTCCAAACTTTCCAACACATGGATATATTTTTGTTTTTTACATAAATGCTTTTACATTATACATATTGACTTGAAACTTTTCTTTCACTGGACAGTGTCATGGAAATCTTTCATGATAATACATTTAGAGCTACTTCATTCTTTTTAATGGTTGTACTGTATTCCTTGATGTATCAATATCTATTTAGCCAGTTCCCTACTGATGGCTATTTAAGGTGTTTCCAAGATTTTATTAACAAAAACAATGCTGCAACAAACATTTTGATAGCTTAGACAAATGCGTTATTATATTTACTTTCATATCCTTACATCTCTCTCCTCCTTTTAAAAATCAGATATTTTTCATGAAAGTTGAAATATTAAAAAGATTAATGCAATATGTGGGTAATGTATGAACTAAAAGGGAAAGAATCATGGAAATCTCATTTTTATTAATTTAGATTCATGTCAACAAACCACAATGCCATGTGTAAAACCCTTTTTAAAGGCTATGACTTAGCTGGCATGATGGAAGAATATCTAGATTAAGGCTGCTCTCTACCCGTGGAATTTCTTGAGGGTTTCCATTTAATTCTTTAAATACATCCTTCTTGTTCCACACCCAGGAGCTGCCTGGTTTGTCTCAGCTCGCTGTTAACTATTAATTTGGCAGCAGGCGATACAAATTTTTAAAATTTAAGATGTTTCTAACAAAATGCCACTAGCCATCTCACACATGGGAGATGTGAGAGAGGGCAAACTCTCTTTCCATAATCTCAGTTTTGACGAACCCCAAATTCCATGTACAATATACGTAGGACATGGATTCATTAGGGTATGGTCTCAGTACAACTTGCCCTTTATTTTATTCTTGTGCACTTGTGCTTTACGACAACTGGTGGGAGTTTTCCATGGATACTTGGCTTTGATTACACTGTTCCTAAATGTAATTTTGCTGTTATTTGGTTTAAAAAAAATTCTTAATGAATCTTAAAAAAATTCAAAAAATAACAGATATGACTACTTTAAAGTGCTCACATTGTTTTCCAGATTAAGTAAATATTTCAATTAGGGGAGTAAATATTTTTAGATTGGGAGTGTGGACAGCTCTTTTTTGGAGTGTGTTCTTTAGTGAACTGAATCTTAGATTGGTGGTGAATCTTAGATTATATTACAAGGAGTGTGTAATGAATTTCTGGGCTGTAAGTCTCACATCTTGACCCTGTCCTAAAAGGCAGAGGACATTTCCAAAGTTTTTATCTTAGCAATGCAAACCAGTGAAAGAGAGGAGCAGTGCAGTGAGGAATGCATGCTTGCCTTTGTTGTCAGCTTATTAGTGAATCTCAAGATCCCAGGCTTTCTGCAGTTTGTTCCAGAGCTTTTCAAGTATCTCTTTTAGAGACTAAAAAGAATTATAGATTTCCACCTGACTATGGTTATCTCTTACCTACTCAATCTATCGATAATGTATGGTACCCATGGGAGAATCTCATGTAGTTAACTATGTTGTCCTTGATGGGTATACACCCAGATAGATTGGAAATTATTAGCTTAAGGCACAATTTCTCCTTAACTTTGTCTCAGGGGTTGGTAAAACTTAGATAAAAGGATATGAGCTAGCTTTAAAAAAATATTCCCTCCGTAGAATCCAAGTTACCTTTAATAACAGAGTCATCCTCTTCTTCCTTCTTAATTATTCTTATCAGACCTTCCGGGAGGAGGCTTATTATTACTGAATATCAAAAGCAGTTTGAAATTATGCAGCGAGTGGAAAGAAAAACACTGCACAAATATTTTTTCTTCATAACTGGAAATGGAAGATGGAAAGTGAGCAAGGGATAGAAACAATCCAATAAATATGATGTATATGGTTTCACAGAGAGTGAATTATATTTTCACAATCCCCCCTACTTTGAGCCCCAAGTTTTCTTTTTAAAGAAACTGTGATACTAATAACAGCAGTTTTTACACCAAAGAAATTAATATAGAAAAATATTTGGTAATACTTGATGTAATATTGCTCTATCCATCAATATTCTGTAAAGGCACCAAGAGACCTAGTCCTCTGGGTAAAGTCTTCTAAACTGTGTTCTTCACAGCTTAGATTCTCTCTGAATGCTTCCATCGAGGAGGTAGCCGGCATACACAGGCCTATGAATCTGAGCTGATTTACAGCTCTTCTCTTGAAGGCCTTTTCCTGTGGCATTGGCAGAAGGATGTGTTATCATCTGGCTGAGGAACAAGTTCCATTCCCTCACGTATTTCAGGTTTGCTGGACTGGCGCTCAGCATATTTCTGAAATGTGTTTTTGAAGGCAACAAAAAGATTAGTCGACATTTCATTCCACTGGACCCTCCCCACTTATGCTCTCATTTTTAGTTGCTGCGGATCTTCAGACTAAAACCAAAGGTCTGGTTTGGACTGGTTATTCCAGTCCCAAAGTTACATTTTAACTTTAGTCAGTATAAATACTAGTGTTATATATCATAATCTAGCAAGAACCCTAGTCCAGAAATTTATGTGTAGGTAGGAAGATTCTACAAAAAAGATGTCAAGTCCAATGTCCGTCCCTACTTGAAACAACAGCACCTCAGCATTTATCCTCTGCTTGTTAACGAATAATTAACTTTATTAAATAGTCAGATCAGCAAATGAAGATGATAAACATCTCAAAATAAAGTTGGTGGTCTCACACATCCTTCTCTTTAAGACTGTAGTCACAAATATTTTGTAAATGGTGATAGGCCTGTGGAATGTTCCTCCACTTTGGCCACTGATAAATATTCATATAAATTGGATATTTCATGTGTAATTATATTGTGAAGTTTCAAGCAATAAAAGCCATTTGGGATTTTGACTGAAACATAATTACATATATACTATGTACTTTGCCTATTTCTGATTTTAATAAAAATGTCCCTGTTTTAAAAAAAATGGATATATCAGGTAAGTGGTTCCTGGTACATTTAGCTCTATACTCCTGGTACAGGGCCAAACACAACAAAATACGGACATGAGTACATGCGTCTAATTAATATTGTAGGGGGAGAAACTCCTACTATTAAAATTACAACTAGACCAGAAGAGGGAACAGAACTCGTCTAAAGGAAAAGCTGCTTGTGGCAAATGGTGTAATTATCATTTAAATTTTTCTATGAGAGGGTAGTATATACAAGAATCTGAAGAAATTTACTTTTTTACTGCCCACAGAAAAATAAGTTTAGGTTAAAAACAAAAACATAATTTCTCATTTTTTTCTTCCTGACTAGATTTTACTAAGCAAAACACAAGGTAGTTACCCAAAGAACCAATCCTTGTATTCCCAGTAAATATTTGTACAGTACTCCAGGCCTAAGGTGTTAGAACTATTACAAATATTTTTCATTTGTTTGATTATTTTACATAGCAAGCTAAATATTTGCTTTCCATCCCATCTGTGATAGCAAAAGCATGACTCTTAAGTACGAGGGAGAGCATAAAGCTGAACATTTTGGGCAAAAGAGATGTTAATGACCTCTAGTCTACCCCTCTTATTTTCCAGATGAGGAGAGATGTTCTCTGAGGTTCTCTTAGGTGTTCAGAGAACACCTAAGCTAGGAATTCCATGAGGCATTTAATGAAAGATAGCACCGACAAGATGGGAGGAACTTTTAATCTATTTTTGTAAGGACTCTAAGCATTGCTTTCTGTAATGCTGAATGGAGATAAAAATATGGTGGCTACAAAGGGACTTAACACTACTCCTACTTCCATAGGTGGGTGCCTCGGCTTAACCAGAGCTGTACAGGCTGACCCTCTGAACCCCTCTAAGACGCGAGGCACTCAGGTCAAGTATGTGGTTTGAGAACGTGACCCAGCAGGATGGATACTGAGCACTGACCTGCAGTACTCCGTAGTAATAGCAGTAAAGCCTGTGTGGCTGTAACAAGTCCCTAGCAGTCAACTGCCCTTCTTTTGCAATCCTCTTGGCTTCTTCATCATTTTCCTGAATGGTTTAAAAAAAAAAAACAATGAATGAAAATTATTCCTGTGACCTATAGATGAAGCTAAGGTTGAGTATGAGATAGGACAGATATGGGGTTGAATATGAACAGCATGGGAGAGATGGAACATGATGAAAATATAACTTAAGAATGAGGCTATGAAAGTAGAAAAAGTACTTTCTTAGACATCTTTGTTACATGGGAATAAATGATCATACATGTTTGGACCCTATTTCACAGGCCTGGTAACCACCCCCTCCAAGTGCAATGACCCACATGGAGATTGTATGGTGACTATTTTGGTATTTTCCTAGCTACCCAGGACGTTTAGGACTCATCACCTGTTCCCCCATCCGAGCCTTCTCTGTTTGATATTAAAATACAAAATAGAATAGAATGAATTAGTTTTCATGTTACAACATCTCTTAAAACTCCTATTTAAATATGCAGTCAGAGCCCAAAATGTTACCTATGGAAGATTATATTGTTGTTATAATAAAAAATTCAGTTATTAGTACCCACAGACTGCTCCTTTAGTTCCAGGAATAGTCAGCATTCCTAATTATACATTTGGAAAATAGCTAATACTCTTCCATGCTGCCCATAGGAAAAGCCCTTTGTAAGCAATTCTGACTCTTTATAAAGAGTCACAAAAATTATCCTGCCTCAGGCACCCAGTTATTTCCATAACCAAATATTGCTGCTCAGAAACTTAGAAACAAAATAAAGTCTTATAATGGAGGGGTAAATTTCTATACCTTCACAATAAAACACAATAGCTTTTTAACACTTTTCCTTTTAAAAAGAATTCTTATTTTATGGGAAACGTGATTCTTGGGATGTTGTATATCATACGTTCATTATGAACTTGTGCCTTTTTCTAACTGAGGAAAAGAAGAGTCCTATAATTGCCTTAAATGTTTTCTTGTACATCAAGCACATTAACCCTGGTCTTTTCAATCTGTAACTTGCATTTGGTGTGTTTTGCTTGGTGTGTATGTATGCATAAATAGTGATTCCTTTAGAACATTCTATATTCTATATAACACTGGATTTCAAATCTTCTAAAAATGTTGATAGAGGGTATACAAAACAATCCTGATATTGGTTCTTTAGATATTTCAAGGGAATAAAAATTTCAGAAAACATTTCTTTTGACCAAATTATGTCAAATTAAATTGTGCTATAATGGAATTCATGGAACTCATACTGGTGAATTTGTTATTGCCTAAAGAAAACAAAAATTCAGAAAGCATACCTTGGCCCATTTAATTTTCTCTAGTAAATCACCAAGATTTCTTTTAATTGGAACATAATGTTTCCAAGGCATTAGTGCCATATAGAAATGTTCATAATATGGTGAGTCCTGCTTCAGAACCAGACTATCCCCCAGCATGAGGTATGGATATCGGTAAGCAGCCACAGTGCCATCCACATTCACTTGATACTTGTACTAAAACAAACATAAACAAAAACGTTAACAGTCATTTACTTCACTTCTGCGTCTCATCAACACTGTAATACTAAATATAAAGGAATTATTTTCACTTTCTAACTTTATTGCTCAACAATTTTGTATTTTATTATGTAACACACATTTTCTCTGTGTATTAAAATCATAAGCAGGCTTTAGTAGGTTAATTTTAAGAAATACAATGCATTTAAAGATAAGGCAATAAATAATTTTCGCAAACAGGAATACTTATTTCAACCGTATCTGTGTAACGGGGAATTTGGATTTCTCTAACCAGGTAGGAAAACTATTTTCAAAAGTTCTTTGTTTATTAAAGCTGAATATTGATGAGAATGTATACTTTTACTTACACATTATTTCCTCTGTTCCTTATACTCACACAAGTATGAAAAACGAAGGCATTATCTGAAAGTTCAGTTTTAGAGTTGAGGGAACAGAAACCTGGAGAAGATTAACGACCAGTGCAATGCTGGCAACACCATACATACTCTGTTTACATATTTATTGGGTTCATAAACTTTGATTTACATTTCAAACTCACTTTTCATGGGGGCAGTATTAAAGCTCATTGAATTATAATAATGTGAAGCAGGTATTGTCATCGCCCCCACTTTTTTTACAAATGAAAAAAACTAGTGTTCCGAGAAATTTATAAACCTGAGTCCAAATCCCTTGTTCTTTCATTATATCACAGAGATGAACAGAATATACTCACAGATTTACTAATTATTTTTTTCTTAAATAATTGGTACCACGGAGTTTACTAGCCAGTCAGGTTTTGTCACACTGTTCACATCTCATCTCCTTTGAACCTTGTGACAACGCTCTGAAGGTAGGCATCACACGGGTTTAGAGGCAAGAGGCTAAGAGATGAAGGCCCTACAGGTAGAGGCAGAGGTAGAACTCGAGGCAGGACTTAACCCCAATTCTAGCTCCTATTTTACTTAAATGGAATTTACAAAAGGCATCTGAGATCACTTTATGTAAAAGACATTTATATATTCTGTTTATTAAACATAAATACACAAAAGAGAAAAACAGAGAAATGCACCCAAACCCCAGGTTAATCCTTGTACTATATTTTGGGTATTAAATATAGTTCTAAGCTACTAGGTAGAAAAAATTAACAACAACAACAACAACAACAAAAGGGAACCACAGTGAGTTTTGTAATTCCCCCTGCCCAATAAGAAAGTGTGTGTCAGTTCACAAGACAGGAGAAGTTGACCCAAGCCCAGTTATTTACAATTTATCACTTCATATCCATCCCGGAAGACTTAAATGCATACCTGAAAGAAATCAAAGAAACCTATCAATTTCGCTTTTCCAAGCTCCTTTTCTTTCTCTTGGAAGAAGAAATACCCTGTAATTCCTGCATCTAGTAGCTGTGGATTTTCTTTGGACAGCTGCACCAACTGAAGCCTCTCCTCTCGGCTATCTCTACCTCTGAAGAAAGCTTTCTCTGTTTTATTGATCCAGGAAGGCCCTAGAAGTTTGAAACCATAAAAACATACATATATATATATATATGATTAGGAATTTGACATTTTTATATCGTAAGTATAATCATCTTTAATCTACAATTGTCATTTAAGATGTTAAAGCTCTTTTATCATCAACACATCTTCTAAAGTAAATGCTATTTCCAAACCATATGGGATTAGGATGCTCTAATTTCATCCATTTATCTACTAGCAAGAGCTTACACAAGTATTGGAGTTTCTGTTGTACAAAATCAGGAAATATCCCAAATAATGTTGGATCAAGTTCAAAGCAAAAAGAGATTCAATGACTTGGCCTACTCACCAAGGCATTCGCTTCTTCCACCTTTTGTGCTTCACAATAACAAATGAGCTAGGCTTTTGTGTTTAGACAAGGTGACCTGAACAAACCATATAACTAACACCCACATGTCTTTAATCCTTAGGTTGCTCGGAATTCAGAGCACATAACTTTTGAATACAGGGAAGGCTTTTTCTAATACGCTGATAAATGCAAATATATGTGTATATATATATATACACACATATACATATATTTATATCCTGTATATGCCTTTCCCGGGAGGGAAATATTCTGGAAGAATATTAATTTAAATCTATTTCTATTATTCTAAAGAGAGTTTATTAGTTAACATCAGTGTTCTAAGAGATAAAGCATAGAAATTGGAGGGGGCCAATCTGTTTACTATGTTAGTATACTTTTCAGAAATTCAGTTATCAAATAAAAAGTAGGTCAATTTTCATTTCACATTATCTCTAGATAGTTTACAAGGAGTCCCTGGTCTTGTCTACTAAATAAATCCACCAAACCACAATAAGCAGAAATCGAGGCTATAAAAACAAGGCAGTGTTTTTTCTACTCAGGGAATTTAGTTTAATAAAAAGCTGTGTTGTACCATAAACTTAAGAACATCAAACAGGGTGAAAGGAAATGGGATTTTAAAGGATCAAGAGAGGCAGAAAGAGGAAAGGGGAGAATATCTCACAAAGTGTTAGAGGTAGTAATACCCAAATTGTACTGCTATCACAATTCTCTTACATATGCATATAATCTTATAATTTTCAATATTCTCCCTCATTTCATCTAGCAATGTAAAGACATTGGAGTCAGAACTAAATTAAGTGACAATTTTACCAAATATATATTTTCAAATAGCATTTACAAGTGAGCAGCTCAAAAGAGACTCAGTGACAGTAGGTTTGGACATTACTAGCCTAATCCATGAATCTTTAGTTTTTGGATTAGAAGAATCCGAAACAAACCACTTTAGAATTTAGGGTGCTGTTTTACTTTTTTCTTGGTTAGAAAAGAAGCAAAATGGTTATTTAAATATATATATACATATATATACACACATATGAATGTTACCTCTGCTGCTACGATTCGCCCTCCCCAGGCACTTTAACCAGAGTGCCTGCTTTTCTTACACGCCTATCATGTTGTGGAACAATTATTTGAAGGGAATATTTAATCAGAGTGTATATATATATATGTGTATACATATATATATATATATATACACTCTGATTAACATATATATATACTCTCTCTGATTAAATATTCCCTTTTTCATTTTTTTAACTTTTTTTCCCCTTCACGTTTTTCACCTACAAGTTTTCTCTTGGAGAATGAACTTGAATTTACCTGTATTTCCCTGAATAGAGAGGAGATCATTTGTAACACCCCTCATTGCTTCAAGTGTGGAGTGTGTGACGTCATATGTTGGAAGGATAACATCTCGTGAATCCAGAGAGCCACACCATGAAATGATAGGTAAAGGGCCAGGGGTCTCATTGACTTTTCGATGTTCCAAGGGCCAATCTCCGAGATTAATATAAAATTCTAAATCTGGGAGAAGGACCTAAATAAAGAAACGTATAAACATCACTGCTTCAGTCTTTGGTACTAAATGCTTTAGTTCTTTGCCTTCCTTAAATATTTCTGATAAAACTGAACATTTGAAAATAGCATCAGAAGAGAAAAGAATGCCTTTCCGTCATTAGGTAGTATCAGAACATCAAGGATGAGGATGATACATGGCCAATTCACTTAACCAGGAGTCAGCTACTCCTGTTCAGAGGTGACATTTTAAGTAGAATTATAGAAGTGGAAAATGCTGCCCCAATTTCTAAATCCCAAATTAATGTTACTACCAGGTTTCACAGAACCGTAAACCTAGAGGACAAGGTCTAAACTCTGGCTGGAATTCAAGGCCCTACTATTTTGCTCCAGCTTAGCTTTGAGCCTCATCTTCCATCTGCCCACACACCAGTAAACTTTAGGCTACTCTCTGAAAAAGCCATCCA